>NC_090450.1:466226493-466529523 GCF_031143425.1 Pleurodeles waltl
CTGGCAGTATGGGAGAAGGGGGTTTTGCACCAAAAAATGACGCTAGGCAGGTTAGAGTAAAAAAAAATGACTCTAACCTGCCTAGAGTCATTTTAGATGCAAAACTATCCATACCATCTTAGAAAAACCAGGAGTCATGCCCACCACCCCATAGGCCAGCACAGAGGACAAGGGTCCCCTGGGCATAGCCATTGCACCCTGTGCCATGTATGGGGACCCATTTCTTAATCGTGTGTTGAGTGCTTCACTTTCCTTCTAGCACAGGTGAAGCATTTTATGTCCTTAAAAAGAGCCTAGGCTTAAGGAGGCCAATGGGGAGTGCTTGACCAATGTAGGAAGCCCTGCAGGTGTGGCAGCGTTGACATAGCAACCAGGATTCACATTAGCCGACGTGACTGACGAGGCAGCCTGGCCCCAGCGCCACTCCCTCATGCTGAGCTCAAGAGAGACGGTACTTGGACAGCAAGAACCCCTCACAGAGGGGCTCCGCCAGCCGGCCCAGCACACCAGATACACTGCTGCACCAGCGGGGTCCATCAACAGGAGCATACCGAGACTACGTTGCCCCAGACCCAGTACCTGAGGCCTGCCAGATTTTGGCAACATAAGGACAGGTACTGTCTTTGGAGGCCGATGCACTGCACTGATGAGGAAGACACAGGTGACGTCCCCAGTTACCTGCTGTGGGATTCCCTACGCAGTGGACCCAGCGAGGTCTCACCGCTAACCCAGACTATATTTGGTGCTGCTCTCTTCTCACCTTGTGGCCGGGCGTGGGGACCTTGGTCTATCTCGGCAACACAGAAGGGGATCCTGTGTGGGAGACCCTGAGCATGGTGTAAGACTGCTGTGCAAGACTAGACTACATGAATTGGCGAGGGCTACCATATCTCGTGCAGTAGGCTCGCAGGCACGTGTCCTTATCCCACAGGTGTGCTGACCCATCTATTCATGTGGGGACACCTCGTGATCCATACAGTTGTTAATAACTGGGGTGATTCAGATGTGATACTGCTTCATGGTGCGGTCAACTGGGGCATGTCATAATTTTATGGTGCACCTTTCGGGAACTAAAGGGATTTCCACTCACCTGAACTTACAGTAGTAAGTATGATAGGAGCGAAGGAGGCTTTGTGTCCTGCCTTTCTTTTTATTGTGATCCAAGTGACTGTTTCCAACAGGCACTCTGAAAATCACCGTAAACCCACAAACAGGGGCGCAGATGTCCTGCACTCTACGTTCCTATGGGTGTATTTGATGATCCATGTAGGTGTTAGAACAGACGTCACTTCATGTGTTTTGTCCCCAAAAGGGTGCAAACCCTAGCCAACCAGAAATCCCATTTTTAACAGGGACAAATCAGATTAGAATGTTATCTCCTTTAGGGGTGCAAATCTCCAAGACTATAAGTTTGAGGTGACTCCGCATCTCTAACTTTGGATATTGCTCTGATATATTTTCCAGTAACAGAAAACGTAGGATGCATGGATGGATGAGCAACTCTGCTTTGTGGAAAATGTAAAGCCCTGGTTTTGCCCTTTAACCATTCATTTCTTCTGGTGTTGCTCTGTGAAGGTTAAGGGCTGACTTGTTGGAACTACTCTGGATCAATGCCTAATATAATAAAGTTATCTTTGCAAGATGATGATGCAAGTAATTCTGTTGCACCTGGCTACACACAGCATTCTTAGGGGGATGGTGAAATGAGTGGAGTAGCAGAAGGGGGATGTTAGACCTGGCATCCTTCGAGTGGTTTCCATAGGCCTGGGCAAAAAAAATCTGCGCTGCTGGTGGAGTTTGCAGAATTCAGCAACTCCGCATTCAGCGGAGAATGCGTAGTCACCGATAGACTCCGCAACGTAGCAGAGTTCTTTGCTGTTTTCCCCCCGTTGGTGTGTGTTTTCTGTCATTTCAAGCCTGCCAGACGTGAGAAGAAAGACTTCCGCTCTCCTGCGATCGCAAACAAGATTTTTTACCCACTTGCGAGAGTTAGTACTGTGCTAGCAACTTCTGCCACGTCTTTTTTTGATATAGGCGAGCACAAGTGAGCGCGATCGACTGCTGCTGCAACCTGGCAAAGCTGAAGCAGCTAAAATCCTCAACTTCGAGTGAAAAATCTTCTCTAAGTGACTCTTCGCGTTGATGTTGTTGTGCAAAGAGTACATTGTATTTCCAACAACAGGAAGAGCCCCAGGGACTCCAAGTTCCTGTTCCTGTCCAGCAGGCTCCTCCCACTGCTGCCCATCTCCTGGTCACTTTTCACTTGGATTTGGAGCTGGAAGGATCACTTTCTTTGTCCACTGGACATATAATTGGATTTAAGGACTATTGTAATCGAGTCTTCACAATTGAGATCAAAAACACTTGTATAAGGGTGTTGTACAACTTGTGTGTTTGCTAGGGGGCATGCACCAGGTTTAATCTGTATTTTTATTCAATTTTTTTAATTTATTTTAGTGAATGGCCTGCATTTGTGGCCCTTTGTTCTACAAATGATTTTCTGTTACAGTTCAGTACATTTTCCTCATGTTTTGTTTTGTAAATTTGTAATATTCATTGAATTGAATGTTATTGTTAAGTGGCGTAGCCTGCTAATGTAATAGGCCTTCCAGCTGTAGGCCCAGTACTAGTAATGGGTGCAAGATGAAAAAACAACTGTTTGTGTTTTCTGTGGAACTGAAACACCATGGATAGCATTGGATTAAAGATAATAGAATTTTGCCTGGCGGTGTTTCACATTTTTACTCTGCAAACAGTGTATGAGGGGTTATAGTACTTGATGCCTGTGTTTGATGTGTGTTGTTGTTGTAAAAATGTTTAGCCCCTTTAATTTTAGTTTTTGTAATTACTAATACTGACTTAATGCTGTTTTTTTCTCCTATACCAATCTCTTCTTTGTTTGGCCACTGCGTGAGAGTGTTTGTCATAGGCCACCATTTGCCTTTTTTCCCCATGCCATGTGGCCAGGGGCTCTTTTTGTATAGTCAAAATTATAGTCCTATACCTATATGTGTATTTTGTTTTCTACTCATCCTGCTTGTTGTTTTATGTGGCTGGTGACCATTTTGTTTAGGCAGCCAGTAGTCCTGCATGTGTTCTTCTTTGTTGTGGTGGCCATGCCTCCTTGCTGGTTGTTGTTTGGCCATGTGGCTGGTGTCCATTTTGTGTAGGCAACCAGTGTGCTTCAGGCCTGCACATGTTCGTCTTTGTTGTGGTTGCCTTGCCTCCTTGCTGGTTGTTGTTTGACAATGTGACTGGTGGCTATTTTATGTCGACAGCAAGTTTTTCACCTCTACCACTCCTTGCCTACTAAATCCCTGGGGCTTTTCATGCTAGTCCTTTTTCCGTAGTACATCAGCAATCGCAATCTATTTTAACAATTTTTTATCCTTTTCTTCTAATTATTGTCACTGCCTTTAATATACTTATTTTCTAATATCAGTCTGATAATAATATATATATATACTTTTTTTTTTAAACTTGCTTTTCGATTTTTGAAAAATAAATTAAAAAAAGATATATATGTTCTTCCTATTTTCCCCATTAGCCAGATGTCTGCCATAGGCGCAGAGTTGCACTACATCACATAACATTCCGTTATTCAAGGATTATTATTATTCCTTTTGTCAACAGCACCTCCACGAGTGCCACATGCCAACTTGATGTAGACAGATAACACTAACAGTTACATTCTGTATCTTGTAGTCGTTGCTCGTTCTTATCCTTCATGTCTGTACATGATAATAAAAGTTAATGTTGGTGTTTTGTTTTTACAAATGAATGCACTGTATTTCATAATCATTTATACTTCTATTTAAGTAACCATTCTATGATATTGTTTGTTTCCACTTCTAATGCAACTGCAACAGCAATGGCATGTTTCACTGATCCTTCTTGCATGTTTGCTTTTAGGTGCTCAAAGAGAAAGAGACATTACCCACAGTACTGCCAGACAGAAGGCCTGTGCTCGATGTGATGTGTGACCACACTCATGACCACATGGACATCTCTTCAGCTTGGGAAGCTTAGTGCTACTGCCAGCTGACAGCTTCCAGATGGCCCTAAAGAAAACTCCTCCCAAGAAAGCAGCCACTGATAAGAAGAAGCTTCCCACCACTGGTATGTCGACCCAGACCTTTTTTGAGCAAAGACATGTGCCTGCCACACCAGCCTCTGGGGAGCACCACTCCCCAATCAGTGGCCCCATTCCAAAGTAGGCCCAAGCCTATGCATGGCACAGAGGCAGCCTCCCTAATCACAGGAACGCCAATGAGCATTGACATTGAATTGGACTTATCTCTTTCTCAAAGTAGGACCCAATCGTTGTTGGAAACTCAGAGCAGTGAACAAAAGCCACAGTCAGAAATAGCAGTTCCTCCTTAAGTAGGAGGACATTAGGATGTTGAGCTTCATGTAGAGGAAGCTGAAGAAGCCTGTCTCCCAGATCTCCGCCTTCTTCTTCCTCAAGCCCACCTTCTGATGATCAAGACTCTACTTGGATGCCACCTCAGTCTGAGACATGCCATGAAAGGCAAGGAGTGAAAAGAAAGGTTCCTGAAGGCCTAAGAGTTATGGATGAAGAAAAAAAGGATGAAGAGTCTGACGATGAGCCAGTCATCATGGATGTTAGCCCAGCCCCAGTGGAGTCAAACATTACTCCATCTTCCCAACCTGCTCCCAGAGATGTGGCACCGATACCACCACCTCCACCAGCTTCCATATTTACAAGGCCCTAGGTGAGACTGACATCCACACCCACCTCAGTAGAAGAAGGCACTACAGAGAGGCCAACATCATCAAAACAATATCCACCTACCTCTATCTCTTCAGACGTTGGCAGTGGCACCAGTGTTAGCAAGTTGACCTCCCCAGTTTGGGACTTCTTTACAGTGGGCAAACAGGAGCCAAACAATGGCATATGCTCCATTTGCCAAGCAAGTGTTAGTCTGGGTAAGCTTGGTTCAAACTATGGAACCAGAGGCCAAGCAACTCATTTGAGAAAACACCATGCACTCTGCTGGGAGGCGCACCTTAGGGGCCAAAAGGAAAAGCCTGCAAGTGGTGTTAGTGAAAGTGTTGAAAGTAGGTACTCTGATCAATCATGGTGGAAGGTGAAGAAGAGGATGACATTTTTGTCACACAAATCAGCCCTGGTCCCAGTAGTGCAGTAGTATTGTGACCTACATCAGCAACATCGCAATGGAACAGAAAGACTTAGGGCCTGATTTATACTTTTTTAGCGCCGCATTTGCATCATTTTTTGACGCAAAAGTGATGCAAACATACAAAATGTAATTGAATTTCGTAAATTTGCGCTGCTTTTGCATCAAGAAATGTCGCAAAAGCGGTGCTAAAAAAGTATAAATCAGGCCCTTAGAGTCAGGTTGAAACACCAAGGCAAGAACCTACAGTGGCTGCCCCCCGAGACGCACATTTAGCCTACCACCACCTTCTAAGTCACCTGCATCAGTGGCAGGAGGGGCAGTATGAACGCAACCACCCAACGGCAAGTTTGTACAACGGGAAGCTGGCTGAAATATTAGCACTGGATCATCTCCCTATTTCTTTACTGGAAGGAGTGGGTTTTGTAGAATGTGTGGTGGCTGAATGCCCGAAATGCAAACTTTTTCACCAGGGTTGCTGTTCCAGTGCTACATCATGATGTGCTGGAATTAGTTGGACACGCTTTGCAGCAGAGTGCTGTCCAGACAATCCACCTGATAACAGACATTTGAAGCAGTTGTCAAGCCAGTGATTACATGTGCATCACTGCACACTGGATCTCTTTTGTGGGGGTTAGGGAAATGATATCTGCAGGTGTTGACACAGATTAAGTTGTTAATGGTGCTCGGAAGCATGCAACAATAGCTATGTTCACCATGGTGAAATTCCATACAGCTGCAAACATCTTGGATGACTTTAACAACAAGGTCTTTGGAGAGCTGCGCCCCAGATGGCTTAGTGTTGGATTTGTTGCTACGGACAATAGCAGTCATAAGGTTAAAGCCATGCCAGATAGTGGCTATTTCAGGGTCCTGTGTTTGGCACACTGCATAAACATCATTCTACAGGACTTCTCAAAAAACCTTGAGTCTGTAGATTACTGTCCACATGCAGAAATATCTGTACTCATTTTAGCCATTCTTTTAAAGCCTGCAAGCTGTTGAGGATTATCCAACGTGATAAAAGAATAGCAGTCAAAGCCCTTATACAGGAGGTGCCAACATGTTGAAATTCTACTTATTACATATTAAAATGTCTGTTTGGGCAGTACAGACTGATCAATGAATATGTCATTCAAAGGGGATGGAACTGTGAAAGGCATGATCATTGAGATGGACCAATGCACGACAAATGCATGGTCAAATGCATGACAGAGATGCTGCTTCCTTTTGAAATTTTCACACAGGAAGTCAGCAAGGAGGACTGTACTATGAGTCAAGTTATCCTATTGGTGCATATGCTGCAGAAACAGCTAAAAGAGTTGTCTGAAACATACGCAGGTGTGGATGAAAAAACAGTTGCGCAGGAGTTGGTGGAGAGCTCAATCCTTCGCTTATTCTTTTTAATACAAGGCTTCAACAAGACATTGGGGGTCATTCCGACCCTGGCGGTAAAAACCGCCAGGGCCGGGGACCGCGGATGCACCGCCAACAGGCTGGCGGTGCATCCTTGGGCATTCTGACCGCGGTGGTACAGCCGCGGTCAGAAACGGGAAACTGGCAGTGTCCCGCCGGTTTCCCGCCACCCTAGGGAATCCTCCATGGTGGCGCTGCAGGCAGCGCCGCCATGGGGATTCCGACCCCCTTACCGCCAGCCTGCCTCTGGCGGTTTTGACCGCCAGAACCTGGCTGGCGGTAATGGGTGTCACGGGGCCCCTGGGGGCCCCTGCAGTGTCCATGCCAATGGCATGGGCACTGCAGGGGCCCCCTAACAAGGCCCCACCAAGATTTTCAGTGTCTGCCAAGCAGACACTGAAAATCGCGACGGGTGCAACTGCACCCGTAGCACCCCTTCCACTCTGCCGGCTCCATTCGGAGCCGGCATCCTCATGGAAGGGGGTTTCCCGCTGGGCTGGTGGGCGGCCTTCTGGCGGTCGCCCGCCAGCCCAGCGGGAAACTCAGAATTACTGCGGCGGTCTTTTGACCGCGCAGCGGTATTCTGACGGCGGGACTTTGGCCGCCCGCCAAAGTCAGAATGATGCCCATTGTGTCATCCAAACATTACATCTGTGCCACACTTTTTGACGAACGGTATGAACAATTACTGGCAACCTTTAATCCTTTTTCAGATGGAGATAATTCAATCTACAAAACATGGATTGCTGAGCAAGGCAGAGACCTAGAAAAGTATGGCTGGACCTCAGAGGCCCACTCATGGGCAGAAGTTCTGGGGTGCAGCCTAAAACTTCCATAGAGCCTACGAACAGCGCTGTTGGCTCACAGCTGCCAAAATCAGCAGCAGCAACAACAACAGGAACAGGAGCAGCTGCCTCCAAATCTGCAGTTGATTGGTTTCTAAAGGCAGGGCTTAAGTCCACTGGAGAGGCGAAGGCAAAAGAGCTTAAGCAAGGTGGAGCACAAATGACTATTGAGCGGATGGCCTACCTGGATGACACAACTGAGGTCTATCTGGATCAAACCCATTTGTATATTGGTATGGGAAGAGGCACAAATGGACAGTGCTCAGCAGGCTGGCAATAAGGTATCTGACTTGCCCTGTAGCCAGTGCGTCTGCTGAGTGAGTGTTTAGTGAGCTTGTGCAGTTGTTACAGTGAGAAGGACCAGTCTCTCGCCCCAAAACGTCGAGCAATTGACCATGGCCAAAATGAATCAGCACTTTATACCACCAAATTACAGCACACCTGAAGTACAACAGGAGGTGGATGAGGGTGATGATTGGTCGGACTCAGGTCATGGTAGTGTAATGGCTGTCCAACTTCTGGTTGAACCACCTGAGTTTGAGGACAAACTCTACTTTTCTGACTAGACCTGGGGCACCATAAAGCTTTCTACTTTCTACTATGAACAGCTTTGAGAAAATAAAGTAGCTAGCTGTGGGAACATTATTATTGTATATTGTTTGTTTCTGTCTAAATGACTAATGAACCGCAACTGTTTTAGGCACATGTATGGCCGAATTGTAGTTGGACCAGTGTGCATTGAAGAAGCCTGCAAAACTCCCATAATCACTTCAAGGAGATTTGAGAGACAATGCCTGCCTCCATTCTGTGCCTATCCTTTCTTGTGTCCCCTAGC
Source organism: Pleurodeles waltl (assembly GCF_031143425.1). Classification (NCBI taxonomy): domain Eukaryota; kingdom Metazoa; phylum Chordata; class Amphibia; order Caudata; family Salamandridae; genus Pleurodeles; species Pleurodeles waltl. The sequence continues at coordinate 466,234,752 of NC_090450.1, forward strand.
AGGACTGCCCCAGATGTTTGATTTACAACTTATTGAGAAAGCCTCAGGTTTACATACCACTAGGGGGGCGAAACACGTGTCGGCTTCATTTATGTACGTCATACTGGTGTTGTGTGTTCCATTGATGCAATTTACAGTAAATTTCATTGGATCTACTGTTTTGGCGTGACATGATAATTCAAAAGAGAATTCTGATGTGAAGATATGGTTTCATTAGCTGATATATGGGTTTACCAATACTTTGTTGCTGATACATACCCATAGATGTCAATATAAGGGGTTTGAGGAAATTCAATTTTTTAATACGATCGTATCGACCCGCCATTTTGTGGCCCGCCGCCATTTTATGTTGCCTTCACTCAGGCAGCACAGCGAACGAAGTCCATTCTGCCTTTTCTGCTTATTCTGCAACATGGTGTTCAAAACAGCCTTCTGCCTCTATCTTTACAAGGCTGGTATTAAGGTCTGACCGAGTACACTAATCCCTGTCTGGTTTTCTAATCCTTGTTTCAACTATCTGTAGGCTCACACTATTCTCCGCCGATCTTATCTTATCGTCTGGCCTTCGCTGTCCTTTGCTAGTATTCTCTCATTTCACAACTGTCCTCCAAACGCACACAAACTTATCGCACCACATGCAACTTCGTTGTGGATCGGTTAATGAATTAGTTCAAGGGAGGGGTGACAAACACAGCTGGAGGGGAGGCAACCTTAAGTCACTTGATACTTTGTTTTCCAATTCCTTCTATTGGTGCTGTCTTGTTTTCCGACATTTCTATTGGCTCTGTTCTATCTTTACATTATTCTTACTGGCTCCTTTCTATGTGTTCTGGGAGTGTATGTAGTTAATAAATGGTTTTTATACGGTATATAAGATTGTGCGCCACAAAGTAAAGTGGCAGTCTCCTGAGAACATACCTTGTGTACTTCTTGGACAACTGTACTAGCTGCAGCTAATAAAATCTGATCTTTTACGCCTGACAGAGTGTCCCGTGTCTCTGTTAGTTGAGGCAGGTGAATCCAAGGAGATTTCAGGCGTACCCTGCGCCGCCAGGCCCATAAGGTTCTGGTTCTTCAACTGGCGCCCAACGTGGGGCGGCTTCAGCGGTACCGGTTCTGCCTGAAGGTCGTGAGGAACCCCGCAAGAAAATTCTGGAGGAATCGCGAGCCACGTCAAGCGACCCCTGTATGTCGAAGTGGTCCGAAGGTCTTTTTCAGCGCGGTTACTCCTTCCTGATGGCTACTTACGACTGCTGCCCTGACTGCCGCCCTGCCTTGGCCCTTTCTTTGATGATGTATGGTAAAGCGAGACGATAGACGGGCCTCTGTTGGTGTAAGAAGACATCCTTAGTTAAGTATTTGGTGGGTCGCGCCCACAAATTTTGGTCTTTGTTTTGTCCTTAGGTCCTTAGATTTGGCCATTGCAGTGGCCAAAGCCGAGGGGTAAGTGCATTTGTGCTGTGTAAACTGAAAGTTTTACCCCCTTGATGTTTGTGAACAGCCAGTAAAAATCGTGAGATGTCTGGTCTGACTAAGTTTGGAAAACTTTGTTGCTTTGGTTGTAATAGGGACTCCCAGCTTGAGGACTCCTGTCCGATTCCTTCGGTTGGAACTCCCACATATGAGCTCTATTCTAAACATGGTGTTGGTCCTATTGCCTTTAATAAGACATGGACCCGATATACAAAGAAAGATGGTGTTTTAAAATGGCCAGAAAATGGTAGTTTCGAAACTGATGTGCTAGATAATTTAGAAGCAACGTTATTTAAAAGAAAAGCCCGGCCGGCAATGTTTGACTCTTTTCGCCTTTGGCGTAAGGAAGCCAAACAGAGAGAAATTAAACAAGCGAAACGAGATAGGAAAACACAGGGAATGACGATTATACAGGCTGCTCAGCAATTCAAAGATGATGAAATAGATAATGCAATGGAAATTTCAGACAGACAGCATCGAATGGCAATAGATAAATGCTATCCGACATTGCCTATCTCTTCCCTTGATAAGAGAAAAGATTTTGAGGAAGATTCCTTAATGTCCCACTTATTGAAATTGCCTCCGCCCTATGTACAAGGTGCTAATGCACCCCCGATGTTACAGCCTGTTCAGCCGCCAGTTGTGCTTCCGCCTGCTCCAGCTTTTCCACATTTGCCTCCTCAAGTATTGCCTATGCCAGCTTTGCCTTTAACTCCTTTGCCTTCTGCTCCTTTGGCAATTCCTAATGCTCCTTTAGTTAATTCACCTAATACCTTGTCCCCTATCCTTATGTCAAATTCTCCATCTATGCGTAAGCGATTTGCAGATACTGTCTCTGGTCTCTTATCACCTTTCTTTGAAGCTTTAAATGTGTCTCCAGCTTTTTCTCGAAGACAGTCTCGTAGTCAATTCCCAGACTCCGAAGAGCGAGAAAAATTGGACTCACTTGCTTGTAGATGGATCAAGAAGGGTCCCCAATATAGTACGTCTGATATTATGTCCACCTTTCTGCAATGGAATGCACCTACGCAGAGATATGTTTTTAAAGTTATGTGCGATACTCTCGCTAAAGAATGGGAGGATATGAATTTGGGTTCGGTCCCACAGGATCTGTTAGATGTTCAGGCTGACTTTGACAAAGGACTTATTGTGGGTCCTAAGGTTGAAAACGCTGTCAGAACACTTATTTCTTTCAGATCCCTATTGTTCTCACAGACTTTTCCTGATTCTGATCCTTCAGTTAGGACAGCACTGAAAAACTATCCCATGAGAGAGGTTTCTCCAATATGGAAGGAAGAAGTTGCAGCAGCAGGTGCTAATCCAGCTATTCCTGCGCATTTTCAGCGCATATGGATACATGTCCCCTGGAAAAGGTCTGAAGTTTTAGCACTTAAACAGTCACTACCAGATCCACGCAAAAATCCTGCTGGTTACTATAAAGAGTTGTCGCAAACAGTTGATGCATGTACTATGAATCTAGTAGATATTGACATGTTGATGGGAAATGTAGTTCCACAGACAATATGGGCTAAAATTCGTAGAGAGGATCACGCTCAAGAATTAGGCGGCGATTGGAACGCCATTATTGCCGCAGATAGAGGTCAAGTAGGTGGTGCAAAGCCCGACGCTTTGATCTCAGAACTCCCTGGTAGGATTATTACATTAATGAAAACAATGATGCCTGCTTTGAGAGTTAATTGGGATAAGCTAGCAGCATGTAAACAAAAGAAAGATGAAAGTGTTTCCGATTTCTTTACCCGATTCGAGGAGACATTCATTGATCACAGTGGTCAAGATATGGCTACAGAAGGGGGACAGCGATTATTTGTGGATAAGTTCGTATATAACTTGCTTCCTGAACTATCACACAAGTTAAAAGACTCCGAGAGTTCATGGGCAGTTTCTTCTTCCGCCCAGATATTGGCTACTGCACAATATTATGAAAATAGAGACAAAGAAGAAAGGGAAAAACAAGAGAAAAAGACGAAAGAATTAAAAACTAAAGTTCTCTTGCAACAGGCTTATCCTCCTCGTTATGTTCAGCCTCAGTTTCAACAGCCTCCGCAGTTTCAGAGGTTGTATCAAAAGCCTGAACCATTCATTCCAAGACCTTTGCTAGGTCCCAATCAATGTGCTTATTGTAGGGAGGAAGGTCATTTTAAGAACAGTTGTCCGGCATTGTTGCAGCGTAATGCAGCAACATCTGCTTCACGAGGTCGTGGTGGTCCTCAGTCAACAAATAGAGGTAGAGGTCGAGGTGTGTTAACCCAAGGGCAGCGTTCTTTTGTTCCTCCAAATTCCGGAAATTACTTTGACCAGCAAAATGTTAGGTCTACACAGTATTACAGTGAGGATCAGTATATTGAAGGAGGGAATGAAAGTCTTCATTTTGAATAGGACAGCCATGGACAAAGTAAGGGGGTTATGTCAATTCCAGTGGATCAGAATGGACCTTATGTTAATGTCACTACAATGGGTGTTTCAGAGCCATTTCTTTTAGATACTGGTGCCATGAGAAGCTCTATCATTCATTCTAAACTCCCTGGCGCACCTTTGTCTGGCTTAACGAATGTATCTGTAGGATTTTCTGGCGCCCCTGTTCGCAATCCAGTTTCTTGCCCTTTGCCTGTTTCAATAGGCCCTTATGATTTAGAAGCTCCGCTTCTTCTGACGAATGGTTGTGGTGAAAATCTGTTGGGTTTAGATCTATTAAAAAGAATGCATGCTACGATATATTGTTCACCTTCTGGTGTATACCTCACTCTAGGACAGAAAATGACTAGTCCAATGTACTTATCAAAAGATCAATTCCCACCTGAATTGCTTTCTCTTCCCGAAACGCTTTGGGCTACGGGTCCGAATGACGTTGGTTGTCTTGAGATCCCACCTTATGTTGTTACTCTTAAGCCCAATGCTGAAATGCCACGTATTCCGCAATACAGAATCTCTACTGAAGGTGAGAAAGCACTTCTGGAAATTGTCCATGATTTGATTCAGAAGGGTGTGGTTGAGGAAACGAGAGGAAATACATGTAACAGTCCTGTTCTTCCGGTTCTTAAACGCACTGATCCTTCTCAGCCTCCTGTTTATCGTTTTGTAATTGATCTTCGGGAGGTAAACAAGATTGTCGTACCGCAGTTTCCTGTAGTCCCAGATATCACTGCTCTGTTGACGATGATACCTTCTACAGCGACTTGGTTTTCAGTTATTGATCTAAAGAATGCTTTCTTTAGTATTCCCATCGCCGAAGAGAGTAGAGATATTTTTGGTTTTTCCCTCGGAGGCCGAAGCTTCCGGTTTAAACGCGCACCTCAAGGTTATTGTGAAAGTCCCTCTATTTACAGTCAAGCTCTAAAATGTCATCTTGATGCCTTTTCCTTACCGTCCGGTGCCGCTCTCATTCAGTACATGGATGACTTATTAGTTGCTGCTGATTCAGAGGAGATTTGCAAAAACGTGACCGTTGCACTGTTGCGTCATTTGTTTGATCTGAATCACAAGGTTTCTCCTTCTAAATTACAATATGTCTGTCGCGAGGTGACTTATTTGGGTCATCTCTTGTCAAAGGAGGGACGACGATTGACCCCCGAACGAATTCAGGCAATTGCACAAATGTCAGTGCCATCCACACAAAGAGAGGTACGTGCCTTTTTGGGCATTACTTCTTATTGTAGACAGTGGATTCCGAGTTTCTCTTTATTGGCTAAACCGCTGTTGGCGCTAACTTTAAAAGATACGCCTCAGCCTCTTCCGTGGACTGACGAATGTCAGAAGAGTTTTACTGATTTGCGTATTGCTTTGTGTTCTGCTCCTGTATTGGGTACTCCTGATTACAGTAAGCCCTTTACGCTCTATGTCCACGAAAGAGAGGGTTGTGCATTGTCAGTCTTAACGCAGCGTTTTGGAGATCAACAGCGACCATGCGCATATTTCTCAGCTACGTTAGATCCAGTAGCTAAAGCATTGCCTAGTTGTCTTAAGGCAACAGCGGCAGCAGCAATTTCTATTCGACAGTCTGCTGGAGTAGTGCTAGATAATACTCTCATTGTTATGGTGCCACATGCAGTGGATACTTTACTAAATAGGACAAAAACGCAGCATCTTACGAGTGCTCGGTTGTCCGGATATGAGCTGACGCTTTTGGCTAGTCACATACACATCAAACGATGTAATACCCTGAATCCAGCTACTTTGTTGCCTCTTCCAGAAGAGAGAGATGTCTCTGAACAGCATGATTGTTTTCTCCGTACTGAAGAAGAGACTAAGGGTAGAATTGACCTAAAAGACACGCCATTAGTGAATCCAGATGGAACACTATGGGTAGATGGTTCTTGTTTCAAGCTCCCGAATGGGGGATACAGTTTCAGCCTACGCTATTACTACTTTGCATACGATTGTGGAGACAGCACGCATTAGACATAATTCAGCTCAGGCAGCTGAATTGATAGGCTTAACTAGAGCGTGTGTGTTATCCGAAGGAAAAAGAGTAAACGTGTACACTGATAGCCAATACGCTTTTGGTGTAGCGTTTAACTTTGGGCGTTTATGGAAGGAAAGAGGATTCTTTACTTCCCATGGTACTAAGATACAACATGGTCAATTAGTGACTGAACTTCTTGAGTCACTTACAATGCCTACTCAGATAGCGATCGTGAAGTGTAGTGCACACAAAAAGATTGTGGACGATGTTGGTCGAGGAAATGCATTTGCAGATGAGGTAGCGAAAAAGACAGCCAGAGACAACACAAGTCGAATGTATGTTGCAGGTCCCGCAAACTGCGTAAGAGAAAAGGGAATGTGTGAAGATACAGTAGAGAGTGTGAAATCAATTCAAGGAGAGGCTACGGAGAATGAGTTGAGAAAGTGGAAGGAAAGTACAGGAATGTTAGATGAGATGGGATGTTGGGTTGAATTATCAGAACATCAACGTTGGCTGTTACCAGATGCTTATGTACTACCTGTAGTTACTATGGCACATGGTCCAGCTCACCTAAGTGCAAAAGGAATATGTAAACTTCTGGCTCCAGTGTGGCAAAATGAGGGGATCCCAAAGTGTGCAAATAATGTAGTAAAACATTGTATTGTTTGCTTGATGTACAATCCGGGAAAGGGAACCCCAACTCCAGCAGGTCATTTTGCTCCTCCAACATATCCATTTGAGGTGTTGCAGATCGATTATATTCACATGGAACGATGCAACAACCTCAAATATGTTCTGGTGGTAGTATGTGCTTTTTCTAGATGGGTAGAAGCCTACCCTCTGAAGGACAATACTGCTTTATCAACTGCCAAAATACTTTTGAAAGAATTCTTCCCTAGGTTTGGTTTGCCGCGCATTGTCTGGAGTGACAATGGAAGCGAATTTGTGGGTCAAGTCATGCAAAAAGTTTGTGCAGGTCTTGGCATAAAACAGAAGTTCCACGCGGCGAATCACCCACAGTCGGCTGGTTTAGTAGAATGCTACAATGGAACCTTGAAGCTTAAAATTGCTAAGGTGCAAGCTAGCACAGGACTTAATTGGCCTGATGCTTTACCATTGGCTCTTCTGTCCACCAGAACAGCAGTACACTCTCGTTTGGGGCTTAGCCCTTACGAAGTGATATTTGGTCGCCCAGCTAATGTATGGGGAGTTCCTCGCCCTAAGAAATACTCAGACTTGCCATACCCGATGTTGATTGACTACTTGCATGACCTTACAACTAAATTGCGTGTTCTTCATCAACAGGTTCAGAGTGCTCTACCAGAGGCTTCCACAGACCCAGGTCATTCCATCCGACCAGGTGACTGGGTCTGCACGAAAAATTTCCAACGACAGAGAAATTTGGAGCCCAGATGGAGAGAGCCACGCCTGGTTCTTTTGACCACAAGAACAGCAGTTAAAGTCGAAGGAAAGAAAAACTGGGTGCATGCCGTGCACTGCAAGAAAGTGCCTTTGCCCTTGCCTTTCGATCAGTGGGTCCGTAGAGGCATCAGTGACTCTGAAAGTGAGAAAGTTCCGCAATTTGTACCATTCAGTGATGCGCGTCTAATTGGAACACTTTCTGAGAAAGAGGACGACGACATCCTTCAAGAAGCAATACCATCGCATCGTCGCTTGAACACGACAAATCCAGGAACATTGTTTCAAAACCAGACTGCCTCTGGACAGGAACGCTATAATTTGAGACCACGACCAAAGAACTTGTAAATTTCTCTCCTATGTAGTACTCTATCCCGGTTGCAGGGTCACGGTAGGAGTCTTAGTTACGACCTGAGTAAGTGGCAATAGGCCTGCAGGACCTCACAGTGTCATAGGACGGTAGATAATCGTGACTACAGTGATTGAGGAAGATTGCCGTGAGCATCCACTTAGAAAGATGGAGGCTACATTAGATAAAAGAGAAAGTAAAAATGTAAAGAATAATTGTAAAGAAATATGTAGTCGTTGTAGTATTGCTCTATGCGTCATTATATTGTCGTGTATTCTTTTGGCATCTGTAAACTGGATCATTATTACTCTGCAGCAAAAAGTTGTCTCTTCTCCTACCTCTACATCTTCTTCTACTATCTCTCCGCACCTATTTCACACTCTTCCCCAGCATGAACTCATCAGAAGAACTGAATACTTTAACAATTCCTTCGTCCAGTTGTTACATCAACATCAGTTAGTGATCAATACAACTGACTGTTGGGTGTGTGGACTCATACCACATACGGTAGAAAAAGGAATGCCATATTTAGTTCTTCCATTCTCCTATGAAGGTTCCGCTTGGGCTTATTTTGTCATTTTCAATAATGCATATCAAAGTAAAATTAAACAACCTGTCAGTTCACATAGTGTTGGTTCAGATTTCAGTCATAGTTTATTGATAAAGGGAATGGTAGCTATGGCTAAAATCATGGAAAAAAGTGAAGCTTCCATAGATGAAAGAAAAGCATATACCAATTGGAACATAACTAATTACATTTCCAGCCTCAATGATAAGGTTAAGCAAGGAAAATCTCCTCCGATACGGGTCATACCCCAACAAGGAAATTTCTGTCTGCAAATAAATGGTAGAACTCCAAACACCGGACAAAGAGAAAGTTTATGTTCCCATACATATGTTTATTCAGCCCTGAATTCACCGCCGTTAGTACCATCTCAAGGTACATACTTTGTTTGCCACGATAGGGCTTATACATGGTTGCCAGCTGATTTCTCTGGTACTTGTTATATAGCCTTTCTTCTTCCCCCTACATACACCGCTCCTGCGAACCATCATAAAAATAGATATGGCAGAGGGATTGTGGATTCGAAAGACACAGCAGGACAAGAGGGAGGAGATTTCCTCAAAGGATTTCTTCCCTTCTGGGGTCCAATGGCCAACAGCAGAAATATAAGGCAATTAGTTTGTGTCGTAGAAACCACCATAGACATCACTGTAGGAGCTTTAAGTAACATTACAGCTGAACTACAGGCTGATCGTCTTATGACCTTGCAGAACCGTGTTGCCTTAGACTTTGTTCTTGCGGACCGTGGTGGAGTATGCAAATTGATCGGATCAAGTTGCTGTATTTTCATACCTAATGACGCTCCGACAGTATACCAAGCTATCTCTAAGTTACACATAATCTCCGAGTCGATTCATCAGGACGAAGGAGATTGGTCCTTTTCAGAGTGGTTTTGGGGATTACTGTCCAAATGGGGTTGGAAGGTATTGACATTCTTTGGAGTAATTTTAGCTTTTATATTCTCTTGTTGTCTTTGTATGCACTGCGGTCCTGCCATCTGCAACCTATGTGCTACTGCATGTATTCCCAAACCCAAGTCACAAAGAGCAGAGACTATCAAAATGATGGTACAGCAACAGCTTGATGACCTCATGGCCATAGACATCGACTCAGATTAACATGAGTTTGTGTATCTTGCCTGAGTTCTGGCAAAAGGAGGGTCTGAGGAAATTCAATTTTTAATACGATCGTATCGACCCGCCATTTTGTAGCCCGCCGCCATTTTATGTTGCCTTCACTCAGGCAGCACAGCGAACGAAGTCCATTCTGCCTTTTCTGCTTATTCTGCAACATGGTGTTCAAAACAGCCTTCTGCCTCTATCTTTACAAGGCTGGTATTAAGGTCTGACCGAGTACACTAATCCCTGTCTGGTTTTCTAATCCTTGTTTCAACTATCTGTAGGCTCACACTATTCTCCGCCGATCTTATCTTATCGTCTGGCCTTCGCTGTCCTTTGCTAGTATTCTCTCATTTCACAACTGTCCTCCAAACGCACACAAACTTATCGCACCACATGCAACTTCGTTGTGGATCGGTTAATGAATTAGTTCAAGGGAGGGGTGACAAACACAGCTGGAGGGGAGGCAACCTTAAGTCACTTGATACTTTGTTTTCCAATTCCTTCTATTGGTGCTGTCTTGTTTTCCGACATTTCTATTGGCTCTGTTCTATCTTTACATTATTCTTACTGGCTCCTTTCTATGTGTTCTGGGAGTGTATGTAGTTAATAAATGGTTTTTATACGGTATATAAGATTGTGCGCCACAAAGTAAAGTGGCAGTCTCCTGAGAACATACCTTGTGTACTTCTTGGACAACTGTACTAGCTGCAGCTAATAAAATCTGATCTTTTACGCCTGACAGAGTGTCCCGTGTCTCTGTTAGTTGAGGCAGGTGAATCCAAGGAGATTTCAGGCGTACCCTGCGCCGCCAGGCCCATAAGGTTCTGGTTCTTCAGGTTCACACCTCTTTGGTAACCCATACCACCTTCAAAAGCAACATATGGGTATTTAGAAAGAGAGTTTTGGACCCATCTGGAGTGTATTCACTGGCCAATGTGTGTTTGTTTCCTGAATCAAAGAGGCTCAGCAATGTGCCACTATGCTTCATTGGAACAGGTAAGCAATGCTATATATATGCTTCAACATTTGATATGAGGGATACTTGTTTCAATGTTGAGAATTGAGATAGCTAATGTGACTCATCATTTTTAGCGGTGGCAGGTAGCGAGGGTGGGTGTTTATATTGTTTAAATACATTACACTGGCTTGTGTTTGTGTTGTGATCGATTTAAAATGTTGGTGCCATAAAAATGTTAATGGCTGATATTTGTTTTCCTGAAGATGATTTTTGCCCCTTCCCCTTTCACACTTGCCGAAGTTTGTTTCCCGGTGTTTTCACACTGCTTTGTTTTCTGGTGCTCTGCTTTCTGGTTCACATTTGTCAAAGAAGACCTGACCAGTCCATTTAGCTAACAAACAAAATTCTAGTCCAGAACAAAAATACTCAATGTTTCTCTTGTTGTTAAAGAGTTACAGGTTGCTCTATCTCAATTGGGTTGTGAGACTGTGACCCTCGGGAGGAGTTGTATAGAGTTGGACATAGTAATCTTTAATCAGAGTCTAGAGGACGATGGAAGGAATCAGAGCTTGACTTGACAACTTAAACAACTGCCAAAAGAAGTAAGTTATCAACCTCATGGAAATCAACATGGGTGATGTGAGGATGAGTCTAAGTGGCCTACTCCAATCAGTGGACTGGTGGTGAGAGGTGTGTCAATTACTTGATTTGGGAAATACAATGCTGCTGTGTGTGTCTGCTGGCTGGTTCAAACTTGAAACTATGTGGTTGGGTGGGGGACCTCTTGTAGGAAACCAGAGGAGACAGACATGTGATGAATGATAATGTCACATTATGCAGGGCTCTAGGCTAAATGTTATGATGAGCATGACAGTGGTGAGGTTGATCATCCTGATACATGCGGACACTTGTCTATGATTGTTGGTGAATTATCACTAAGGTCTTTGCTCTTGCTCTGCCACTTTTGAGTCTTCTTGGTACACTACTCCTCATGAAGCTTACCCTCCATTCCATCCTTCGTGATTCTACAATATCATGATGATAATCATTTCTACTTAACAATCCACATGCCTTAGCTTCTCCTGCACCATAACGCTCATGCTTACCTTATCGGACCACTTCAAGCAGGCACCCAAGAATATTGACATGGCAATCCAAGAAGATTGCAGATGCACCACCCCATTTGGCAATACAGACTAGTATAATTTTTCTTTCAATATTATTTTTTTAAGAACTGTGTGGGTTAGCTTCACCCCAAGAAAATAATTTGTACTATTTTTCAAACGTAGCTGACTGAACATTTTTAGATATATACAACTTCGGTCTCACTGTTGCTGACAGAATGTAACGCTATCTGTGTCATACATATTCATGTTTTTCCATTCCTCCCACAACAGACTGCTGATCATTTCCAGATCAATATTGTGTTTGTGTTGTGTTTGTCTTTATGTCACACCTTCCCCAAAATCCCATTCCCATCCATTCATCAAATTCCTAACCCTCTTCCCCAGGGATGTGTGATTAATTGAATTGTTACTTAATAATTTACACCATCAATTAATGTCACACTTGGTTAGGTGGATGTGGTAGAAGCAACCTCAACTCAATGTGCAGGGTCTTCATTTGAGACCACCTCAGTGGAGTGGGACCTCGCTTCTGAGGCCTTCATTGTTAGTCCCCTAGCATGCTACTGCTACACCACCATCGTACCTTGAGAAACCATGCAACCCTTGCTTCATCCATTCAAGTAAGAGAATTATGGAGCATTGTTGTACCTTTAGTTTAGGCAATATAATTAGCAATGGCAAATCTCTCCGCCCCACTCCTATGGGTCACAATTTGCAGAATGCACTGCAGAGACTAGAAGAGCATTGGGACAAGGTTACCTAACTGCATAAAAAAAGTCATACACTATCAGCAGATTTGTAAAACATGCTGCACTAAAAGGAAAACAGCAGATTTTGAAAACATGCTGCTTAAAGGCAGCAGTGCGAAGTAAAACACCCCCAAAATGATTTTAGGCAAAAAGAACTGTGAATAACTATTTATTTTGCCCCATCAAAAACAAAAAGAATAAGTACCCACCCTATCCACCTACAACTGGCCCAACCCCATCCCCAAACAAATGTCCCTTTTCCCAACCAATGTTCCAAACAAAAAATGTCCAATTGTTCATGTTTCATAGAACGATTAAAAAAAATAAACAAAAGACCTGCAAAACCCCATTACGACTCTCTGTACCCACAAGAAGTCCCACCCACCAAAATAAAAGGTTAAAAAAGGGGCAGAGGAGGACATTACAGGTGGGCCAGGATTCTCCTGAGGAGCCCCTCCACACGTGCCTGAGGGCCTTTCACTGTGCCAGTCTCCAAAGGATGCGGCATTGCAACACGGTTTCAGAGGGAGGCAACAGGGATGATGTGACGTTGGGCAGCTGCCCTGGCACTGCGGCGAAGGTGTTGCTGGGCTGGAGGCACTGTGGCCTGGCTGGGGCTCTGAGTACTGGCAGCTACTGCTGCCGCCTCCTCCTCCTTTTCCTCGAGGACCACCAGCCGCGGTTACTCGTCTGTATGGCCTCCAGCTTCGGCCGCCACCGCAGGGCTGCTATTAACTGTCCTGATGGTGGACCAGCAGGAATAGCTATATCAAGAAAGATAAAAGAGAAATTGTAAACACTGCTCTGAGCAAAAACAGTTGTTTAAAATCATGGAGTGCAGTGGTATTGTAGCAGTATGTTTGGTAGTCACTTCAGGCCATTCAGTTTTAAGGCGATAAGTGTCACAGCCATAAAATGCACTACTGAGTACAAGTATTCTTCTCTCTCCTGTTGTGCTAAATTAATGGTGGCATTGCTGGCTCAGCTGGTGCCATAGTTTACTCGTTACTGTGAGCATTTGTGGAAGTTTACTAGAAAATTAATTCATTCCAATGGCCCTGCTCTTCTTTGTACCTCGACTACAAAGCCGATGAATACTAAGAATGAAACACTGCATAATATAAACAATCATGCAGAGATCCTGCCTGCCTTAAGTAGGTGGTAGAAGAAGCGATGCACTGCAGTACAGTGAAAGGATTAAGGAATGGGATGTAGATTGTATTTGGTGCATTCGCATCGTCACAGACTATCCCATTCAGGAAAATCAAGACACTTACTTATGGACCACTTTCCTCACTGTCCTCATGCCCCTTGTCCACCAAAAAAATAAAAAATAAAAAATAACTTTGCACTGAGGAAAGGAATCTTCTTAATGTATTCAACTGCAGGGTAAAGTAGAGTGGATTCAGATGGGTAGGTAGAGTACACACTTTGTAGATCAATCAATTCCTCACCATCATCACCATGTGCCTAGTAGTGTGACTCACTGTGGTTGGCAAATGTTGAAGAGTAAAATTAGAACAGACGTAAATCCATTATTAAAGCCATAATGAAATATATTTATCTTTTGGCTTCAAAAATGTGCCACAACCAAAGATTGGAATTTTCAAATTATTCTGCAGTCTGGGACAGAACTTAAGAAAGAATAAAGGAGTGAAGTACTAGGAAGTGACTAACTCAATGGGCACTGGGAAGAAAGGGAAACACACCTTTGTTTGCATTGCCATGCATTGAAAAGTGTTTGACACTTTAACTTAATACATACTGACGCATTTTACAAACCCAACATTGCAGTGCCAATTCTGCCAAATTGAACCATGCAACTTTTAGGTTATCATGGGTGGCACTGGTGAAAGGCCATAGCTAGGGATGGAGGCGAGAGTAAATGGATGCGGGGATACTTATTACCTGCCTCACTTGAAAAATACTGTGAGTCAAGGGAATATTCTGAAAAACCATTCAAACCTTTGCATCAAACCTTTGAAAAAAAAGCAAGTAAAGTAGGTGAGAAGAACACCCATATACAGAAGAGCTCCCTTGTTTCTTCATTCCAAGTGTTTATCTATTCATCATTGCAAATGTGTTCTTCTAGTACTCTCATGCTTCACCTTTGGCTTTGGTATACACCATTTAAGCTAAGCTTTACATTCTCTCATCCAGTCCTTCACCATTTAAAACCATCCAAATTCCATTCATGGCGCTCTACTAACCCAACATACATTTACCCAATAACCACCCATGTATCCTTTCACCCATTCACCCATCCAAGCGATATATCCCACCTGAGGAGTCCATTCACCCATGCAGGCATGGAAAACCTTTCACCCATACCTTTTCACTCACCTGAGCTGGCATCATTCACATGTATACTCTTTCATCCATCTTTCACCCACCCATGCATCCTATCATGCCCCTCATCACCCAGCTATGTGATTATTATTACTATGCACCCTTTCATTCACACACACATCCTTTCACTCATATTATATTTCATACATCCATTCTACTTCCATCCTTCTTCAATTTTCCAGAACACATCATAGTTCAAGTTCATTTTATAAACCTTAGTCTGCTGAGTTGCAGACAGAAGAGCCCAATACTTACTTAACTCCCACTGCATCTGCAAAAGCAGGGTGTTGATGAGTGAGTCAACAACACTAGAACACACTTGTAGTGTACATTACTATATTACAAATTGTCAATAAGCAAGCAATAGGACTTACCACAGCCTGCCTCTGATGCCACAGAGACTAACTTCTCATCCGCTCCCACAGCCACGTTGGCGCTGTCACTGCTAGCCCTGCCACTGGAGGTCAGTGCTGCTAGAAAAAAACATTACACAATTTAGACCCCACATATGCCTTCCCCCTATTGTTTTTTTGTAATAGCAAAGTACAACCGCAAATCATCACTATATTTTGCTAAAAATTATCTTCTATCAAAATATCAGGTGGGCATTTTGTTGTTTAGCAATGTTCCAAAAGCCAGGTACTCAAGTAAATAAAAATGGTAATGGAGAGGCAGAACTAGCTTTTGATAAATCTGAGTTTTTCAAGTGAAAATAAAAGATGCACTAATTGGTCAATGAAGGACATATGGTCTTGGTTGGCTCATGCAATGGGGCCATCTTCCTCATACTTCCAACCATGGTGCACAGTCATCAACCGCTAGTTTACTAATAATACATGCACAACATTAAAGGGTACAAACGATTTCATGACCATGTTCAAAAACACCTTTTTTTTTTCTTTTAATGATTGAGCTGGAGACAGATAAAGAAAGCCTTCTCATGAAACATGTGTAGAATACCTTACATGGGCATGCAATCTTCAGTAAATGTCTTCTCTGAGCCTCACCACCACTCCACACGATAAGATACATAAGGGGAGAGGAAATGCTCACTGACAAAGAAGAAGAAAGAAAGGTACAGTCATACTAGCATAGTCAGACAGTTTGAAGTTAAAAAAAAACTTGAAATATGGAGAATAAGTAAATAGGATAATGCAGGGATTAGAAGAATTAATGAAATAGATAAACTGAAGTGGAGTTGGAAAGAAAGTAGGAGATACCTACAGTAAAAAGGTATGGAGCAGAAAAATGTTAGGGCAATAAATATTAATAATCACAACAACAGGAGGACTTACTGGGGCCCGCAGAGCCTTCTGCCCCAGCGCTTGTGGAAGGGCCACCTTCCTCTGTCTCGCCCACCTCACCACCAGCCTTTGTCCTGCCCCAGGATGCTCGATGATGTAAGAAAAAAAAATCTAAAAGATTTGTGGTACTGTTAATAAATACGTTCTCCAAGAATATTTTTTTTTTTTAAAGGAAAAGGCAAACGCAGTAGCATACATACATCAGAGGTTCAGAGCACATGTATAATAATAATAACACTAGTATCATGGACCACCCTATTCCAAATTTCCTAACCCTATTCCAAATTTCCTAAAGTACATCTTGGAATTACTAATAAATTGCAATTAATGATTTCTACAGTTCTCATTTCATTCGCTATCTCGCAGTGCATAGATTGGATGCATGCAAAACTACTACACATCACTGGGCAATTGCTTGGCAGTGGCACTTTATGAGCTACAAAAAAGAAAGGCACAGAGAA
Source organism: Pleurodeles waltl (assembly GCF_031143425.1). NCBI lineage: Eukaryota > Metazoa > Chordata > Amphibia > Caudata > Salamandridae > Pleurodeles > Pleurodeles waltl. The sequence continues at coordinate 466,251,047 of NC_090450.1, forward strand.
GTGAGAATCACTAATACTAATATATTAATGATGACTATCTTAGAAGGGGCACAGGAGGAGTCTTTGCATTACTTCCTAATCAGCCCAAGCAAGTGCCAAAAAAAGTATTAGGTAGCGCTGAACACCCATCTACATGATGATCAGATAGGATTATATTTGTAACATAAAGTTAACTTACCTGCGTTTGAGCAGAATGCTTGCTATTTGGGAAGAAACTATTAGCATAGAGCACAACTACTAATAAATATTTACTCACTGAGCCCTCCAATCTCGACACCTAGCAGGTTGAGCCAGTCTGTCTCCTGATCTAGATGTCGGTCCCCTGGCAAGTCAGCTGTTGTTGGGTGCGCCGGACTTGAGAGCTGCGGCACACAGCCTGGCTCACCCTCTCCTGAAGGCCGAATCCAGACCCGGGCCTGCCGCCTGCTGTCAAGGTGGAGGGGAGGTGGTGCTGCACATAGAACACCAAGGCAGCCACCTCCACCTAGGAAAATATAGCAAGGGGCTACACCCCTTGACGTCGCTGCCGCCCGCAAGGAAGGCAGCTGATGGATGGAGGCCTGGCAGTGATGCTGCCCCGTCCCCAGGACCAAGGCACTAGGGACTTGGGGAGGAGGTAGAGATGAGACAGGAAGGATTAGGAAAAAAGGAAGGGAACAAAAGTAAAGCAAAAAAAAAAAAAGAAAAAGTTAAAAAATCCGGGAAAACACAAACAAATTAGGAGGAAAGTTAAAAAGAGAAAGAGAAAAGATAAGAAAATAAAAAGAAACTAGGTGAAAACAGGTTTTAAAACGGAGGGATGGGAGAGGTATAGAGGGATAGAAAAGTAGGCCCTAGCACTTCAAGCAAAAAAAACAAGATGGCCACAACCATGCTGTTCGCATGAAAATTACAACGCACGGAAGTACTTCACATTGCTGGTGCCATTAAACATAACTCAAACTGGCGAAGCAAGAAAATCCTCCAGCTAGCAGAACTCCACGTAGCGTGAATGAGTTTTTTCTTGACTCCGCGTAGTTCTGTATAGAGCTGCTACACAAACCTAGTTTCCCCTGACTTTTTGCCTTCTGACCTCCTGTTAGTCAGACCTCATTATGGCTGGCTTTAGGACTCTATGCACTTTATCACTGTTGACCAGTGCTAAACTGTAGGGGCTCTGTACTCTAAACTTGGTAACATTGGCTCATTCTCAATTGGCATATTTAATTCACTTGTAAGTGCCTCATACAGTGCACTATATGTGCCTGGGGCCTGTAAATTAAGGCCCATATTTATGAAAAATGGCGCACAACAGCGCTAAGGCAGTTTTGCATCATTTTTCCTAACGCCAGCTAACACCATTCCTTAAAGCCATCCATGCGCCATATTTATGGAATGACGCACGATGGTGCTAAGGAATGGCTATTGTAAAAAAAAAAGATGCTAGCCGGGGAGGTGGCATTAGGGGGAATGTCACTAGTGGGTCAGAAATGACATTAGACTGGATAGCGGGAAAAGTTTTGCTGCTAGTCAGCCTAGTGTCATTTACTGATGCACAAGCAGCCAAAAAATGACTTCTGTCTAAGTATAGACAGGAGTCATGCCCACCACCCCAATGCCCACCCCTAGGGACCAGTGTCCCCTGGGCAAGCCCAAAATACCCAGTGCCAGGCAGTGGGCCCCATATACAATGGCACTTAAAAAAAAGTATCAAACATTCTCACCTAAACTTACCTGGGATGTGGTCCCTCCTCCTGTAGTGTCTCTGTGGTGTTGGTGGTGGTTTTGCTGGGGCTTGGAGTGGGCATCTTTGAGCCCATGCCATGGTGTTTCACCATGGAAATGGGTCTACCTGCACTCTAACTCCTGGTCTGACCCAGGCATTAGATAATGGTGCTAAGCAGGCTTAGCACCAATATTTAGGTCCACCTCCCACATGCGCGTAATTTCTGCACCAGAAGGTAAATAGGACGCTGGGGGCTAGTGTCATGTTTAGGATGGGAACGCCTACCTTCCATCTAGCGTCAAAATATAAATATGGAGTTAGGATAGCGCCGTTTTATCACCAAAATAAATGGCGCTAAGCTTGTTGTGTAGCCATTTTATGTGTAGCTCCATGCACGTTAGTTTAACATACTAGGCCGCTGTGCACTTTGCCCTAGATATATTTTATTCAGCTTTGCACTATTATTTTACAATAACCAGTTTTTACGGTCTTGTTTTAATTTCTTCTTTCACACTGTTTAGCTTAGTTCAGCACTGTGTTCTCAAATAATGCATTCTTGATCGCCCTGTGTTTCAGTCAAGGCTACAGTCTGGTACATTGCCGGTAAACGTGGTAGAAGTTTAGTCTCCAGCATTCGTAGAAAATACACATCCTTACGTAGGAATATTTTCTTAGAACACCTGCTTGTTAGTTATAAAAACACTTTCTAGTCCTAGTACACGTCAAGAGGGAGATTCCAGCCCGGGAACCAAAACTGTATGCTGAATGCCCTGTTGCAGATGCTGATGCAGATTATAGGCCTTTGCTCAGGTATGAGGGTTGATGTCCTCCTGGGGGAACCTGAAAGGCAGGTGTAGAGCTTAACATGGTGTGTTCGAAATATAACTTAGAGAGAAAATAATCTAGCGGCAGTATGATAGCCTTATTCTTGTGCTTCACTCTCGTCGTTACTATTTTAATATTACTGTGTTGTGTAGTTCTGTTTATTGCAGCTCACGCTTTGCTATCCAAAATGCAGTCATTTTATTAAACCAATCTTTAAAACTTATACTGCCTTTATTGTCATTTATAGATGAAACCACACTTTGTATGAGAGAATCAGTTGTGACCTGAGTGACCACGACTTCCCTGAGAAGTAATGATATGTCATGCGCTCGGCTGCCCAATTGCCTCTGCCATTGGGGGGAGATGAGGCACTGTAGTTAGCCGGAGCAAAACCCGGATTTGGAGTGACAAGCGTCATCCACCGTGGGTCAAACTCAGTCCCCAACATTGTGGACGATCTTGCTGCTCAAAATCCAGTAGTCTCACTAAGATAATGAAAGCCTACATGACAAGGTGACGCTAACCATCCTTAAATATGGCCCTAAATGCTACTAGTGGCCTTGCAGCACTGACTGTGCAACCCACTACAGTGGCTCGGTAAATATTTCTCAGGCATGTCACTGCAGAGCCTGTGTGGTTACTTTTTAAACTACCATTTTGGACTGGCAAGTGTACACACTTGTATCCTGATGGCCCATCACCAGGCTGATGGTTCTTCCTGGGCTAGATGACAGCTTGGCCATAAACTCACCCAGTGAAACCTTATTCTAAAGCATTCCCTGCAAATCTCCGAGTGCTCAGAAATTTGCAGAGTCCCCGACTGAACCGTAAACCCCTAACTAGAAGTGCTCAGGTAATTCTCACATGGTAGAAGTCCATTGTTTAAAACTTTGTGAAATTCCTGGCTACACAGAAAATACCTGGATAGTAGTGCACAGGAACTTTCAAAGTTGCACTGATTTGCATACATGTTTCAAACGCCTATATCTCAACAAGTACTCATTGCATTTCTGTTGTTGTAGTCTTATTTGAATCAGATAAATACTCTTGATTTGGTGTGTAGTCCTTTTTGTGGTATTTTCACTCTGTTACTGTAATTTAAGTGTTGCACAAATACTTTACACATTCCCCCTTAAGTTAAGTTTGACTGCTCTGAGCCAAGCTACCGTAGGGTGAGCACTGGTTACTTTAGGTTGTGTATCTGACTTAGCAACATCATAAAAATAAAATGATGGGCCGAGTGTTGAAACTTTTCAAATACTCACCCCAATCACACATCTGAGTTTAATCTATTATTATTTTGCTCACCACATTACCCCACTTTGGACCCAGCCATATGCAAATCAGTCTTGACCCTGCTTCCCATGGGAACAGTCCAGCCCTAACTGCCAAGTAAAGTCTTCCCTGGACTGGAAACAAGCATCCTGGGACAGGTTTCGAGGTATCACCTCTCATCAGCCGGGCTTGCTTGAATCCAGTGGTGCAGCGAGCAAGGGACCCATGTCTGGGCATACCCTAGTCACTTTGGGTGCACACAGCGACATCACAAAATAAAATGATGGACAGCGTGCTGAAACTTTTCAAACACTCAGTCCCAGTCACAGATCTGGGTTTGATCCACTGTTATGTTGCTCCCCACATCACCCCAATTTGGACACAGCCATATGCATATCAGTCTTGATCCTGCTCCCCTTGAGAACAGTCCAGCCCGAACTGCCAAGCCAGGTCTTCCCTGGACCTGAAACAAGCATCTTGGGACCAATTTTGGGGTATCACCCTCATCAGCCAGGCTAGTTTGAATCTGTTTGTGCGCCGAGGAAGGAACCCATGGCTTGGCATACCCTAGCCACTTAGGGTGCACATAGCAACATCACAAAATAAAATAATGGAGAGTTTGGTGAAACTTTTCAAACACTCACCCCCAGTCACAGATCTGTGTTTAATCTATTGTTATTTTGCTCTCCACATCACCCCAGTTTGGAACCAGCCATGTGCAAATCAATCTTGACCCTGATCCTCATAGGAAAGGTCCAGCCTGAACTGCCAAGCCAGGTCCTCCCTGAACCAGAAACAAGCATCCTCAGACCTGTTTTAGTGTATCACCCCTCATCCGCCAAACTAGCTTGAATACAGTGGTGCAGCGAGCAAGGGATCAACCTCTGGGCATACCCTAGCCACTTAGAATCCACATAGCAACATCACAAAATAAAATGATGGACAGAGTGTTGAAACTTTTTGTTCACATACCCCCAGTCACAGATCTGGGTTTAATTCATCATTATTTTGCTCACCACGTCACCCCAGTTTGGACCCAGCCATGTGCAAATCAGTCTTCACCCTGCTCCCCATGGGAACAATCCAGCCCGAACTGCCAAGCCAAGTCCGCCTTGGACCGGAAACAAACATCTTGGGACCAGTTTTGGGGTATCATCCCTGATCAGCCAGGCTAGCTTGTATTCAGTGGTGCAGAAAGCAAGGGACCCAGTCTAAACCACTGGCAATCTCTCTAGCTATCATTTCAAACAAGTGTGTTTTCCCACTGTGCTACTCTGGACAGAGGTCCACCTTTTGCAAATCAGTATTGACCCTTCTGATCATGGGAGCAGTGCATTCTGAACTGCCAGGTGAGACACATCCAGAGGGTAACACAAACAACCCTGTATATCTTAGCAATGCTAACTATTATTTGAGGTATAGCTTGGATCCTATGGCACAACAAGAAAGGAATTATGTCTGGAATAACCTTTGGCCACTTAGGGGGTTCTATGAAACTCATACAAAGTGATAGAAAGAAATCTTGCATGTAGACTAAACCACTTCCAGTGCCTCTGGGTAGCATTTGAACCCATCATTTTTCAGTTACTTTTGACATATAGACAAAGCTCTCAATTATGCAAATCAGTACAGACCTTGCTCCACCAAGAAATGCTTTTCCCAAACTGGCAGACAAGTCCCTCTTCAAACAAGTCCAGATCGATTTCAGCCTTTTTATCCTCATCAGTGAGTATGGACATCGATTCACCAAAATCCCAGGAGTAGTGGAAGTGACATCACACACCCTTTGACCTTAATGACAGCACAGGAAGTGATTAGGTTTGACTTTTGACCCTAAATGTCCTCAGTAAGTGGTGTTGCATAACCTTAACCCTGAAGACATTGCAACATTGTCATTGCTGAAGTTCTGTAATAACTACATGATTGCTAGGAGATCACACAGTTGAATGTTTGTTTCACAAAACATCTATATTAGATGGCTTCAATGATCTTTGAAAGTATGTAATACTTACCCTGAAATGTAGTGAGCTAAACCTCTTTCTTCTAGGTGGAGTCAAGTGGAGAGGCTCCCTCCGAGAAAATGCAAAAATAAAAATGGCGGCAAACTAATGTATTAAGAGGGGCAATTTTCACATAAATTTACTAAACTGCCATGGGCTCTGAATGAGCTGTTAATCATATTCAAGTCCTTTCAAAGTGTGCCAAGCTAATGAAACCTGTTGCTCCCGCTGAGATCAAACCATCATTTTCACAATGTGCTATAGATGCCCCTTATGTTAAAAATCAACTCAATTGTTCTAGGGTAAGCATCTTGCAAGGGGTTCATCTCAGAAGCCATGGGCCCACCGTATGCAAAGATTACCTACAATAGCCCAGTTTCTGAATTTTGTAATTAATGCTTTCATAGATTTTAGATTACCCTTATGTCAAATAACTAGTACGTCAGGGCCAGTATTTTGTCATGCTTGTCCCCTCCTACATGGTATGGTTTTTGGCCCTTATCCCAAAAGTATCTCCAGTTAACTAGTACCCGCATTTTGCCATGGGTGCTCACTATGCCAACAAATTCCTAAAATGTGGCAGTTCCAGCATTTTTGGGGGGTGCCCATTATATCAAGTATTACCTCCAGCATGCCAGTACCAGTATTTTTCATAGCTGCCTGGCATGCGAACAATTGCCTCCAGTATGCCAGCTGCAGTATTTTCTCATGGGTGCCTCTATAAGCCAAGATTACAGGGCCAGTCCAGACTAGCAAGCATACCACCACATTCTCACTCACATTCACTCACTCACACTCATCCTTACTCACCCCACACCATTAATTCTAACTAGCACTCATTTATTCTTATTCACTGTCCTGAACTCACTCTGACCCACCCTCTCACTTATTTTTACTTTGACTCAATTATTCTTACTCACACTCATACACTCTCACTCATTTTCTTTCCTTCATTACAACTGACTCTCAGTTACATTCACTCTCTCACTCATACTTTCCCGCTCATGTGTACTCTTATTTTTCCTCATTCTGATTCACTTTTACACACTGTGACTCAGTCTCACTTACTCCCATGCACTGTCAATGATTCTTACTCTCTTTCTCTCTCTCACACACACACGAATGCTCCTACATACAGACACACACAGACATGCATGCTCTCTTGCACACAAACACACTCTCACCCACAATCACACACTCTTTTACACACATTTAAAAACAATTTTTATTTACAACATCTGCTACTGAAGGTCTCTTTCCAGCTCCTTGTGACCCATCCTTTACTACACTAATTGTGTATAATAGACCAATATTCACTATTAGTGTAAAAAACAGAGATGAAAACAAAGGTGGAGCACAGCTCCAATAAGGGTGAGCTGCTTCTGTCTTCTTGGCACTGATATTGCTACCTCTGAGACTAGGGGGAAAAAGCAGTGCCAAGGTCACAAGGAGCAAGCCAGGGTTTGCAGCTGCAACCACTGGTGACCCCTAAATGACGTCATGTGAGTGGCGTATAGCTTGGAAACTGTGGCAAGAGACCGACATCTAGGCATAATCTTGTCATGATGGAGTGTATAATCAAGAAGACATGGAAGAAATGTATACAAATGTCCTCAACCACTGGCTATTGCTCTTGGTAGAATTCAAACCCATTATTTTTCACACTTTAAGGGCCTGATTGAGAAGTCAGTGGAGGGGAATACTCCATCACAAACACAATGGATATCCCATCCACCGAATTGCGATCCCATTCTATTCTATAGAGATCGTAATATGGCAAATGGCACATTTGTGAAAGAATATTACCTTGGGCAACTTCTAAATCAGGCCCTAAGTTACTCTTGGAGAGGTTCATCTTATGCAAATGAGTAGTGACCCTTCTTCACATGGGAACTCCCTATCTCAGACTGCTAGACACTCTCAGTTGCTAGTATCCTATGAATTTACTGTTACTTCATTTTTAATTGCCTTTGAACTATGTTTAAACTTTTTGTTGTCCTAACACTTGTATCTAATCCATGGATGAAACAAAAATGATAAAGTAAGCAGAGTTGTAGTATTTGTAGAAACTGTTGAGTACCAGTTTCTGAATGTAGTGGGTGAGATTCACAAATACTTCTGCAAGTGCACATGTTTTTCTGTAAAATAGAGTGTGATTTAACAAACAATTTGATGAGTAAGGCATGAATACTCACTGAACAATGTTTTGTGCATCAGTGCAAATCATTTAGTATTTTGCTACAGATGTTTGTTCGCACCACAATGAATCAGCTGTCAACAGATGATGCTCTTTTGGCATGTGGCATCATTAGCAGATGGCATGATGAAGATTTGAGGCATGTGAAGGAAAATGTTTATTTAGTAACACTTTCTTGTGTTCCGAGACAGTTGTTTGAGAATTTTAGAAAGCAGAACACTGATTTGAACAGAACAAGGGACCTGGCTGGAAGCCTGTGTGGCTTCTTCTTTATTAATCTATATGCTCTTGATAAAGTAAGTGATTCTGCCGATGATCACTTCTGTCACCAACATTTGAGGGTCCCTAGTAAACGATTTAGGGGCTCTTACCAGGAATCTCACTGGTAGAGGAACTGTGATCAATAGCATCCATTGAATACAGGCAGTAGAGTGTGGATTAGGGCATACTTTTACTCCTACTCCTGTATGGAGGAGTTTATTGCATACATATTTCTTGGCAACAAATGCTAGAAATACAATGAAGAAGCAGTGTAGGTCTTGTGGGTGATCCAGGGGCATGTTGAAGTTTTAGAATGGCTTAACTAGGACTTTCATTAATGTACTTCACTGTTTTTCATGCTGCATATTTCCTATAGAAATCTCATCATGAGACTTGACAGATTTAGCTTGGTTTTACTGGTACAGGCTGGCTAAGGCACATATTCTACCAGTCTTCAGTGGCTAAGGATAACGTCTTACTGGTTCATTGGTGGCTGATGCAACCCTGATATCTCGCAATATCTTGCTATGCTTGACAGCCATCTTTGGGACAATGGTTATTCAGGCCACACTCTGAAACTGACAATGCTTTGCATTGAGCAAATTGGATATGCAAAGAGGGTGGTCTTCAAAGAAGAGTCTCATCCTGACACCAAAAATCCACATCTGACGTACCAAAAAGATAGGTGAGTTTGTAAATCACAAGAGTTTCGGCCTCATTTGGGGACAGATGTACAAAGCATTTTTCAAGTCGCAAACTTCAAGTTGCGACTTGAAAAATGCTATTTGGGATGTACAAAGTCCAAACTGCAATTTGGTAACTTGTTACCGAATCGCAGTTTGTGTTTTGCAATTCGGTATTAAGAAGGGGTGTGAAAAGGGCTTCCCTTCCTAATACCGAATCCAGATGGTATGTACGATTGTTTTGTGACCGCGAATGCGGTCGCCAAACAATCGCAGTTAGCACCAGTTTCAAACTCGTCCACTGCCTGCTCTGAAAAAATGAAAAGAAATCTTTTCATTTTTGATTTTGAAATGCATCTCGTTTTCCTTTAAGGAAAACGGGCTGCATTAAAAAAAAAACTGTTTTATTTAAAAGCAGTCACAGACATGGTGGTCCGCTGTCTCCAGCAGGCCACCATCCCTGTGAGGGCGGCCATTCCCAATGGGTTCGCAAATTGTGACCTACTTCATGAATATTCATGAGGTAGGTCGTCTGCGACCCCATTGGGAATCGCAAACAGTGTCATTGACACTGTTGTACAGCAGGTTTTGCGAGTCACAATACCTGAATTCCATACATGTGGCCCTTAATTCTTGGCAATAAGGATACTGTATTGCAATGGAGATGGAGTATCCTTACCACCAAGAATCGAATTTAGATGCAGGTGGACCATGATTTGCATATAGTTAGGTCCAAACTGGAGTAGTGTGATGAGCTAAAAATGTTGAAGTGAACCCAGACCTGTGACTGGGGGTGAATGTTTGCATTGTTCAGCATTCTGTCCATCATCTGTTCTTTTTGCTTTTGTCACCCTACATTGGAAGTAAATGCGCAGATGTGGGTCCCGTCATTACTGTGCCTCTGGATTCAGGCTAGCCTGGCTGATGAGAGGTGATACCTCAAAACCGGTCCCAGGATGCTTGTTTCTGGCCCAGGGAGGACCTAGCCTGAACTGTTCGAATGGTGAGCAGGGCGAAGACTGATTTCCACATGGCTGGTGTTAGACCTGACAGCCTTAGGGTGGTCATCCCCCAACTTTTTGCCTACCTACCTCCCTCCATGTTTCTGACACTGTTTTTGCTGATTTTAGGGCTCTTCACACTTTACCCCTGCTAACCAGTGCTAAAGTGCATATGCTCCCCCCTTAAACATGGTAACATTGGGTCATTCACAATTGGCATATTTGATTTAAAGGTAAGTCCCTAGTAAAGTGCACTGCATGTGTCCAGGGCCTGCAAATTGAATGCTACTAGTGGGTCTGCAGCACTGATTGTGCCACCCACATAAGTACCCCCTTAGCCATGCTCAGGCCTGCCATTGCAGGGCCTGTGTGTGCAGTTTCACTGCCACTTCGACTTGGCATTTAAAAGTACTTGCCAAGTCTTAAACTCCCCCTTTTCTACATATAAGTTCCCCCCTAAGGTGGGCCCTAGGTAACCCATAGGGCAGGGTGCTATGTGGGTGTAAGGCAGGACATGTACATGTGTGTTTTATATGTCCTGGTAGTAGAAAACTCCTAAATTAGTTTTCCACTACTATGAGGCTGGATCCTTTCATGGGCCAGAATGGTAATAGAAAATCCTGCTTATTGGTGAGGTTGGATTTTATATTACTATTTTAGAGATTCCACTTTTAGCAAGTGCTCATTTCTCTGCACTTAAAATCGATCTGTGCCCTACAGCCTGTCTCCAATCAGTGTCTGGGCTAGGATGGTTGACAGCTTCCTTGGGCATTTCACCCAGACAACCACATACACAGGACACTCAGTCACACCTGCACTCATCTGCATACTGAATGGGTCTTCCTGGGCTGGAAGAGTGGAGGGCCTGACACTTACATTCCAGAGGTTAGTGGACTGCCAAACACCCTACTGGGGCCGTGGCAGACAAACCTGTACTGATAGGGGAACTTGTACACTTCAAAACCCCTCTTTGAAGTCTCCCCCACTTCAAAGGCATTTTTCAGTACATAAACTGGGTCTCTAACCCACCAACTCAGACACCTCTGGACCTGAACCTGTAACCTGTCAAGAGGAACTGCCTGGATGCCCAAAGGGCTCATCTGGACTGCTTTGCTGAGAAGGACTGCTGCCCTGTTGTTGCCCTGCTGCTCTGCTCTGCTGACCTCTGACTTCACTGAGAAGTGCTCTCCAAGGGCTTGGATTGAGCTTGCCTCCTGTTTTGTGAAGTCTCAGGGACAAAAAGACTACGGGGGTCATTCTAACCCTGGCGGGCGGCGGAGGCCGCCCGCCAAAGTTCCCCCAACAGAATACCGCTACGCGGTCAGGAGACCGCCGCGGTTATTCTGTGTTTCCCGCTGGGCTGGCGGGCGACCGCCAGAAGGCCGCCCGCCAGCCCAGCGGGAAACCCCTTCCCACGAGGAAGCCGGCTCCGAATGGAGCCGGCGGAGTGGGAAGGGTGCGAAGGGTGCAGTAGCACCCGTCACGATTTTCAGTGTCTGCATGCCAGACACTGAAAATCTTGTAGGGGCCCTCTTACGGGGGCCCCTGCAGTGCCCATGCCATTGGCATGGGCACTGCAGGGGCCCCCAGGGGCCCCACGACACCCCTCACCGCCATCCTGTTCCTGGCGGGCAAAACCGCCAGGAACAGGATGGCGGTGAGGGGGTCGGAATCCCCATGGCGGCGCAGCTTGATTCCTCAGGGCAGCGGAAAACCGGCGGGAGACCGCCGGTTTTCCGTTTCTGACCGCGGCCATACCGCCGCGGTCAGAATGCCCTTGGGAGCACCACCAGCCTGTTGGTGGTGCTCCCGCGGTCGTTGACCCTGGCGGTCAATGACCGCCAGGGTCAGAATGACCCCCTACATCTCTTAAGGAAGCTCCTTGAGCACCAAAAATAGATGCACAGCCTCCAGGAAACGATGCACAGCCTGCCTTGTGACTGAGAAATCGCTAGCCAAACTGGAGTGCCGCAGCCCAACTTCCTTAGTGGAAATTTGATACAGTGCCTGCCTTACAACAGAAAGTTTGACACACAGCCCTACCGGATTGATGCACAGCCGAACCAGAAGGAGGCAGCCAATTCCCCGAGTGGAAAATCAATGCAGCACTTGCTGTGCAACAGAAACTTATATGCATCGCCCTACCAGATTGACACAACGCCTTTGACTTCTTCCAGCCACCCAGGATTTCCCTGCATCGTACCTGGGCATCAAAAAGATTCCCACATTGCAGTGAGGAACGAAGACTGTGTGCCAAAAATCGACGCATACCCCTTGCAGTGTGGAAAGAAACAACACATTGTCTGTGCCGCATCGGAAAATCCAACGCACACCTTACTTTTCCATGCATCGCCTCCTCTGTGGTCACTGTGTGTGTTATGTTTTACGAAAACCATGTACTTTGTGTAATCAAGAGACAACTGTAGATTTCTAAGATTTAAGACTCTTTTTAAACCTGCAAAAGTGATATTTGAACTTGTGCTTATTGAATCTTTATCTTGACCTTATTTTATTCAGATAATTATCCACTATTTTTCTAAACCTATATTGTGTATTTTTGTGGTGTTTTCACTGTGGTGCTGTATGATTTATTGCACAAATACTTTACCCATCACCTTCTAAGTTAAGCCTGATTGCTCAGTGCCAAGCTACCAGAGGGTGGGCACAGGATAATTTGGATTGTGTGTGATTTACCCTGATTAGGATTGTGGTCCGTACTTGAACAAGGGTGTATACCTCTGCCAACTAGAGACCCCATTTCAAACAGGTGGGTACAAATGAGGGTAGCCTATACAGCAAAAAAACTATGGATTAACCCCAGATTTGTGACTGGGATGAATGTTTGCATTGTTCAGCATTCAGTCCATCATCTGTTCTTTTTGCTTTTGGGATGTAAGTACAGCATTGCCGAACTTTTAGCATCCAGCAGACTACACCCTCTTTTGCAAGAAGAAGGTCTAATGCAAGTCTGCTCTGCAAAAATATAGATCTAATTACAACCATCTCAGTATTCACCTACACCTACAGCTGGAATTAATGCACAAAAATATCTTCTATGACTTCTCAAGCACTAACACTTCGTAGTGCTAGGTTTTCTTACCCATTTAGGATCGTCAAAATGTTCCACATGGTAAATCTTCAGAAATACCATACCTAAATACCATGTACCATACCATCCCATCCCCTGGGCAATTTGAAATAAGCAATCTTTCCACAAATAATGTATACTAAAAGAATCACAGAATATTTTCCATCTAAAAGTATTCTTTCTTTCCTCTAACCTCAAAGGTGTGTTGATATTCACTCTTCCCCATGAATAATAGATCCCAATAACTTTTGTCAATTTGTATGCAAGACCACCACAATGTTGCCAGTCTACGACTAGAACCTGGTAGGTTTCCCTTCACTTCAAGTTCAATGTATTCTCTATTCCAATTGTGCTGTCTCTTAAAGTCCTTATCTGTTTCAAACTTAGACTCCGGACCCCTCTTTCTGTCATCCACTAGATTCAAAATTGTCTCCTTACTTCTGTCATGCCACAAGTCAAATTATGTCCATGTGCATATGCATTGTCTAATGGTGTGATAGATACAAAATATTTAACTGCTATTGCTGCACCTTTAAAATAAGGATTTTTATTCAGGTGTTTAAACAAAGGAGCTTCTTGGAGAACTAAATCATAATTCAAGAAGTAGTATTGGAAAACACCATGATTATGGAATATAGTCAATAAAATACTACAAGAAACTCTATAGATCAAAAGAATGTGATGGTATGTGATACCTTGTGAAACGGAAGCAGATAATTGCGTACAAATGTAGCAATCCCTTACATCCGTAGCGTCAATGTACTCATAAAACAATTTCTAATATACATTTGTTGAAAGATCCCCTCTAGATGTGTCTACATGCAAATATTTCTCATGTAGTGTGTATATTCTATCATCAGTAGGAAATGGGATCTTAGGGACACTCGTAGATCTAATGTCCTCTATACTAGACTGTGTAGGTAAGCTCAACCCAATAAGCAAAGCAATTATTTCTGTAGGTGTTACAAATAACACTCCTGTAAGTATGTATCTTCATCTTCTAGTGTTATTGTTACTAGGTACCATCATTTTCCTAAATTCAGACCTGTTTTGAAGAATGCAGCAGCAATGGTTTGCCCAGACTTGGTCCCATGCTCACTGTGCCACTTGATTCAAGCTCTTCTGGCTGATGAAGGGTGATACCCTGAAACCAGTCCTATGATGCTTGTTTCCAGTTCAGGGAGAATGTGGCTTGGCAGTTCGGGCCAGACTGTTCCCATGGGGAACAGGGTCAAGACTGATTTGCATATGGGTTGGTCCAAACTGGGGTGGTAAGAACATGATGGATTAAACCTAAATCTTTGTGACTGGGGGCAAATGTTTGCATTGTCCAGCATTCTGTCCTTCATCTGTTCTTTTTGCTTTAGCTATTGGAGGCAACAAGCTATTTGGCAACACGGGTCTTCTAGTCATTTGAAACCCAAATGTCATCATCTTCTCTCTTGACATAACCTGCTCTGACCCAACTCTGGTAGTTGGGTGATTCATCTTCAGAATTGCTGAAAGCCTCTCTTGTGACACTTTCCTTGCGTCTTGCTCATTTCTCAATGTGATGTCTGAGAAATTGGACCTCTTTCAGACAGTATTGCAGCTTGTTTGGGGACACTCTAGGCCTGGTTTAGAGTTTGGCAGAGGAGTTACTCTGTCACACCAGTGACAGATATCCCGTCCGCCGAAATATAAATTCCATTATATTCTAGATTAAAGATGGAAGTACTCTTGATATATCTTTGTGGGACTCTGCAGTGTGACAAAACACAATTGCCGAACCAAAATGCAAAGCATAAATTACTTTCCTCTTGCACGGGTATAGTAAAAAAGCATGGCACAAATCAATAACAGTAAACCACTTGGCCTCACATGGAATCTGAAATAAAATCACAGTTGGATTCCATACCAGGACACAACAGGGAACAACACAGGGTCGGCTGCCACTCAACAGGATGGCGGGGTAGGGAAGGGTCAGGGCAGGGGCTAGAAGGTCACTGGAATGGGGTGAAAATGTTTTTAAAAAAAGCTTACCTGTAGGAGAGACATGCTCGTCTCCTCTCTGACCTCATCCTCTTCCTGTTCCTCGGCTCCCAGCCATTCATGATGCTACTGTCACCAGCAACAGCATCATTGTGATTGGTCTGAGTGGCCTGCTTCACCACTTAAACTAGGAATGGGAGCCTGTGCATGTTCTCCACTCGGCTGTGCTATGCAGCCGGGCAGAGAACATGCAATGTGCACATGTCTTTTTAGTCAGCCCAACATGGCCGGCCAAACATACATGTGCACTTTATGTGCACATAGCCCTCCTCTGCCCCCCCTCCCTCCATCCCAGCCTTGCCCCTTCTTTCTTATCATTTTATTTTTGCTTTCCCATTTTTCTTTTTCCCACAATCCAGTGGGGCAATGCTTCTCCGCATTAGTGGAAGAGCCACTCCTGGAACAACAATGTTGTTCACTTTACTCAAATTTTCAACAATACAAGATTTCCCACTTGGCGTCTGCAAGCCCATAATGGGTGAATTGCATGGACTCCACATAATCTCTTTCAGAATACTTTGTTGGATCATAGATTCAATTACCAGTGTAATCCCAGCAATCGTTTCTGGTCTGAAATTATTTTGGGATGTTCAGCATTTGGCTTCACTGTGATCTGAACAGGTTCAACACGTCTGATCAACCAGATTTCCTCTCCTGAAAAATCCCAAACCTCCGACCTGACTACCTGACTGCATCTTTAAGGTCTGGAAGCAAGTCATCAATGGTCATCATGGTGCATCATCACAATGCAGTATGAGAACCAGCATTCACCAGTTTGAAGGCGACATCCTCATCATAAGTTTGTATTCCTACATCATTTAGCGAACAAAAGATGACACTGTTGAACTTACAAAGGAGGTCTCAAGAGACTCACTGGACTAGAATCACACACCACAAACCGGTGATTCTCCTCAAAATACCCTATTTTCACAGACACTTTTGTTGTTTCTCAGGCAGTCATTTGTTTGCTCTTAACTCTTATAACTTAGATAATTTTTAATGAGAGTGGTAGGTTCGAGACTTCTATCATTCTTAGAGTAGAACAGGTAGCATCAGTGTCAACTAAAAATGACACAAGGTTGCCATTCACTTCACCATCTACAAATAGACCACTCTGGTCATCCTCCAAGACTGTGCTACGTACGTAATCTTTCTCCCCCCTTATGCATCGTTAGGCTGACTGATTGGAGCCATAGCTCTCTGATGTCTCAAACATGGGGTACTACTGGAAGGGATTATTATCTTGAAAGGCATTAAAATTCATGTTTGGAACTTGATTAGAATTAAATCTAGGACCATTTGCATTTCTCTGTGGCATTTAGAGTTGTGGAACCTGTATCACTGGTGCTTGTGGTATATCAAAATACTGAGCTCTCTGTCTGCACATTTTGCATCTGGACAGGATTGTTACTCTGGGTCTGTACAAACCCTGAATTCCGTAGTTGTTTACTTTGGTAAAGACGACATTCCTGCTTCGAATGCCCCAACTTATTGCAAAAATAGCAAAGGTTTGTCTTCTGCAGGGTACCCACATCCATACCTGTACTGGGATCAATTGGGACACCTCGACATCTACCCTGCATCGCAGTAGTTCCCTGCTGATACACTCCTTGCATAGCAACAACATTCCCTACAAAAGGCTGGATCTGACTACTTCTCTGAGCAGCCTTCATCTGAGCAACCATTAACGTCTCCTTTAGTTTCTTCTCTTTCATCTCTATTTAATCACTGCAGTACTTCACATATCTGAAACTTTCATCAGCTGCTTTATTCTGCCAACTAATCAAATGCTGCTGAATCATGCTAATTTCAGGTTTCAATCCTGACATCAACTCTTGACACAAAGGGGGTCATTCTGACCCTGGCGGCCGGTGACCGCCAGGGTCACCGACCACGGGAGCACCGCCAACAGGCTGGCGGTGCTCCCTCGAGCATTCTGACCGCGGCGGTTCAGCCGCGGTCAGAAGCGGAAAGTCGGCGGTCTCCCGACGACTTTCTGCAGCTCGGGGGAATCCTCCATGCCGCCATGGGGATTCAGACACCGCCTACCGCCATCCTGTTCATGGCGGGAAACCCGCCATGAACAGGATGGCGGTAGGGGGTGCCGCGGGGCCCCTGGGGGCCCCTGCAGTGCCCATGCCAATGGCATGGGCACTGCAGGGGCCCCCGTAAGAGGGCCCCGCAAAGTATTTCAGTGTCTGCTATGCAGACACTGAAATACGTGACGGGTGCCACTGCACCCGTCGTACCTTCCCACTACGCCGGCTCAATTCTGAGCCGGTGTCCTCGTGGGAAGGTTGATTTGCCCTGGGCTGGTGGGCAGCCTTTTGGCGGCCGCCCGCCAGCCCAGGGCAAATCTCAGAATCACCGCAGCGGTCTTTCGACCGCGGTGCGGTGTTCTGACGGGGTTACTTTGGCGGGCGGCCTCCGCCGCCCGCCAAACTAAGAATGAGCCCCAAAATGTCCTATATCCTTCGGTTCAATCATCTCCATTCCACTATACTGCTTGAATGCCTGCAACATTCTGTCATAATAAGCATGAACCTATTTTTTAGGTTCTTAAGTTGACACCTTTGACTTTAAAAATGACATCACCAACAGCAAAGGGCCTTTTAATCACTAACCTTCTCGGAGGTTCTGACTCAGGCTATTCAATGGCTATCTTACATCCCACCAACAAGTCACTCGGAACAACAATGTCAAACAAAGTATTCAAATCGACTTACAACACTTGTAAAATCTTTAAATATCGCTTAACCTGCTTGTACCACTCTATTAGTTTTTCCCTCAGCTTTGGCAAGCCA
This sequence comes from Pleurodeles waltl, assembly GCF_031143425.1. Lineage (NCBI taxonomy): Eukaryota > Metazoa > Chordata > Amphibia > Caudata > Salamandridae > Pleurodeles > Pleurodeles waltl. Next base: position 466,268,917 of record NC_090450.1, read on the forward strand.
TTAGTGATTGATCCAAGATCACTTTTTCTCTAAGGCACATGGACGTTCCTTCACCTGTCACCTCTCTTATTGGGAAATTTGATGTTCTCGCCGCTTGTGCTATAGGAGGATGTGGTTCCTCTGTTTGCCTTTTTGATTCTTTCTTTGTTACCCATCAACTTTTCCATTTGTCAGACTCATTCCATTTCTGAATGTTCTGAATTAGCTCTGGAATTTGTATTTTCCTTGTAGAAGTTCTCATACAGGCAATATTTCTATCATGGTAACTCCTCTGCAAAGCTTTGGTCTTATTCAAGTCTGGCTCATATTTTTGAGCCAACTCATATAGTTTGTCATAAACGTGTCCTGCACAAGAGATTCCCTGACACTCGAGGGGCTTCGACATATTCCCATCTCCATGGTTACCACTACTGTAACTTAAAGGCAGCTCCCATATGGGAGTACCAGAAGTTGACAATCTCTGTTATGTACCTATTGAAATTGCACCCTGTAAGATTCAATGTCGAAACAGCACTCACCACACACAGTGAATTTGTGTTTGTTGGGATTAGAGGGAAAAGTTCTCTTGTATCGGGTCTTATGACAACACTACCTGAAGCACTTGCTGTGCCGGGGACAGCCAAATGTTAAATTGTCTTACCTGGGACTTCAGGTCTATGCATGGAGATCATAGGACCAACCGTAACTGGAACAGTAACAGCACTGGCAGTGTTTAGGATGGTAGGGTCAGCAGGAGCACAAATTCCTGAACTTTCTCCCATCAGTTCATGATGCATATTCACCAGATTAACCCCCACTGAACCAGGATTCACACTTATTGGGGCAGTAGCTAATCCAATAATCCCACCACCATTGGTGCTATCTCCTTTCCAATCAGGTCTCATTATACAGATGAGGAAGTTCTGAAAATAATACATCTTGAAGCCTATCACCAAAATCGCTGTCACTGATCTTACTCATATCATCTGTCTCCCTTCACTTTCCATCCTTCACTTTCTTGTCCTTGTCCTGTTGCTTTTCTTTCTCTCTCTCAAATGCTTCACTGTAACTCACTTTATCATGTCAGCTCTCCACTTCTGATGTTCAGCATCCCACCTAGCACCTGCATATGTACGCACTGCTTTTCGAGCGCTTCCCTGATACTTTACTTTCTCTCTAGCATGAGTAGCATGTTCCCAACCGTTCAGCACCTCATACTGTGCTGGTCTAGGAGTTAATATAATCTATTATAATACCCCCTTCATGTTTTCAATAATTCTCCGTTTAAATGTGCCATAAGGTGTAAATCTCAATGCACCTTTTTTTCTGTGATCTTGTGCCATTGACCAAGCAAAATCATGTGAGGAGTCCTACATTTATGGCCATATAATGACCTGGGGTATCTGCAGGAGGTGCATCTTCAATTCAATTTTCAATCACATATCAATAAACACAGATGCAAATTTGGTCCGAACCAGTAAATAACTCTTTGTCCACAGTTATCATTCAACAGCAACAACCAATTGCAGCACAACCCTTTGTGACGTGGACAACCAATACCAGCACGGCACTACACTACCTGACCAATACCAGAACGACAGATGGTGACATCAGTCTTGTTCCTTGCAGCAGTTCACTCTCCTTTACTGTCTGCATGCATAGACTCTTCTCAGCATCAAACATGCATAACAAAATACAATACAAATAGCTTTTGTCTGCTCTACTAAATTATTGATAGTATCCAATCACTCAAGAGTCAAAGTAATCAACCACTTTGAATGCAACCTCAGTATTATTCAGATTGGTTCATAATCACTTAGTGCATTAGGATCCACTATACCAATCATACCTCATATTAACACAAAGATAAATCCATACCTCAATTGTGCCATCAACGATGTCCCACGACAAGCAACACCAAACTTAGCATACAATCACAATGTAGTGTCTTCTACACTTTTTAATACTATCCTGGGATCTTAGGTCACAACGGACACAATAACAACTTCAACTTTTTTTACTAAACACCAAACTCACAAAACATTCAAACATCTACACAAAACACCATCTAAACCCCACAAAGCACAAGCAAGAAAAACATGAACCACTGAAATTTTCAATCCTATTGATACTCATTCATCTGCTGTCACAACTCTCTCCCAAATCTCCGGAACTCCGCCCATCTTTCAAATTACAGACATGGGTACTAGGGACTGGGCTCTAGGGACTAACTACTCTAGACTAGAAGTTTCAAGCTCTCCTTACTTCAAAACCCAACCCATCCTCACTCTGCTACCATCTGATTATGCTTGGGTCCCATATTTTTATTTTTCTTCTTTTGGTGGACATTTTTTGGGGTACTTGAGGGGTAAAAATAGTTTAAACCAACCCTTCAAAACAATTAATAGTGTAACCTATTTGGCCACACATTAAGGGCCAGATGTAGGTAGGTTGTAAATTGCGAGTTGCAATTTGCGAGTCCTTCCGACTCGCAAATAGCAACTCGCAATTTGCTATGCAGAACGGTGTCTCAGACACCGTCTGCAAGTCACTATGGGGTCGCAAAGACCCACCTCATTAATATTAATGAGGTGGGTCGCAATTTGCGACCCCATAGCGATTCAGGGCACTCACGGGGATGGAGGCCTGCTGTAGTCAGCAGACCTCCATGTCCGTGACTGCTTTTAAATAAAGTAGTTTTTTTTTTTCAAAGTGCAACCCGTTTTCCTTAAAGGAAACTGAGCTGCACTTTGAAAAATAAACCGAAACCTTTAGTTTCGGTATTTTTCAGGGCAGGTAGTGGTCCATTGGACCACTGCCTGCTCTGAAAAATTATTTTTAATGCCAGACACAAAGGGGAAGGGGTCCCATGGGGACCCCTTCCCGTTTGCAACTGGGTTACCATCCACTTCAAGTGGATGGTAACCGCGAGTCCATTTGCGACCGCGAATGGAATTATATCGCATTGCGAGTCGCAAATAGGAAGGGAACACCCCTTCCTATTTGCAAGTCGGAAAATGCATTTTGCGAGTCGGTTCCGACTCGCAAAATGCATTTCTACATCTCAAAGTGGCTTTAGCGACTCGCAAACGGCGATTTTCGCCATTTGCGAGTCGCTAAACCTTTGCTACATCTGGCCCTAAATCCAGGAGGCAAAGGATAGAGTTCAAATTGTATTACAAAGTTAGAGCAAAACCGATGTAAATAAATCTCAAGAACATACTATATAAGTACATAATCACTAAAGGTGAAGTAAAACGTCAGATGAGATTGAATCATATACACATAAGGAATACAGGAATTTCAGTTGAAGCAATAAAAAAGATGAGAAACAGAACCTGATGATCAGTATATAAGTTGTGATCTTCTAGCCTAATCATTGGAGAGTCTAAATTAATCTAAGTACCCTAATCTAAGCCAAAGGGAAATCCTAATTAAGTCTCAGGAAATATACAGCAGTGTCAGCGTCACAGAAACCACAGTAGCATCTCCGATAGAGAAGTGGTGTATGGCACAGAGCCACACAAAGTGATAAAAAGTAGACATGACTCCCCTCCAAGTCTAAAGGGAATCTGCTCTCGTCTAACTACCCGCAGGTCTCTCATCTCACGAATCGAACATCAATCAGGACGCCTTTGAAACTCTCTTGGCATCCGGTCCACAAACAGGAGTCTTTTCTTCTCTGTTTATTAGTGCTCCTTTGTCATTGCCAAAGTATCCTCCCATACTCCACCATCTTCAATACACACACATGCCTTTCATTAACTATAAACCAGCATGAACGCATCTGTTCTAGCAGCTTAGGCTGATAGAGGTAGTTATAGCAAAGCAGCTTATGCTGAACTAGAAGACATGCAAAGCTCCTGCAATACCACTTATAGTTACGCAGTACTTATACACAAGGAAAGACAATACTCAGGCCCATATTTATACTATTTTAGCGCCGCATTCGCGCCGCTTTTTGATGCAATTGTATTTTGTAAGTTTGCGCCGCTTTTGCGTCAAAAAGCGGCGCTAAAAAAGTATAAATACGGGCCTCCGTGTTACCAAAAATAAAGGTATTTCTTTGGGTGACACAGTACCATAAATATCTTAGAGACAATACTCCTTCTGGAGGTAAGTATTATACACAATATATACACTAGACACCAAAATTAGACAATAGTCATAGAACAATGCAAACAGTAGGAAATCCTATAGAATGCAAAGGGAGAAAATGGGTCTAGGGGCAACACAAACCATATAGTAAGAAAGTGGAATGTGAATCACGAATTCCCCCTTAGACAAATGTAGTGTGTGCAGATTTGCTGGGAGAGTAAGAATACAGTAAAGGTAAGTAAATTACCCCACCCCAGAGCCCATAAAAGCAGGAGTAAAGTACTGCAAGTTTCCTTAGGACACACTACACCTCGTGATTGGGATTATGCAGCAGCAAACCAAGTCTGCAAAGAACAACTGCTGGATTCCTGGACCTGAAGAATTGCATGGGGACCAAGTCCAGAAGTCGAAAGAAGTTCCAGGAAGGACAGGAGCCCCTGCCAACCCAGAAGAGGGTGCAAAAGCAGAGTCCTCAGTTAGTTGAAGACTGCAGGAATGCACCCTAGGAAGATGCCAGCGGGTTCCTGCATGAGGCAAAAGATGTCCCACGCCATGAAGATCGTTGCAGATAAGATTTCATGTTGGAAGTTGCAAACAAGCCTTTGCTAAGACAAAAGTGTATTATTGTGTCAAAATGGTGCTGGATGGACCCAGGAGGGACCTGGGGGCCTCTACTCTGTGTGAGGAGGAAGAGGAGGCTCTCAGCAGTTTAGAGAGCCATCAGGATGCCAGCCAGCTCCACCAGGAACCACAGGATCCAGGTACAAAGGAGGTGCAAAACGCAGTTGATGCACCACAACAAAAGAAGGTCCCATGCCGCTTGAGAACAACTCAGCGAGTTGAGCATCATAGGAAGGAGTGCTGGGGACCTGGGCCAAGCTGTGCCCAAAGGAATTTTGCTAAGAGTGCACAGAGGTCTCAGGAGATGTAGCAGACACAGTACACAGGGGTACCATCGCTCTCAGGGAAGACAAGGTCTTACCTCCTCCAAATTGCGTCAGCAGGACCTCAGGACAGTCTATGTCGATTATGTCTACCCTCTGTGTTCTTAGGAGCATGCTCGTCATTGTGAGAGGAGTCCCAGGGTACCTGTTGTCATCTTGGAAGGTACCTGCTTGGAGCAGGGGAGTGACTCCGTCACGCCACTGGAGATTTCTTCAGTTCTTCTGGTGCGCAATGAAGACAGGGAGTCCCCAGAGTGTGCACACCATGGAAACTGTTGCAGTTGCTGACTTGGAGCTGAGGTTCCTAAAGAAAAGTGTCTCTTGTAGAAACTTTGTTGCAGTTACAGCATTGCTTGGAGCAGGCTGCGGTTGATCCGAGGTCAGAAGAGTCTGACGTTTTTGCAGAGGATTCCTGAAGGAAACTTGCATGCAGAATCGAAAGAGAACCCACAGGAGAGACCCTAAATAGCCCTGAGGGGGGATCGACTACCTTATCAGCTAAGTACCTATAAGGAGGGGTCTCTGACGTCACCTGCTGGCACTGGCCACTCTGAGCCCTCCAGAGTGCCCCCACACCTTGCAAAGCAAGATTGCTGAAGTCTGGGACACACTGGAGGAGCTCTGGGCACCACTCCTGGGGTGGTGATGGACGGGGTAGTGGTCACTCCCCTTTCCTTTGTCCAGTTTCGTGCCAGAGCAGGGGAGAAGGGGTCCCTGAATCGGTGTAGACTGGTTTATGCAAGGAGGGCACCATCTGTGCCCTTCAAAGCATTTTCAGAGGCTGGGGGAGGCTACAGCCTCCCCATCCTGTAACACCTATTTCCACAGGGAGAGGGTGTAACACCCTGCTCTTAGAGGAAATGCTTTGTTCTGCTTTCCTGGGACTGTGGCAGCAGCTGTAGCTGCAGTGCAAGCCTCAGAGAGCTGGTTTGGCAGTACTGGGGGTCCATGGTGGAGGCCCCAGGATGCATGGAATTGGCTCCCCAATACCAGATTTGGAATGGGGGGACAATTCCATGATGTTAGACATGTTACGTGGCCATATTCGGAGTTACCATTGTGACACTACATATAGGTAATGACCTATATGTAGTGCACGCGTGTAATGGCGTCCCCGCACTCATAAAATCCGGGGAAATGGCCCTGAACTCTGTGGGGGCACCTTTGCTAGTGCAAGGATGCCCTCACACTTAATAACTTTGCACCTAACCTTCAGCAAGTGAATGCTAGACATATAGGTGACTTATAAGTTACTTAAGTGCAGTTAAAATGGCTGTGAATTAATGTGTGCGTTATTTCACGTAGGCTGAAACGGCAGGCCTGTGCAAGGGTTTGTCTGAGCTCCCTATGGGTGGCAAAAGAAATTCTGCAGCCCATATGGATCTCCTGGACCCCCAAAGCCCTCGGTACCTAGGTCTCATATTCTAGAGACTTATAAGGGGGGTCCAGTATGAAAATTGAAATTGTTAATTAAAGTCACTGGCCTACAGGAACAAATTTAAAAGCAGAGAGAGCATAAGCACTGAGGTTCTGGTTAGCAGAACCTCAGTAGGCCCCACACAGGCATACACATAAGGCCATAAATTATGAGCACTGGGGTTCTGACCAGCAGGATCCCAGTGAGACAGGCAAAACATACTGACATATAGGTGTAAATGGGGGTAACAGGCCAAGGAAGATGGTACTTTCCTACACTAACTTAATAAGACATTGCATGCACATTTGAATACACTATTATAAGTGCTTCTAGCAATTATAAGTGAAACAAGAATCTTAAATGAGAGGTAATTATAAGCAGTTTCACCATGAGTACTACATTTCAGCATGTTAAAGTCACAAATTAGGACACACACATGTATATGAACTTCTAGTCTTCTACTATTAATGCACCTCCCATAATACAATATGGATACTCCACTTTACATTAGTAAAGTTACGACACACAATATGTATATTGTAGCAGAATGATAGCATTGTTATGTCACTTCTGTAACACATGATGGTGCAACCAAAATTAGACATTACCAGAATACAATGCATGTGTGAGATGAAGAATTTATTATGTGATGAAACAATGTACTTTTTAAAATGTAAAATAATGAACTGCAATACAAGAACGCTATCGCTGGTCTAATGATACACCAAACAGTACTCCTTTAGATGGAGCCAAATCACACCCTTCATGTATTTTAAAGAATTGGTAACAACAGGGTCAGTCTGGGACATAAAATAGGCCTGGGCACCAAATTAAAAGTAGACCCCCATTAGTCAACCAGATAATAAAACAGTGGCCAACATTTGGAAATCTGGCCAGTTTTTAACCTCTAAAGACACCGTGTATGTTTTTTTTTTTCAAGGTATGAGTGACTACATGCATTTGTGCTTGCTGCAGGCACTGTTTGTGGCAATATCAGGAAAATCGATATTAAAAAGCTGGCCCACTAGAACTTAAACCATGCCCACAAGCTGCTGAAAAACTGGCCTGCATACTGATCTATCAGACCAGCCCATTGGACACTGCCTGATTGCCATAAGGGCCAGTCCAACACTGGGTAACAATAAGCATGCAGACACATGTGCTGCAAAGCCTGACTTAAAAATGTATGTGACTAAAGAAAATCTCATCACCATTCTCAGGGAACACCTGCTATGATCTGTAGACCGCCAGTCTAGAATGACTGTGTTTCTTGACATTAGGGGGCATATTTATACTCTGTTTGCACCGAATTAGCCTCATTTTTGTTTACTCTAATTCGGTGCAAAACTAACTCCATATTTATATTTTGGTGCTAGACCCATCTAGCGCCAAATTTATGGAGTTAAAGTCATTTTCTGGAAGTGGAGACCCACCTTGCCTTAATGAGATGCAAGGTAGGCGTTCCCGTGCACAAAATAACTCTATGGCCTTAACGCCATATTTAGGGGCATATTTATACTTTGCGGCATATTTTTACTCTGTTTGCACCAAATTAGTGTCATTTTTTTTACTCTAATTCGGTGCAAAACTAACTCCATATTTATACTTTGGTGCTAGACCCGTCTAGCACCAAGGTCCTGATTTATACTTTTTTTGCACTGCATTAACGTCATTTTTTTACGCAAAGGTGGTGCAAACTTACAAAATATTGGCCCTTATTTATACTTTTTGCTGCAAAACTGCACTAACTCAGTTTTGCACCAAAAAGTTTAGCACCGGCTTGCACCATTCCTGTGCACCAGCCATGAACCATATTTATGGAATGGGGCAAGCTGGTGCAAAGGGTAGGCTAGAGTAAAAAAAAAAATGACTTTAGTCGGGTGGGGTTGGCAGTATAGAAGAAGAGTGTTTAGCACCAAAAAATGGCTTTAGGCAGGTTAGAGTAAAAAGAAAATGACTCTAACCAGATTAGCGTCATTTTATGGTGCTAAACCTACCATGCCACATGACTCCTGCTTTATAAAAGGCAGGAGTCACGCCCACCACCCCAATGGCCAGCACAGAGGACAAGGGCCCCCTGGGCATTGCCATTGCACCCTGTACCATGTATGGGGCCCATTTCAGGGCCCCATATGGCACTTTCAAAACTAAAATGCAATCTTACCTGTACTTACTTGGGATGGGGTTCCCCCATCCTCTGCAGTCCCTCTGGTGTGGGTGTGGGTGCCCCTGGGGACTGGGGAGGGCACCTGTGGGCTTATTCCATGGTGTTCCACCATGGAAATAGGCCCACAGGTCCCCTAACGCCTGCCCTGACCCAGGCTTTAAAAAATGGGGCAAAGCAAGCTTTGCCCCATTTTTTGACGCTTCCTCCCTCCCTTGCACCATTTTTGCATTGGGAGTATAATTATGGAGTTAAGGCCATAGAGCAATTTTTTGCACGGGAACGCCTACCTTGCATCTCATTAAGGCAAGGTAGGATTCCACTTCCAAAAAATGACTTTAACTCCATAAATTTGGCGCTAAACAGGTCTAGCACCATAGTATAAATATGAAGTTAGTTTTGCACTGAATTAGAGAAAAAAAAGTTACGCTAATTCAGTGCAAACAGAGTATAAATATGCCCCTTAGCATCAAAAAATGACGCTAATCTGGTTAAAGTCATTTATTTTGACTCTAACCTGCCTAACGTCCTTTTCTTTTTAGGCTAGCCTACCCTTTGCACCGGCTTGCACCATTCCATAAATATGGTGCCCAGCTGGTGCTAAAAAATGGTGCAAGCCGGTGCAAAACTTTTTGGTGCAAAACTGCGCTAGTGTAGTTTTGCACCAAAAAGTATAAATACAGCCCTAGATGTGTGTGACAAAACCCATCATTGTTTTCACCGTCATTTTGAGAAAACTATGTGAAATTACACCTGTCTTTTGCAAAACGCACACCTCACGTTTAAAAGTCACTCAAGCTGGTCAAGGGGATTGACTTGAGGAGAAAATGTATACTGCAATGTATCTTTTGCTGGAACAATTTCGCCGAGATACATAGGCCCATATTTATACTTTTTGATGCAAAACTGCGCTAACGCAGTTTTGCGCCAAAACAATTTGCGCCGGCTAACGCCATTCTGAAGCGCCATGCGGGCGCCGTATTTATTGAATGGCGTTAGCCGGCGTTAGCCGACCGGCGCTGCCAGGTGTGCGTGAAAAAAAACGACGTACACCAGGCAGCGCCGGCGTAGGGAAAAATGGCGTTTGGGCGTCCCAAAATGGGGCAAGTCAGGCTGAGGCAAAAAAATCGTCTTAACCCGATTGGCGCCATTTTTTTCGGGCGCCCAGACGCCATTAACATGACTCCTGTCTTAGCAAAGACAGGAGTCATGCCCCCTTGCCCAATGGCCATGCCCAGGTGACTTATGTCCCCTGGGCATGGTCATTGGGCATAGTGGCATGTAGGGGGGCACAAATCAGGCCCCCCTATGCCACAAAATAAAATTTTTAAAATACTTACCACAACTTACCTTTTCTTCCCTGGGATGGGTCCCTCCATCCTTGGGTGTCCTCCTGGGGTGGGCAAGGGTGGCAGGGGGTGTCCCTGGGGGCAGGGGAGGGCACCTCTGGGCTCATTCTGAGCCCACAGGTCCCTTAACGTCTGCCCTGACCCAGGCGTTAAAAAGAGGCGCAAATGCGGGGTTTTTTGCCCCGCCCACTCCCGGGCGTGATTTTTGCCCGGGAGTATAAATACCACGTACATGCCTGGGAGTCATTTTTTAAGACGGGAACGCCTACCTTGCATCTCATTAATGCAAGGAAGGTGTTCACGCAAAAAAATGACGCTAACTCCATGAACTTTGGCGCTAGACGCGTCTAACGCCAAAGTATAAATATAGAGTTAGTTTTGCGTCGAAAAAAACGACGCAAATTCGGCGCAAACGGAGTATAAATATGCCCCATTGTCCTCTCAAACAAGTCCGCCATGACAAATAATGTGTGCAAAATGCCACTCATATTTCCCTGCATTATCTATATTCTGCAGAATGCAATATTTCTAAATTTTTACAAATGTTGCTAGATAATGAAAATTATGCCACAATATCTAGTCAGATAGTCCCAGGAAGAGGGCAGATGTCTCCTTACTGGGATGGGGCAGTCCTATTAGCAGTAAATATAACCACCAAACAGAAGGACCTCCTGGTGCTTTAGAAGCTTGACACTTGATAGACTATAGGAGCCATGTGCACAGAGCTCACCAAGGGAGAAGACAAAGGGAACACAGGAGCAGAGAAAGAAGGGGGCAAAGAACAGAAAGTGAAAATGATACAAGCCCCCATTACAACATAGCACGCATCATCCACTGTTTAAATGTATTTATTCCAAGAGTGTCTACAGCATTTCAGGAATTACTGCCATTAGGTTAGCCTTACATTACACATAACTGAGTAATATATGGCCAAAATTGCCCACAAGTGCCTTTATTATTACCTAAAGCATGCTGAGATTTCCACTATTGCTTATTAATCATAATTGCATGTTTAGATTTGCAGTGTTACACAGTCTTCAAAATTACTTGTTCTGCTTGTACTAAGTAATTTTGAGTTTCCGTTCATATTTTCTCCACAACTTAAAAGTTAAAGTATCACACATTTGCTCCATCACGCATTGATCCTAGCTCATGTTCAGATTTGCATTATTATTAGTAGTCATTAGTGCATGTCGAGACTAATCCTCAGTAGATGTACCCCTATTTGTACCATCATTCTGTAATACTACCACATTCCATATGGAAGCATATCAACAAAACACCAGATATCAGAATGAGCCTTTATCATAAGTGACATAATGTGACATTGATGGCGCTACAACTCCCAATCCTTCCCAAAGAGTGCTGTCTTTCTCTGATCTGCTTTCCTTAGGCTGACAAATGCACAACTGTGAATTTCCTAAGCGCATTACTAGAGGTTCCTCTGAATTCAGCAGAAATTATAATGATACCTGGGGTTATGAATAGAGGTACCTCAGAAGACCACTTAGATGTACTAAAAGAGTCTATGGGGGTCATTCCGACCCCGGCGGGCAGAAACCGCCCAAACACCGCCCCGCGGTCAAATGACCGCGGGGACCATTCTAACTTTCCCGCTGGGCCGGCGAGCGATCTTCAAAAGATCGCCCGCCGGCCCAGCGGGAAAGCCCCAGCAAAGATGAAGCCGGCTCCGAATGGAGCCGGTGGATTTGCTGGGGTGCGACGGGTGCAGTTGCACCCGTCGTGATTTTCAGTGTCTGCCAAGCAGACACTGAAAATCTTAATGGGGCCCTGTTAGGGGGGCCCCTGCACTGCCCATGCCAGTGGCATGGGCAGTGCAGGGGCCCCCAGGGGCCCCACGACACCCGTTCCCGCCAGCCTCTTCCTGCAGTGTAAACCGCCAGGAACAGGCTGGCGGGAAGGGGGTCGGAATCCCCATGGCGGCGCTGCATGCAGCACCGCCATGGAGGATTCCCCCAGCCGGGGGAAATCCGGCGGGAAACCGCCAGACCCGGCTGGGCGACCGCGGCTTCACAGCCGCGGTCGGAATACCTGATATAGCACCGCCAGCCTGTTGGCGGTGCTACCTCCGGCCTCCAGCCTGGCGGTCTATGACCGCCAGGGTCGTAATGAGGACCTATGTCTGCGAGGACACCAACAAAGTCAAGGCAGATGAGGCTTAGATATACTAATATGACTTTCTGAACAATCATGTTTTCAAATGAAATAAATGACAGCTGGATACCCCAACTCCTTTTTATGAAATATACATGTCTAAAAACCTATTATACAAGTGTGACTCCTTTTTTAACTAGAAAAAAAAGCATTTTTGTGTGTTGTGCTAGGTGTGTTAAAAGTGTTATTCGCTATACGAAACATGATCGTGGCTTACAGGATCAAAATATGTTATCATTGCAGAGGTTTTTGTATTAGGAAGATGACATTGCGTACTGTGTTTTCCTGGATACAGGTGCACCTTAAGTAGAAAGGAAAATGGAGTTAAGAAGTATTGGAATATTTATAAATGTACAGATTTTCAAAACTGTGTACAAAGAAGGGATATGATACTGTTTTCGACAGACACCAAATGGTTCTGCCACACGCTGACAACAAACCTTAAAGCATTGGCACGAAGCCGCTAACTGCGAGTCAGGTTTAATAATGTACATGCCAATGACTAGATGGTGGGACAGATAAACTCACCTGTTAAGATTCAAGTTATGATTAAAGGGGGCATATTTATTGCCCCTAGTGCCACTTTGCTTCACATTAGTGTCATTTTTTTATGCTAATGTGGCCCAATGAGGCCAAAATCCTTGCGCCATATTTACAAAGTGGCCGAATGCGGCATTGCGCCACTTTGTAACCCTTTGCGCTACATTTAGCCTGCTCCAGGCATAATGTATGCAAAGGGGGCATTCCCCCATTAGGGGGGGCAGTGAAATGGTGCAAGGAAATCTAACAGATTTCCTTGCATCATTTTTTGTGACACTTTCAATGCCTGCTCGGAGCAGGCGTTAAAAGGGGGCTTTTCATTATTTATAATGGGCCCCTAAATACTTAATATTTTGGCGCTAATCCTACATAGTTCATCAGTAGCATCAATAAAAATGATGCTATTGCCCCCTACCCTGCACCATGATGTGCTGTATTTTAAATACAGAGCACACATGGTGGCGGTAGGGGGACGCTAAGGGGCACATGCTTAAATCTGCCCTATACTGTCTTATAGGAACAGCTAAGGAAGCAAACCAAAGCAAGTGATGGGTGAGGAGGACTGGCCCAAAGACCACTCCCTGTGATGTTTTCAAAGCAAGGGATCTTTGGCTGTGTCCCACTTTAACGTGGCAGCACAAGTAAACACAGGTATTCTCTAAAGCTCTATACATGCGCAAATGTTGTTTATCACATTGAAGCCTACCCAATTGGCTTTGCCAGTGCTGGGCCAAAAAGTGGCAAAAATGATTGGTTCCTGTAGAGAACTCATCAAGGAAATAAAGAAGAGAATGTGTCAAACTGCTCATTCACAGAGTTAATCTTCAGATGCAGAATAGGCATTTGTGCAATACAATGGAAGCAGTTATTGGGAGACAGATTGATACACTAAATAGCCAATTGCAGCAGATGAGGCAGTAATACTTTTTATGTGGAGCCAAGGCATTCCTGGGTTTATTTTAAAGAACTGGCAAAAAGTGAGTCTTGCCTACAGCTGCGCTCTTAATCCGGACTTTAAGAGTACTTGGCGGGCTATAGTCACACCCCCTCCCCTAATGCTGCCACTCGTGATGACCCTATTGATTGTTAGAGCAAGGATATTGTTAGCACCTCTGACATTATTTAGTTCCTTCTCATTATATTACAAGGGGGTGCATTAGAGGTTCGATGGACCTTTTTACTGCACTTAAAGTAGTTCCCATCACAAGACCCAGTTCCAAAACAAATCAATAGCAATACACATCAATAACATCAATAATCAGCACCATGACCCTTGGCCATAAATAACCACACCTTTCTGTAAAAGTTAAAATGTTTATTTCCCTATATTAACAATGCTAATATCACGTAACTTAATCTCAGAATCAAATGACAAGCATACAGAAACACTACTGGGTGCGTGAATCTTCTAAAGAATCTCAATTTAATCAAAGCGTGGATCACTAAACATTCAAGAGTTAAAGGGCAAATCAAAATCAAGATTACCTGTGCAATAGAAATGGCATACATTTAGGTTCAGCAAAGAAAAAACATCAACTGTTGTTAATATTTAGCAAGCATCGTCAGTAAGTATCCACACTAACCTTCTGATTAGAATGGCATGTTCAGGGCTTCATGCAAAACAATTTACTCAACACAAGTTGGGAAAATATCCAATTATGGCTCTATCAAAATTAGTGGCTGGTACCTAAAAACAAAGGCAAATAGACATAGTAATAAAAAACTTCATCTTACACCTTCCCTCAATTTGGTTCAGCAAGCGTTGACAGTCTTTCTCAATTGTACATCTGTTCAGGCAGCAAAGCATCAGAATTCAGCAATAAGGCTCAAGATAGAAATATCTCAGGAACGGGCATAATCAGAATGTCGCTTCTCGGCAACAAAGTTAGGAAAAAGTTAAGCGCGTCTCCTCTTGAGACAGGAGAAAGTGCTGCTAATGGCACATCTCATCTCAGGATGGTTAAAAAGGAAGAAAGGGGGCCTTTCCTCTTGGTGCAGTCTGGCTAAGCTAGATTCCCTAAAACTACTTCCCATGTTGCTATTGGTCAAAGGATTGAACGTTTATGTTTAGTCCAATGAAAGTAGAACCTAAAATCTAAGATTTTACTAAACCATTGTTCACATGTCGATGATTTGCTCCTCTTCTCCTGTTCCCGTCGTTGGGCTCGTCAGGTAACAAAAATGTATCAGCTTATACTCCAGCCAGTGCTTCCATTGTCAGCTCATGGCAACCCTGCCTTTACACACTCTAACTTTTACAATGTATCAGTAGCTAGTACAACATATTCTAGCAAGCAGTTCTCATGGGAAAGAATTCTAGCTACCAGCATTTGGTCAACGCAATGGAAAATTACATTTTAATTCTCTAAGCAGCCATTTTATGATTCGTCTAAGCAATGCAACTTGACATGAGACTGTGCAACTAGGCGCAAGACCTCGCTAAATTAAGGCTTATGATTAACAAAGCAAATGCAAAATACATGACCATTTATATGACACACTACTACATTAATCCAAACATGAGCACAACATTTTAAATTAATAAACTGTTAATAAGTACACTTTGTGATTACTGATGGTAACTCAAGTAGGCGCATTTTCAAACTTGTGTTTTATTACTCTATGTTAACTAATTTTCTATGAAGATTTTAACATCAGAACACATGAATATGCATTAGTAAAATTTCAGCATTGACAATATCCTCAATTCATTCTGATTTTTTGGGATTATTTTAAGTTATTACAAGAAAACAGTATGGCAATAATGACAGCCTTGAGTTTCGTTGTTCTTGTTCTTCTGTAAATAGTGAACTGTTTCAAAGTATTAAAAAACATAAGATAATAGATTTAGATTAATGACAATATTCTGATCCAATACCATAAACAATTTTAGGGATAAGACTCAATTCATATATTCTAAATACAGATTATATCGAGCTGTCCAAGTGCAATGCAATTTTGCTTCAGAGAGGTATGCTCGTTAGTTTCTTGAAGTTATCAACATATGCACTTTAAAGGGAATCACGGAATTAGACACACTTTAGAGTAATGAGAAACCTATGTATGTAGTTAAAATGGTATACTGTCTGTATATTTAAATTTTTGTTTGAAACTTCAAACACAATTGATATATCAAAGTGAAGAACACGTTAAACCAGTGTGACAAATAAGTGCACTTTATCAAGGTGTCATTTTTTCATTCAGACATGCAAATGATTTGGGATGCTGAAGTACACAATCCCCGGGCTAATGAAGGGAAGAGAGTAGGCTCAAGGGAAATTTTGTTGCGCAGGTGTTATCCAGAGGGATTCCCAAATTTCACATAACATGAAATGTGCACATTTTTTTTCCATCGTGCATGGCGAGAAATTTGCATTATTTTTTCTCACCGGAAGTTGGTTTGACTAGAAAAAGATTCACTAAGAGGCATTTTCTCCTCAACTTAGACATTTTCTCCTCAAACAGTCCCTTGCTGGTATCGCACAAGAATTTTTTAATGCAAGGTATAACCTGGTAGAGAAAAGGTACTTGATATATTGATGAAATGTATTTTTTGTAAAATGTGCAAATTGACCATAATATGAATACTTCACAGAAACAATTTATAAGTATCACACACCTTCAGAATGAGATGCCAAATGATATATGGGGTTTTGGGAAGATTCCTAAAGAGGAGAAAATCTTGTACATTTTTTGTCAAATTTGTTCCGCTAATATTGGTAAATTGATTTAGTGAACATCTATAGAAATTCTGCCACAAGATATTAGAATCAGTTCAGTACAAGTCAGTTTTTTAGAAACGGGCACGATAGCTCAGAATATGTGGAAATATGAAGATTCTAACTTTTCTCTAAATACCTAAGGAGTGCAAAAAATAAACATGTTGACTTTTCCCTTAGCTGATGGCTCTAGCAGCATCATTGTGATATCAGAACTCAACTGTATTAAGTTGTTACAGTTAAGCACAGTGGCAGCTCCTCTTAATGGGTTCAGGGGCTACACCCCCCCACAAACCTATTTTCTGGCCTATTTCTTTTTGTTATGCCACAAGTGAATAATAATCTATAATTTAGTCATAGTATAAAAGAATGCCAAACTGCTTTTGTTTGGGTAACAGTCTCTGTATGATGGCTGGTGCAGGTGTATAAAGGCTACCTGCACCAGCTTTCAGAGAGAAATTACCAGGACTGGAGAAAGCTCATCCCAGGCCATGGGGCCCTATCCCGCTTCTGAGCCTCTTCCATTTGTGATGTGTTAAGTGTCACAGCTAAAGGTAGACATCGGCGCTGCAGGCTTAAGTCCTGAAGTGTCTGTGGCTACATGCCAATCACCCCGTCGTCCCACCATTTACCAACTCATCACAGAGTTCATAAAGTGTATGGTGATAAAGCAGAGACTGAAACTGGGTCCCTGTGACTGCGAAGGTTCAAAGTTTCAGCTTCATTCCCCGCCCAGAAGAAAAAAGGAGTATGAGTCCAAACAAGTCCTGCAGCAAGGTAGGCAGTAATAAAAAGATTTAAAGCTTTTAAATATTGTGTGCTGTGCATGTGGGTAAGAGTATGTGTTTGCAGACACACCGTCACTCAGGCCCCAATCACCAGCCGATTAGACTATGGCAATGCACTCTACACTGGGGTCACCACACACCTTCTGCAGAGACTCCAGACCATATAGAACTCTATTGCCAGACTCACCCTCGACCTTCTGAGATGGACTCACATCACCCACCTTGCAGCGAAATCCTGGAATAAACTCCTTCTGTGGCTACAGACCTCCACCTGTCTACTGGAATTCAGGAGAGCACTCAAGACCTGGCTGTTGGACTGAGTCAACTGAACCATCATGACCCTCAAGCACCCGGATACCCTCTCAGGCGATTAGTTGCACTATATAAATCCACTTGATTGATAAATTGACTGTGGGGAAGAATGTGTTTGTGAGAGGACATCTGAAAGTGGGAGTGTGTGGGGGTGGGAGTCAAAGTGAGGGAATCATGGGAGGAAGTCAGTAAGAATGAATGATAGGAAAAGTATTATTTAGAATGAATGATATTGAGTAATGGAGAATGACAGTGATGTTACTGTGAGGGAGAATGACATTGAGTGTTACTTTGTGTAAGAACGAGTGACTACCTGTCTGAGAGAGTTACAATGAGTGAGACAGATTGAGAATCGTAGACATAGATTTTGTCAGAGTAAGTCGGAATGAGGGGTACAGTGTAGGAATGAATGAGAATGATTAGGACTAAGGGCCAGATGTAGGTACAAAGCAAATTGCGAGTTTCAATTTGGAAGTCCGAGCGACTCGCAAATTGCAACTCGCAATTTGCTATGCAGAACGGTGTCTCAGACACTGTCTGCGAGTCGCTATGGGGTCGCAAAGACCCACCTCATTAATATTAATGAGGTGGGTCGCAAATTGCGGCCCCAAAGCGACTATGGGCACTCACTAACATGGAGGCCTGCTGTAGTCAGCAGACCTCCATGTTCGTGACTGCTTTTAAATAAAGCAGTTTTTTTTTTTTCAAGTGTAGCCCGTTTTCCTTAAAGGAAAACGAGTTGCACTTAAAAAAAAATCCGAAACCTTTTGTTTCGGAATTTTTTCAGGGCAGGTAGTGGTCCCTTGGACCACTACCTGCCCTGAAAAAATATTTTGGGGTCCATTCACAAAGGGGAAGGGGTCCCATGGGGACCCCTTCCAATTTGCGAGTGGGTTACCATCCACTTCCAGTGGATGGTAACTGTGACTCCATTTGCGACCGCGTACGCGGTCGCAAAT
This sequence comes from Pleurodeles waltl, assembly GCF_031143425.1. NCBI lineage: Eukaryota > Metazoa > Chordata > Amphibia > Caudata > Salamandridae > Pleurodeles > Pleurodeles waltl. The sequence continues at coordinate 466,287,361 of NC_090450.1, forward strand.
GGAAATGCATCCCACTGCGAGTCGCAAATAGGAAGGGAACACCCCTTCCTATTTGAGAGTCGGAAATGCATTTTGCGAGTCGGTTCCGACTCGCAAAATGCATTTCTGCATAGGAAACTCCGGTTTGCGACTCGCAAACGGCAATTTTTGCCGTTTGCGAGTCGCAAACTGTTTCCTACATCTGGCCCTAGGTGAGTCCGTGAGATTGAATGAATCAAAGTGAGATGGATTGACTGAGAATGAGTGGTAATGCGTAGGGATGAGAGGGACTGACTGAGGATGAGCGAGACTGAGCTATTGAGTGACTGAGTGAGTCACAGTGTGAGTGACTCAGAGAATGAGTGAGACTGAGTGAGTCAGAGAATGAGCGAAGCAGAATGAGTCTGGATGAGTAGGACTATGTGGAAACAACTGAGACTGAGTGAAATAAGGGGAGTCAGAGTGAGATCGAGTGGTGGGTGACTCAGAGTGAGACTGATTGAGTGAGATTGCCTGGGACTGAGTGGGAAAGAATGAGAGAAAGTGAGACTAAGTTAGAATGACAGGATGAGTGAGTTAGAGTGAGAATGAGATTGAGACTGAGTGATTCAGGGTGAGACCAATAGAGTAAGCCCCCATGCCCAAACCCACTGAGAAGTCAGGCTCACTTACTGGAATTCGAGTCAAAGGTTGCACACCGCTACTTTAAAAAGTCACAAGCCACAACTGGTTGAGCAACTACACCGTTTATAAATTATAAGCGACTGCGTGCGCCACAAGCTGCTTTTAATGAAGGAATGAGAGAAAGATGTTTAAAACAAGGAATGGATAATCCCATGTATTATAGATTTAATAAAGCCCTGAGGCCGCTCTACGTAGTTAGAACCAATTCCCAGCAATTTTGCATCTGCATTTATGCACGGTCAATTGCACCACCTTGTTACTGCAAGCGCATGCACGCAATATTTTCAATTTGAAGATCATGTGCAAATGTTGTTTTTGCACCACTTGGTCAGTGCATATTATGGGGCACAATTACCAAACACCGTAATTTAGGAAACTGATCCAAGGTGCTTCATTGGATCAGCCTTAATGCATCTCTCTCGGGTCCTTTCTTCCATATAATGGCAGGAGACGAGACAGAGTAAGCGTGCTTGGCAGGGAGCCTCCGCCTCGCTCTAGCTGGGAGTCAAGGCCTTAGCCCAGGCCTGTCACCGCACGGTGATTATGCACGGCATCATTACATATGATTCATGTGTCACAGGTAATTACAGCAAGGAGATAACATTCAGAAAAATCTCCATACGGAAAGATCAGGGCAGGATTAGTGCCAAGGCGCCCTTTTCGACAGCGGCTTCAGAAGGTTGGGGGCTGCTTGGCATTCTGCGAGGCCACGTGCTGCTCGTTGGTGGTATTTAGAAGAAGCAGTAATGTATGAAGGAGAAAGGAAGGTGGAATGACGGAGCCGTGTGCCTTGGGTGGACCGGCCGAGGTGCAATGTAAAACGTTTCCCGAAAGTCGGGTGCGTCTTAAAGGTCTGTGAGGCTTGGACAGAAGCTCCCCAACGGACTCTTCTTTTTACTGTTAAGGGTTTCCTGGCAATATTTATGATATGCGAGCCTCAGGGGCCCCTCATCACATTCGGCAGGGTGGCCACCCAATAATGCCTCCTGTCCCGAGCAATACCGGGGGGAAACATAGCTGAGCGTGCTCGGCACCGTCCGTGACTAAGCTGCAGCTCACAGCTTTAAATCCTAGCAGGGATACCACAGGTTTTCATGTCTCCAAGGTGGACTTAATACGAACGGGTGACAATGAAAATACCTGTTTCTAAACGACAAATAGTTGTTGTGCTGTCCATATTGTAAAGTTTGATTAAGTCTTCCAGATTCTCCTGAAGTAGCACACAGGTATTAAATGTTCATAGTCCGTGCTGCTACAATTATAAATACGCTTACTAGTCAATTTCTAATATGGAAAATTCCTCTCCCTATTAATACGTTATTGCGACTCAGTAGGAATGAGCATGCTAGAGGTGTACCGAATAATTGAAAAGGCAGGAGAAATTTATAGCCACACAACAATTTGTATACATGTTCCCTAGGCATATTTGAGCTATCAGAAAAGAGCTCTGTAGAAAAAAACCTGCAGGGATAATCCCCTCGCTTTACACCCATTCATTCAGGGTTTTTACCACATAATCAAAGCACATGAAGGAGCTGCAAGTATGCACAATTCTAAGGTAAAGCACCGACAACTTTGCCTCAAAAAATCTAATTTAGGGTCTGAATACGAGTGCTCTTTGTCGGATGCGATAATTAACACACCCAATAAAATTTCATAGAAAGGTGTTCAGGTTTTATCTGGTGTGTTAATGACCACTTATTCTGGCTTTCTGGAGAACAGCAGGCAAGTGTGGGTTCTATATGCACCATAATCCGCATGTCCTGGTAAATACCGGAGCCCAGGTTTATTAAACGTTGACACAATACAGCAAGTCACCTTGTTTTGCTGCATGAAAAGGAGTTGGCAGGAATGCACCATATTTAACAATATACGGTGCATTCCTATCCTCTCCTTGTGTGACACATAGAAAGAATAACAACAAGGAAAAATTAACATATTTCTGCTCTTTATGCCTCCCCTAGGAAGTTGTCCCATTTTGACGCATTCCCAGGTCTACCACTTGTGGTAAATCTGGGAGTGACCCTAAATCTTTGGGTGGATGAATGTGAACACCCAAGCACAAGCCACAGAACGTCTCTCTGGCGCAGAGTAAAGCAAGCCAGTGACTTGCGCTGCCTTGCGCTAATTCAGATTTACAAAAAGCATTGCAGGGCCACACAAGGTGCCCGTGCGTTGCTTGGTAAATCTGACTTCAGTGTTGAGTTGCCCTTGTGTTTCCATGGTGAAGCAAGGGCAATGCAACAGTATGATTTTCCCTGTCCAAATTTAATGGGTTATGTTAACTTTATCGCCTCTAGTATTTTCCGTGTGTGATAAACATCACACCACTTTAAACTGCGATAGGTGCACAAGCAGGTGTTGGCAAAAGCATAAAAAGTTAGGGGCCACCTGTTATCTGTTCCCTATTATTTTGAATAATGTTCTAAACCAGAGGCACCCTCACTTCAAATGGGACTAAGCACACTAAATATAGGAAATCTCTCAGATATGTTAACATTTGCATGATGTGTATTGCCTGTCTAAGGCTTGTGTAGGAATTGTCTTAGCATTTTCCGAGCGCCAGAGAAGATACAGTTTTGCTTTCAGGAGCACTCTCCACACAAAACGTGGCTTCATTTTTTGTGAATATTTGGCATCACCATTAATTGGCATTCTAAGTAGGTTTGAGAATTTGTTTTTCTATTATAGCCTTAGAACCCGCCGTAGCGGGCTCTACTGGCTATTAAAGGCCCGCTACCCGCGTTAAATGCCCGAGCCGAAGGCGAGGGCATTTAACAAGGGAGAGGGACTTTAATAGCCGGTAGAGCCCGCTACGGCGGGTTCTAAGGCTATTAGAACATTCTGCCACTCAGGGCATGATGTTCTATCAACAAAAAAAAATGTTCATGGAGCCCGAGGGGATTAAAATCCCCTTGGGCTCCGTGAGGCTTTGTTCACAGCTGTTGCTGTGAACAAAGCGAACATTGGAATGTTGGCGCTGTGGGCTTTTACCGGCCAGTAAAAGCCCGCAGCACTCCATTGTTTTCAATGGAGCCCCCAGCATTTCAATGTTCTAATATCCTGTATGTACCTGTTTCTTCTGTTCAGTGCTCTAGCAAATTTGAGGCCTGGCACTGCACTTCAGAAAATCATGTACATAAATAAATAAATAAATACACCATTAAAGGTTTTGTCATTCTGGTTATTGTGTATCACGTAGGCCGGACTGAGGCCACTGCTTATTACCTCAACAGGATAGAAGAGGGGAGTAGGTGACCCGGGTCCACCATGGGAGGATAAAGCGGCTATCAGAACAGGCGATTGCACAATGAAGCCTATCAGTCTCTGGATTCATTGGTGATGGCAGGGAGATAGATTTGCATGTGAAGTTACAATCAGTTTATGGTAAATCCACACAAGTTCAGTGCAATGCAAGTTAAGCCCCATTGAATGGGGCATTCCATATGAGACACGACTTACAAGCTGTAAAACCTCACAGAATTCCCCGTCCCGTGGAGTTTAATACATACATTGACCACATTCATTGAGCACATGGTAAATACATGTTTCTGACTCTGGGTGGTGTGCACATGAGAGTGGGTGCGGGGAGGAGGGAGGGATAACGAAGGCAAATTCTGTCGGGGGAGGAGGGGAGATGCATTGTAGGCTCCTGCAGCCAGGACAAAGATGGGAGTGAAAAATCTCATGCATGTTTCCAGACAAAATTACCGTCAGCAAAAACTGGGTTCGGTGTTCCCAACCCTGAGAAAACCAGATCTGGGAACACCAAAATCTGAATCAGGCAGAGCAGAACTGCAACTGACTCACAATCATGGCCTGTGTGGTCTGTTCTGGTCCAGGTATGTGAGACAAAGCTCATTTCGAAACCATTATGTAGAGGGAAGGAGACTAAAAGACGACAAGCATATTAGGCAATGGCCTCTCTATCCCACCTAACGTGTCCCAATACCTAGATGGACTGAAAGGCCTGTCATTATATCTGAGAGGCCCTTGGCTAATGGCCTCCTCTTTTCTCCGTGCTTAACTCTCTCGTAGGAAAACCTACCGGAGAGAAAGAAGGGCAGTCTGAATGCCTATACATACCATGGCCTCTTTTAAAGAGCTGCTTGAGGTGGGAAAGACTTCAGATGTCATGACCATTCAAAGGATGGCCTCTACGACAGTGGGTCGCTCAGTACACGTGCACCTCCAACGCATTGACTCTTTTTTTTAAAGGACAAAACCATAGAACGGTGTTTTCGCCCGTTTTGGTTTCTTTCTTTCCAGGTAATAGTGGGCATTTTGTGATAAATAATATGAAGTGTTTTTTTTGCTGTTGCTTGTATCGGTGTAATCCCTGCCTGTGACGCCATCGCAGCACCGGACCGTGCCACCAAGCACCCTGGTCAAGCAGTAAATAGGTCTCTTACAATCAATGAGGGAGATATTTGAAGTCTACTGTCTGGCATCTCCTGGCAGAGAAAGTGAACACGGGTGGAAGATGAGAGCGTTCTGTTCCCAGAACAACTCGTAAAACAACCCCACCCCCCTTCCAAAAGCAGAGTCCGTGCGCATTCAGCGAGCTGTCGTGCATATCTTGCAAGCAGTCGTTTGGCAAAAGTGCCACACAAACAAGCTTATTAGGTGTCTCAGCATAGACACTAATTGCTGTCCCTCCCTGACTCGGTTTCTGGTTGCCGAGCAACCTGCGCAGGCTGGCATATTGATGCCTCATTGCCAGCTCCGAGCTCACTCTTTGAGATGTAGCGCGCGGGACTCCAGCACAGGTAAAAGTGGACACGACTGAGCAAGCCGAACCCGCAGACACCTGATCTATGCGTCTAAATGTCGACAGAGAAAGAAGTGTTCCCTGGGCAGACTTCGGCACTGTGGGACGTCGCAAATCAGACAGCATAATTGACAGACCAATAACCGTGGTTAGGCAGGCACAGAGGACAGGGACAAACAAACCTAGACATAGATGCAGGGACATAATTACACGCAGGTAGATATTTTCTGAGAAATGCGCTCGTGAGGACGAGTGTATGGATGAAACGTTATACTACATTTTCGGATAGCGTGGCATTCGCCAATCCTTTAACCTTTTTGGCACTGATGGGCGTCATGCGCATGTTTCCCATTCAAAAGCGTGTGTTGTCTCTAGTGTAGGTGTTATTCTCAGGTTTACGTAACCCCGTCCCTGCCAGGCGTTCCCCCCCTCAGGTGCCAGGCATTTTTTTTAGCTATTTGGGGCAGTTCGCGCTTAAGCCCTCATCATTTTTTGTCCACATAAGCTACCCACGCCAAATTAGCGTCTTTTTTTCCCAACATCCTAGGGATTCTAGACTTGCCCAGAGTTTGTGGGTTCCCCTGGAGAAGACCTAGAAATTAGCCAAAACACAGCTAAAATGTTGATTTTTTCTACAAAAAAATAGGAAAAGTACTGCAGAAGAAAGCTTGTGGGGTTTTCTCTAAAAATGGCATCAACAAAGCATTTGTGGTGCTAAAATCACCATCTTCCCAGCTTTCAGGAACAGGCAGACTTGAATCAGAAAGCCACACTTTTCAACACAATTTTGGCGTTTTACTGGGACATACCCCATTTTAACTATTTTTTGTTCTTTTAGCCTCCTTCCAGTTAGTGACAGAAATGGGTATGAAACCAATGCTGAATCCTGGAAAGCTAAACATTTCTGAAATGTAGACAAAATTCTGAATATAGCAAGGGGTCATTTGTGTAGCTCTTACAAGTGTTTCCTACAGAAAATAACAGCTGAAATAAAAAAAATATTGAAATTGAGGTGGAAAAAACCAGCCATTTTTCTCCACATTTTACTCTAACTTTTTATTGCAATATCAGATTTTCAAAAGCAATATACCACTACGTCTGCTGGACTCTTCTGGTTACGGGGGTATATAGGGCTTGTAGGTTTATGATGAACTCTAGGTACCCAAAGCCAATAAAAGAGCTGCGCCTTGCAAAGGGTTTTCATTGTATACCGGGTATACAGCAATTGATTTGCTGAAATATAAAGAGTGATAAATAGGTATCAAGGAAACCTTTGTATTTCCAAAATAGGCACAAGATAAGGTGTTGAGAAGCTGTGGTTATTTGCACATCTCTGAATTCCGGAGTCCCCATACTAACATGTGAATTACAGGGCTTTTCTCAAATAGATGTCTTTTTTACACTCTGTCTTACATTTGGAAGGAAAAACTGTAGAGAAAGACAAGGGGCAATAACAATTGTTCTGCTATTCTGTGTTCACCCAAGTCTGACGATAGAAATGGTACCTCACTTGTGTGGGTAGGCCTAATGCCCACAACAGGAAACGCAACATGGATACATCCCTTTTTTTATTGAAATCTGACGTGTTTTTTGGAAAGTGCCTAGTTGTGGATTTTGGCCTCTAGCTCAGCCGGCACCTAGGGAAACCTACCAAACCTGTATATTTTTCAAAGCTAGACACCTAGGGGAAGCCAGGATGGTGTGACTTGTCGGGCTCTCACCAGGTTCTGTTATCCAGAATCCTTTGCAAACCTCAAAATTTGGCAAAAAAAACTTTTTCCTCACATTTCGTGATAGAAAGTTCTGGAATCTGAGAGGAGCCACAAATTCCTTCCACTCAGCTTTCCTCCGAACCTCCCAATAAAAATGGTACCTCACTTGTGTGGGTTGGCCTAGTGCCCGCGACAGGAAATGCCCCAAAACACAGCATGGACACACCACATTTTCCCAAAGAAAACAGACCTGTTTTTTCAAAAGTGCCTAGCTGTGGATTTTGGCCCCTAGCTCAGTCGGCATCTATGAAAACCTACCAAACCTGGACATTTCTGAAAACTAGACACCTAGGAGAACCCAGGAAGGGGTAACGTGTGGTGCTCTCACCAGGTTCTGTTACCCAGAATCCTTAGCAAATCTCAATATTTGGCAAAAAAACACTTTTTCTCACATTTCGGTGCTACAAAGTTCTGGAATCTGAGGGCAGCCACAAACGTCTGTCTACCCAGTATTCCCTCAGGTCTCCTGATAAAAATGGTATCTCACTTGTGTGAGTAGGCCTAGTTCCCGCTACAGGAAATGCCCCAAAACATTATGTGGACACATCAAAATTATCAAATAGAAAACTACTTGTTTTTGCGGGTGGCACCTGCGTTTTTGGTCCTGGGCTCAGCAGCCATCTAGAGAAACCTACCAAACCCAAACATTTCTGAAAACTAGACACCCGAGGGAGTCCAGGCAGATGTGACTTGTGTAGATACACCAGTGTTTTCTTACCCAGAATCCTCAGCAAACCTCAAATTTAGCCCCAAAAAACAATATTTCCCCACATTTCTGTGTGGCATCACTGCAATGGCACAAATTTCTTACCACCCAATGTTCCCCTCAGTTTTCCGGTAAAAATGATACCTCACTTGTGTATGTGGGCTAAGTGCCTGTGACAGGGAAGAGCCAAAAACATGTTGAAATTAAGGGGCAACTAAAGCGGGTCCATCACAAAAATGTGGGAAAATGTGTGATTTCCAGAAAAGTTGGAGGTTTGCAGGGCATTGTGGGTAAGAAAATGGTGCAGGTGCATGTGAAGCACACCACCCTGGACTCACCCAGATGTTTAGTTTTCAGATGTGTCTACGTCTCGTAGATTTTTCTACATGGCAACGTCCCAAAGTCCAAAAAGTGCAGCCTTCACCATTCCAAGTGGGACGATTTTGAGAGTTAGACAAGCTCTCATGACCCAAATGTAAAAACAAAACCCCAAATAATCAAATGTGCTCTTGCTTGCTGTGGGATAAGATGTTTTAGTGTGCGGGGGACAGCTGAAAGACTGTTACCCCCTTCAGTTGGTGTAGAGGCATAACCATGCCCATACTGGTTGGTAGCCACCGTCCCTCTATTTTTTTTTAATTCCCTTGCATCTAGTAGGCTTTATGCCCCATCCAGGGAGTAGACTGGGGATAATTGCCCCATCTGCCCACCGGTGGGCAGAACAACTTTGCCCCCATTTATTTGGGGTGGGGGTATGGCCATACCCCACCCTCTTCTTTTGAAAAAAAAATCTTCTCTGGTCTCTGATGGGCTTTCTGCCCCCCTTTGGGGGCAGATGTACCTTACAAAAGTAGGCCGATTTGCCCACAAAGGGGACAGAAATGGCCAACAGTTATGTGCCCCCATGGGGAGCAACTCTTGCCCAAGGGGCTGCCACGCCAAACAAAACAAACCCACACATACCAATCCCTGGTGCCTAAGTAGTTTCTGCCCTGCTTGGGGCAGATCGGCCTAAAAGAAATAGACTAATCTGCCCCCAAGGGCCTAAAATAAAATTGCCCTCCAGGGGAGTGACCCTTGCCTAAAGGGTCGCTCCCCATCTGTAAAAAAAAATGTATCCCTGGTGTCTAGGGGTCCAGGGGTTTCTGCCCCCCGGGGGCAGATAGGCCTAATTACAATTGGCCGATCTGCCCCTAAAGGGGGGGGGGCAAAAATGGTCTTAAAAAACCCTTGCTCAAGGGGTCGCTTCTCTTATATGTACATACAAAACCCCTGGTGTCTAGTGGGCACTTCTTCAGCCCGATCGCTTCATGATCGAACTGCAGAAATTCTCAGAGAGACATCAAAGGAAAGGCCTTTCCTTTTCTTTGATGCCTCTCCCGCCTCAGCCCACGTTCGGAAGATAAATGCTTTTGCATTTCTCTTCTGATTCACGCTGGAAGCTGAACTTCCAGCAGGGTGGGGGTGGCCTCTGTTGAGGTCAGCACGCGATCAAGCACTGATGTCAGCAGGCGTCATTAGGGGGAGAGTCTGGGGTGTGGGGGTGGAAGGGGAAACGACTCCCTTTCCATCCCTGCCCATGAGAGGGGTGTGCGAGGCCCTCAGATGGAGTGCTAGCACTTCCCCCGAGGGCCCATTGCTGGGCGAGGTGGTCACGTCCCTGGCGCCTGAGCACCACAGCAGCAGATGTAACCACCTTGTCCATGGCACCCGAGGGGTTAAAAAATAAAAACATAAAAAATAAGTGCAGGGATCCATAGGTTTTCTTAGGTGATGACAGTCGATGCTGCTGAATGTCTGCATTACCAAATACCAAGGTTGCCTAGTCTTGATTCTACCTCATGTCTCTTTCACCCCACACTTTCAGTTTCTTTATCTCACCCTTGAAGGTTCTTTTTCACCCCTGATTTCTTGTGTTTCTCATCGTTATTCTTTCTCCCTTTTCTGTTCTTCTTTTTCTTGCTCTGAACCAAAGTCTGATGATGAGAAAAAGTTCCCCAAATTCAGTACTGGTGCCCACCACAACCTGCAACAAAAACTTAGCTCATGTTATCCCATTGGGTTTGCCTTTGCAATAACAATGGGGGGTGCATCCTTCTGACTCACTATTGTGAGAGTGCTCAGTGGGACGTAGGGGGGCAGTGATGTGTGTGAGTAATAATCTCCTACTCTTGCTTGTACAGGATTTATTTCTAGGTTGGGATTTTGCATGGCAGGGGCATAAGAAACAGTTATCTGTCTTGTGACTTTCCAAAAATACATTTTAGGCAATCAATGAAACATAAACCTCTTTAGGTGTCAGAGTATCACTGTCCCTGCATATTTCTGGATTCAGAACTGGTGTCTACACAGTCCCACTGTATTGAATTCCCCACTTACTTGTCTTGATATAGTGCAATTAATGTAGCCTCACCACAAGAATATGTTTTATGCCAATTTATGGATTTCTCATGCTCTGAAAGTGAATGCCTTACCAGTGTGTGATGTCAGATATTGTTGGACCTATTTTCTGTCCTTTTGTACCAGTGCCTATGTGTTTTCAGTCATAGTGTTAAGGGATTTGATGCCCCATTGTAGATGTCTGCATGTCTAGGTTACCTAGAACCTTAAGTTGGGAAACATCCTGAACAACTGTGTCTAAACCACTACTTGCCTGAACCACTACTGCTGAACAACTTAAAGTCTCTACACCTAAGTACTGAACAACTACTGTCTAAACAACAATTGTGCCTGAATAACAATTGCCTGAACAACTAATTTTAAGGTAAGGTTTTCTTTTTTTTTTTTTTTGGTTTATTAGACGTTAGTTGTAGAGTAGCATAAGTATGTTTCACTGCACTGGCACAAAACATACATTTAATTATGGACAACAAAACACACTTCACCGAACCAGAGGCTTCGCGGGACTGTGTGGAGAACCAGGGATCCCTTTTCTGTCGGTGGACAATGCCAGTTGTTCCATATATGAACCCGGTAAGAAACATTGCCACCACAGGAGGCCCTGTACAAAAACCAGCTTGGGAACACACCTCCAATAATCTGAACAGGTTCGGAATGATTGATGGACCGCTCTGATGAAAGCAGCTCCATTCCACAACACGTCTCTAGCATACTCCCATCTGGCTCTGAGGATCTGTTGCAGATTTTATCCTTACCCCCGCGATTGGGTGTCGGGGGTCCTCTCCACTGAGCAGACCATGATTGGAATTTATTCTCTTTGAAGTGATTTTTCCTTTTTCCACCCTCACTTCTTCAGATATCTCTGCAACGATCAATAACAATAACTTACCTTCCCCTCATACCTTCCCTGCCATACTTGCTGACAACCAAGAGGCATTGACTTACTTACCCTCAACGGAATGTCTAACATACCATTTCAATGGTTTGGAGGGACTGTTGGTTCCAGGCTGCACTTCCTATTTGTTTCTGTTTACTTTGTTTTATCTTACTTTTTCAATGTTATTTTAAATGGTGGGAGACTAATTCTGATTATTTCAATTTACACAAGATATACATTAAGATTGGGTACCACAGTGAGGCCCCAGAGAAGATCCCTTACCATAATACACATTGACTGCATCCTGCATGCCCAGTCTAGTTAGCTATGTTCTTCTTACCTGGAATATCTGAGGTATGAATTACTCACCAAACGATATAAGATCAACTCCCTCCACTAGAGCCACAAAGTGCAGCTAGGTCTTTTAACGGAATCCTGCCTGACCTTGGAGGAGGCTAACAGTTGGCAAAAACATTGGCAGGATCAGATTTCTCTACCAAATATTCCAAGTATACTCAAGAAGTTTGGACCTGGATCCGGGAGGAGAATTCTACTTGTGGGCAATTAGATAAGACAGATACATATTACTTGAGGCCAGACTAGATGGAGACCCATTGGTCTTAGGTAACATATACGCACCACATACATGCCAATGGCCTTTCTGATGTAGTTATGAGCACACTTGGAAGAGTGGGCACACATTCCCTGGCTCATCTGAGGTGACTTTAACAGCATACTAGATGTAACCTTTGACAGGGAGTGCAGACTATAGTGAATGCTGACATATTGACCCAATAATTCAATCACTGGGGCCAATCTGATATCTGGAAACTCCATCACAACCCCGCACGACCTATATGGGCATTTGTATAGAGTGGTTTGCACTACAAGCCTCTTCCACATGGTTACACTGACTAGTTGGGCAGAGACACCTCAGATCATAGTTTAATGGCAATGGGCCTGAATTAGGGAAGATCACACTCACCAGTCCTGACTTGGCAACTCCCACCTTCAATGTTGGAGGACAGAGCCCTTTTACGAAACCAGTGTCTCTCAAATCGACAAATATCTAGATGATAATGACTCAGCTTCCACCAGGACAGTTAAAATGGGAGGCGTTGAAGGTGGAATCTCGGGATACTGTATCCAATACATGGTAGGTGCTTGTAAATCGTTAGAACAATATTTGACCTGAGTTGAACAGTTGCATTTTGAAGCAGAAAGGAGCGGAACTACTCTACCAAGAGGGCACTGGCAAACTTTCATAAGAAGTGGTTTTAACTGAGCGAATACATTTCTGCAGCACACATAGAATGAGGAAACCCATCCATGGATTGTTTTTGTGTTGGAAGGTGTCCTGCCAACAACACCATGGTGCAAGGGTGTCTGCTTGACGCTAGGCACCAAATTGTGTGCTGACTGAAAGGACAGAAATGCACCATATTATGCACATACATTGCTTTCCTGCCTTTTTGTTTTGGTGTAGGGCAGCGCAGAAAAAGACCTGTGGCACTGCCCTATGCCAACTCTTTGTAAATGAGGCCCTTAGTGCAAGAAAGTTCGAGAGAACCATTCAAGAAGCTCATTGGAATTTGAGCAAAGGATTACGTCCCACCACTTTTAAAGGTCACCAGCTGCCAGTGTTGGGGACGCCGTTTTTGCTACTCGGGGGGGCAGTTTTGTAGTAGTGCAGCAGTTTGTAAAGAACTGCAGAGTTCTGTGTGTAACCAAGAGCTTTCATGCAAAAATAAAAGTGCCAAGATAACTCTGGTGATTAATGTACCTGCTGGAGAGCGATCAGTTTTGTCTAGTGGCAGTTTTGACTCATATAAGATAGCGCAGAGGGTTAACACGCCTACTGCAAAGAACACATACGGTTCAGATCACAGAACAGTATTTCAAGTACAATGCTTAGTGGGATACTGCTTTTGCCACAGACATCATTTTGTTACTGTGCAGTTCATAAGTTACAATTATAATCTAGCACAGTGAACTATGTACTGCCATCAAAGAGCTGCATGCAAACTGCATGGCACAGGTTAGAAATTTATGGGGGTTTTTCAGTCTTTATACTAATTTCTCAAAAAAAGGTTTGTTTGGGTATGTAAGGAAATGCCTCCTTGGCATGGTTGCCCCCTGACTTTTTGCCTTTGCTGATGCTATGTTTACAATTGAAAGTGTGCTGAGGCCTGCTAACCAGGCCCCAGCACCAGTGTTCTTTCCCTAACCTGTACTTTTGTACCCACAATTGGCAGACCCTGGCATCCAGATAAGTCCCTTGTAACTGGTACTTCTAGTACCAAGGGCCCTGATGCCCAGGAAGGTCTCTAAGGGCTGCAGCATGTCTTATGCCACCCTGGAGACCTCTCACTCAGCACAGACACACTGCTTACCAGCTTGTGTGTGCTAGTGAGGACAAAACGAGTAAGTCGACATGGCACCCCCCTCAGGGTGCCATGCCAGCCTCTCACTGCCTATGCAGTATAGGTAAGACACCCCTCTAGCAGGCCTTACAGCCCTAAGGCAGGGTGCACTATACCATAGGTGAGGGTACCAGTGCATGAGCATGGTACCCCTACAGTGTCTAAACAAAACCTTAGACATTGTAAGTGCAGGGTAGCCATAAGAGTATATGGTCTGGGAGTCTGTCAAACACGAACTCCACAGCACCATAATGGCTACACTGAAAACTGGGAAGTTTGGTATCAACCTTCTCAGCACAATAAATGCACACTGATGCCAGTGTACATTTTATTGTAAAATACACCACAGAGGGCACCTTAGAGGTGCCCCCTGAAACTTAACCGACTATCTGTGTAGGCTGACTAGTTTTAGCAGCCTGCCACAAACCGAGACATGTTGCTGGCCCCATGGGGAGAGTGCCTTTGTCACTCTGAGGCCAGTAACAAAGCCTGCACTGGGTGGAGATGCTAACACCTCTCCCAGGCAGGAATTGTCACACCTGGCGGTGAGCCTCAAAGGCTCACCTCCTTTGTGCCAACCCAGCAGGACACTCCAGCTAGTGGAGTTGCCCGCCCCCTCCGGCCAGGCCCCACTTTTGGCGGCAAGGCCGGAGAAAATAATGAGAATAACAAGGAGGAGTCACTGGCCAGTCAGGACAGCCCCTAAGGTGTCCTGAGCTGAGGTGATTCTAACTGTTAGAAATCCTCCATCTTGCAGATGGAGGATTCCCCCAATAGGGTTAGGATTGTGACCCCCTCCCCTTGGGAGGAGGCACAAAGAGGGTGTACCCCCCCTCAGGGCTAGTAGCCATTGGCTACTAACCCCCCAGACCTAAACACGCCCTTAAATTTAGTATTTAAGGGCTACCCTGAACCCTAGAAAATTAGATTCCTGCAACAAGAAGAAGGACTGCCCAGCTGAAAACCCCTGCAGCGGAAGACCAGAAGACGACAACTGCCTTGGCTCCAGAAACTCACCGGCCTGTCTCCTGCCTTCCAAAGATCCTGCTCCAGCGACGCCTTCCGAAGGGACCAGCGACCTCGACACCCTCTGAGGACTGCCCCTGCTTCGAAAAGACAAGAAACTCCCGAGGACAGCGGACCTGCTCCAAGAAAAGCTGCAACTTTGTTTCCAGCAGCTTTAAAGAACCCTGCAAGCTCCCCGCAAGAAGCGTGAGACTTGCAACACTGCACCCGGCGACCCCGACTCGACTGGTGGAGATCCGACGCCTCAGGAGGGACCCCAGGACTACTCTGATACTGTGAGTACCAAAACCTGTCCCCCCTGAGCCCCCACAGCGCCGCCTGCAGAGGGAATCCCGAGGCTTCCCCTGACCGCGACTCTTTGAACCTAAAGTCCCGACGCCTGGGAGAGACCCTGCACCCGCAGCCCCCAGGACCTGAAGGACCGGACTTTCACTGGAGAAGTGACCCCCAGGAGTCCCTCTCCCTTGCCCAAGTGGAGGTTTCCCCGAGGAATCCCCCCCTTGCCTGCCTGCCGCGCTGAAGAGATCCCGAGATCTCTCATAGACTAACATTGCGAACCCGACGCTTGTTTCTACACTGCACCCGGCCGCCCCCGCGCCGCTGAGGGTGAAATTTCTGTGTGGACTTGTGTCCCCCCCGGTGCCCTACAAAACCCCCCTGGTCTGCCCTCCGAAGACGCGGGTACTTACCTGCAAGCAGACCGGAACCGGGGCACCCCCTTCTCTCCATTCTAGCCTATGTGTTTTGGGCACCACTTTGAACTCTGCACCTGACCGGCCCTGAGCTGCTGGTGTGGTGACTTTGGGGTTGCTCTGAACCCCCAACGGTGGGCTACCTTGGACCAAGAACTGAACCCTGTAAGCGTCTTACTTACCTGGTAAAACTAATCAAAACTTACCTCCCCTAGGAACTGTGAAAATTGCACTAAGTGTCCACTTTTAAAACAGCTATTTGTCAATAACTTGAAAAGTATACATGCAATTTTGATGATTTGAAGTTCCTAAAGTACTTACCTGCAATACCTTTCGAATGAGCTATTACATGTAGAATTTGAACCTGTGGTTCTTAAAATAAACTAAGAAAAGATATTTTTCTATATAAAAACCTATTGGCTGGATTTGTCTCTGAGTGTGTGTACCTCATTTATTGTCTATGTGTATGTACAACAAATGCTTAACACTACTCCTTGGATAAGCCTACTGCTCGACCACACTACCACAAAATAGAGCATTAGTATTATCTATTTTTACCACTATTTTACCTCTAAGGGGAACCCTTGGACTCTGTGCATGCTATTCCTTACTTTGAAATAGCACATACAGAGCCAACTTCCTACATTGGTGGATCAGCGGTGGGGTACAAGACTTTGCATTTGCTGGACTACTCAGCCAATACCTGATCACACGACAAATTCCAAAATTGTCATTAGAAATTTATTTTTGCAATTTGAAAAGTTTTCTAAATTCTTAAAAGACCTGCTAGGGCCTTGTGTTAGATCCTGTTTAGCATTTCTTTTAGAGTTTAAAAGTTTGTAAAAGTTTGAATTAGATTCTAGAACCAGTTTTAGTTTCTTAAAAAGTATTCCAACTTTTAGAAGCATAATGTCTAGCACAGATGTGAATGTGGTGGAACTCGACACCACACCTTACCTCCATCTACAGATGAGAGAGCTAAGGTCACTCTGTAAACTAAAGAAAATAGCAATGGGCCCCAAACCTACCAAAGTACAGCTCCAGGAGCTTTTGGCAGAGTTTGAAAAGGCCAACCCCTCTGAGGATGGCAACTCAGAGGATGAAGATAGTGACTTGGAGGGAAATTCCCCCCCTCCAGTCCTACTTAGGGAGAGCAGGGCTTCTCAAGCCCTGACTCCACAAATAATAGTCAGGGATGCTGGTTCCCTCACAGGAGGGACCAACAACTCTGAAATCACTGAGGATAACTCCAGTGAAGAGGACATCCAGTTAGCCAGGATGGCCAAAAGATTGGCTTTGGAAAGACAGATCCTAGCCATAGAAAGGGAAAGACAAGAGATGGGCCTAGGACCCATCAATGGTGGCAGCAACATAACTAGGGTCAGAGATTCTCCTGACATGTTGAAAATCCCTAAAGGGATTGTAACTAAATATGAAGATGGTGATGACATCACCAAATGGTTCACAGCTTTTGAGAGGGCTTGTGTAACCAGAAAAGTGAACAGATCTCACTGGGGTGCTCTCCTTTGGGAAATGTTCACAGGAAAGTGTAGGGATAGACTCCTCACACTCTCTGGACAAGATGCAGAATCTTATGACCTCATGAAGGGTACCCTGATTGAGGGCTTTGGATTCTCCACTGAGGAGTACAGGATTAGGTTCAGGGGGGCTCAAAAATCCTCGAGCCAGACCTGGGTTGACTTTGTTGACTACTCAGTGAAAACACTAGATGGTTGGATTCAAGGCAGTGGTGTAAGTAATTATGATGGGCTGTACAATTTATTTGTGAAAGAACACCTGTTAAGTAATTGTTTCAATGATAAACTGCATCAGCATCTGGTAGACCTAGGACCAATTTCTCCCCAAGAATTGGGAAAGAAGGCGGACCATTGGGTCAAGACAAGGGTGTCCAAGACTTCAACAGGGGGTGACCAAAAGAAAGGGGTCACAAAGACTCCCCAGCAGAAGGGTGATGAGACAACCAAAACTAAAAATAGTAAAGAGTCTTCTACAGGCCCCCAAAAACCTGCACAGGAGGGTGGGCCCAGAGCCTCTTCACAAAACAATGGGTACAAGGGTAAAAACTTTGATCCCAAAAAGGCCTGGTGTCATAGCTGTAAACAGCATGGACACCAAACTGGAGACAAGGCCTGTCCCAAGAAAGGTTCCACTCCAAACTCCCATCCAGGTAACACTGGTATGGCTAGTCTCCAAGTGGGATCAACAGTGTGCCCAGAGCAAATCAGGGTCCACACTGAAGCTACTCTAGTTTCTGAGGGTGGGGTGGATTTAGCCACACTAGCTGTCTGGCCGCCTAACATGCAAAAATACAGACAGCAACTCTTAATTAATGGGACTAGAATAGAGGGCCTGAGGGATACAGGTGCCAGTGTCACCATGGTGACAGAGAAACTGGTTTCCCCTGGCCAATACCTGACTGGAAAAACTTACACAGTCACCAACGCTGACAATCAGAGAAAAGTACATCCCATGGCAATGGTTACTTTAGAATGGGGAGGGGTCAATGGCCTGAAACAGGTGGTGGTCTCCTCAAATATCCCGGTGGACTGTCTGCTTGGAAATGACCTGGAGTCCTCAGCATGGGCTGAGGTAGAGCTAAAAACCCATGCAGCAATGCTGGGTATCCCTGAACTGGTGTGTGTGAAAACGAGAGCACAATGCAAGGCACAGGGTGAAAAAGTAGAGCTGGAGTCTGGAAAAATGGCCCAGCCTACCAAGAGAACAGGAAAGTCAGTTGGGAAACCAACTGCAACACAGCAAAAGAAAGGGAACCTCTCTTCTCAGGAAGAAGTTCTGCCCTCTGAGGGAACTGAGCCTTTGGAACTTGAACCTTATCAGGTTGAGCTCTTAGGCCCAGGGGGACCCTCAAGGGAAGAGCTGTGTAAGGGACAAGAAACCTGTCCCTCTCTTGAAGGCCTTAGGCAGCAAGCTGCTGAAGAGTCCAAAGGCAAGAAAAATGGAACACATAGGGTCTATTGGGAAGATGGGCTCCTGTACACTGAGGCCAGAGACCCCAAACCTGGTGCCACTAGGAGAGTGGTAGTGCCTCAGCTGTTCAGAGAGTTCATCCTAACATTGGCCCATGACATTCCCCTTGCTGGACATTTGGGACAAACCAAGACGTGGGAGAGGTTAGTCAACCACTTCTACTGGCCCAATATGTCCAACATGGTTAAGGAGTTTTGCCTCTCCTGCCCCACCTGTCAAGCCAGTGGTAAGACAGGTGGGCACCCAAAGGCCCCCCTCATTCCACTTCCAGTGGTGGGGGTGCCCTTTGAAAGAGTGGGCGTGGACATAGTTGGTCCACTGGAACCTCCCACAGCCTCAGGAAATATGTATATCCTGGTAGTAGTGGATCATGCTACCAGGTATCCTGAAGCTATTCCCCTTAGGTCGACTACTGCCCCTGCAGTAGCCAAGGCCCTCATTGGTATCTTTACCAGAGTGGGTTTCCCTAAGGAGGTGGTGTCTGACAGAGGTACCAACTTCATGTCAGCATACCTAAAGCACATGTGGAATGAGTGTGGAGTGACTTATAAATTCACTACACCTTACCATCCACAAACTAATGGCTTAGTTGAGAGATTCAACAAGACATTAAAAGGCATGATCATGGGGCTCCCAGAAAAACTCAAAAGGAGATGGGATGTCCTCCTGCCATGTCTGCTTTTCGCTTACAGGGAGGTACCACAGAAGGGAGTAGGGTTCTCACCCTTTGAACTTCTGTTTGGTCATCCTGTAAGGGGACCACTTGCCCTTGTTAAAGAAGGCTGGGAGAGACCTCTCCATGAGCCTAAACAGGACATAGTGGACTATGTACTTGGCCTTCGCTCTAGAATGGCAGAGTACATGGAAAAGGCAACCAAAAACCTTGAGGCCAGCCAACAGCTCCAGAAGTTTTGGTATGACCAAAAGGCTGCACTGGTTGAGTTCCAACCAGGGCAGAAAGTCTGGGTTCTGGAGCCTGTGGCTCCCAGGGCACTCCAGGACAAATGGAGTGGCCCTTACCCAGTACTAGAGAGGAAGAGTCAGGTCACCTACTTGGTGGACCTGGGCACACGCAGGAGCCCCAAAAGGGTGATCCATGTAAACCGCCTTAAGCTCTTCCACGACAGGGCTGATGTCAATCTGTTGATGGTAACAGATGAGGATCAGGAGGCAGAGAGTGAACCTCTCCCTGATCTTCTGTCATCAGACCCAAAAGATGGTACAGTAGATGGAGTGATCTACTCAGGCACCCTCTCTGGCCAACAGCAAGCTGATTGTAGGAGAGTCCTACAACAGTTTCCTGAACTCTTCTCCTTAACCCCTGGTCAGACACACCTGTGTACCCATGATGTGGACACAGGAGACAGCATGCCTGTCAAGAACAAAATCTTTAGACAGTCTGACCATGTTAAGGAAAGCATCAAGGTGGAAGTCCACAAGATGCTGGAATTGGGAGTCATTGAGCGCTCTGACAGCCCCTGGGCTAGCCCAGTGGTCTTAGTCCCCAAACCTCACACCACAGATGGAAAGAAAGAGATGAGGTTTTGTGTGGACTACAGAGGGCTCAATTCTGTCACCAAGACAGATGCTCATCCAATTCCAAGAGCTGATGAGCTCATTGATAAATTAGGTGCTGCCAAATTCCTAAGTACCTTTGACTTGACAGCAGGGTACTGGCAAATAAAAATGGCACCTGGAGCAAAAGAAAAGACAGCATTCTCCACACCTGATGGGCATTATCAGTTTACTGTTATGCCCTTTGGTTTAAAGAATGCCCCTGCCACCTTCCAAAGGTTGGTGAATCAAGTCCTTGCTGGCTTGGAGTCCTTTAGCACAGCTTATCTTGATGATATTGCTGTCTTTAGCTCCACCTGGCAGGATCACCTGGTCCACCTGAGGAAGGTTTTGAAGGCTCTGCAATCTGCAGGCCTCTCTATCAAGGCATCCAAATGCCAGATAGGGCAGGGAACTGTGGTTTACTTGGGACACCTTGTAGGTGGAGGCCAAGTTCAGCCACTCCAACCCAAGATCCAGACTATTCTGGACTGGGTAGCTCCAAAAACCCAGACTCAAGTCAGGGCATTCCTTGGCTTGACTGGGTACTACAGGAGGTTTGTGAAGGGATATGGATCCATTGTGACAGCCCTCACTGAGCTCACCTCCAAGAAAATGCCCAAGAAAGTGAACTGGACTGTGGACTGCCAACAGGCCTTTGACACCCTGAAACAGGCAATGTGCTCAGCACCAGTTCTCAAAGCTCCAGATTATTCTAAGCAGTTCATTGTGCAGACTGATGCCTCTGAACATGGGATAGGGGCAGTTTTGTCCCAAACAAATGATGATGGCCTTGACCAGCCTGTTGCTTTCATTAGCAGGAGGTTACTCCCCAGGGAGCAGCGTTGGAGTGCCATTGAGAGGGAGGCCTTTGCTGTGGTCTGGTCCCTGAAGAAGCTGAGACCATACCTCTTTGGGACTCACTTCCTAGTTCAAACTGACCACAGACCTCTCAAATGGCTGATGCAAATGAAAGGTGAAAATCCTAAACTGTTGAGGTGGTCCATCTCCCTACAGGGAATGGACTTTATAGTGGAACACAGACCTGGGACTGCCCATGCCAATGCAGATGGCCTTTCCAGGTTCTTCCACTTAGAAAATGAAGACTCTCTTGGGAAAGGTTAGTCTCATCCTCTTTCGTTTGGGGGGGGGTTGTGTAAGGAAATGCCTCCTTGGCATGGTTGCCCCCTGACTTTTTGCCTTTGCTGATGCTATGTTTACAATTGAAAGTGTGCTGAGGCCTGCTAACCAGGCCCCAGCACCAGTGTTCTTTCCCTAACCTGTACTTTTGTACCCACAATTGGCAGACCCTGGCATCCAGATAAGTCCCTTGTAACTGGTACTTCTAGTACCAAGGGCCCTGATGCCCAGGAAGGTCTCTAAGGGCTGCAGCATGTCTTATGCCACCCTGGAGACCTCTCACTCAGCACAGACACACTGCTTACCAGCTTGTGTGTGCTAGTGAGGACAAAACGAGTAAGTCGACATGGCACCCCCCTCAGGGTGCCATGCCAGCCTCTCACTGCCTATGCAGTATAGGTAAGACACCCCTCTAGCAGGCCTTACAGCCCTAAGGCAGGGTGCACTATACCATAGGTGAGGGTACCAGTGCATGAGCATGGTACCCCTACAGTGTCTAAACAAAACCTTAGACATTGTAAGTGCAGGGTAGCCATAAGAGTATATGGTCTGGGAGTCTGTCAAACACGAACTCCACAGCACCATAATGGCTACACTGAAAACTGGGAAGTTTGGTATCAACCTTCTCAGCACAATAAATGCACACTGATGCCAGTGTACATTTTATTGTAAAATACACCACAGAGGGCACCTTAGAGGTGCCCCCTGAAACTTAACCGACTATCTGTGTAGGCTGACTAGTTTTAGCAGCCTGCCACAAACCGAGACATGTTGCTGGCCCCATGGGGAGAGTGCCTTTGTCACTCTGAGGCCAGTAACAAAGCCTGCACTGGGTGGAGATGCTAACACCTCTCCCAGGCAGGAATTGTCACACCTGGCGGTGAGCCTCAAAGGCTCACCTCCTTTGTGCCAACCCAGCAGGACACTCCAGCTAGTGGAGTTGCCCGCCCCCTCCGGCCAGGCCCCACTTTTGGAGGCAAGGCCGGAGAAAATAATGAGAATAACAAGGAGGAGTCACTGGCCAGTCAGGACAGCCCCTAAGGTGTCCTGAGCTGAGGTGATTCTAACTTTTAGAAATCCTCCATCTTGCAGATGGAGGATTCCCCCAATAGGGTTAGGATTGTGACCCCCTCCCCTTGGGAGGAGGCACAAAGAGGGTGTACCCACCCTCAGGGCTAGTAGCCATTGGCTACTAACCCCCCAGACCTAAACACGCCCTTAAATTTAGTATTTAAGGGCTACCCTGAACCCTAGAAAATTAGATTCCTGCAACAAGAAGAAGGACTGCCCAGCTGAAAACCCCTGCAGCGGAAGACCAGAAGACGACAACTGCCTTGGCTCCAGAAACTCACCGGCCTGTCTCCTGCCTTCCAAAGATCCTGCTCCAGCGACGCCTTCCGAAGGGACCAGCGACCTCGACACCCTCTGAGGACTGCCCCTGCTTCGAAAAGACAAGAAACTCCCGAGGACAGCGGACCTGCTCCAAGAAAAGCTGCAACTTTGTTTCCAGCAGCTTTAAAGAACCCTGCAAGCTCCCCGCAAGAAGCGTGAGACTTGCAACACTGCACCCGGCGACCCCGACTCGACTGGTGGAGATCCGACGCCTCAGGAGGGACCCCAGGACTACTCTGATACTGTGAGTACCAAAACCTGTCCCCCCTGAGCCCCCACAGCGCCGCCTGCAGAGGGAATCCCGAGGCTTCCCCTGACCGCGACTCTTTGAACCTAAAGTCCCGACGCCTGGGAGAGACCCTGCACCCGCAGCCCCCAGGACCTGAAGGACCGGACTTTCACTGGAGAAGTGACCCCCAGGAGTCCCTCTCCCTTGCCCAAGTGGAGGTTTCCCCGAGGAATCCCCCCCTTGCCTGCCTGCCGCGCTGAAGAGATCCCGAGATCTCTCATAGACTAACATTGCGAACCCGACGCTTGTTTCTACACTGCACCCGGCCGCCCCCGCGCCGCTGAGGGTGAAATTTCTGTGTGGACTTGTGTCCCCCCCGGTGCCCTACAAAACCCCCCTGGTCTGCCCTCCGAAGACGCGGGTACTTACCTGCAAGCAGACCGGAACCGGGGCACCCCCTTCTCTCCATTCTAGCCTATGTGTTTTGGGCACCACTTTGAACTCTGCACCTGACCGGCCCTGAGCTGCTGGTGTGGTGACTTTGGGGTTGCTCTGAACCCCCAACGGTGGGCTACCTTGGACCAAGAACTGAACCCTGTAAGCGTCTTACTTACCTGGTAAAACTAATCAAAACTTACCTCCCCTAGGAACTGTGAAAATTGCACTAAGTGTCCACTTTTAAAACAGCTATTTGTCAATAACTTGAAAAGTATACATGCAATTTTGATGATTTGAAGTTCCTAAAGTACTTACCTGCAATACCTTTCGAATGAGCTATTACATGTAGAATTTGAACCTGTGGTTCTTAAAATAAACTAAGAAAAGATATTTTTCTATATAAAAACCTATTGGCTGGATTTGTCTCTGAGTGTGTGTACCTCATTTATTGTCTATGTGTATGTACAACAAATGCTTAACACTACTCCTTGGATAAGCCTACTGCTCGACCACACTACCACAAAATAGAGCATTAGTATTATCTATTTTTACCACTATTTTACCTCTAAGGGGAACCCTTGGACTCTGTGCATGCTATTCCTTACTTTGAAATAGCACATACAGAGCCAACTTCCTACAGGGTAGAAACAAATTGTTATTAGAATAGTCATCCCTAATCACTGTTATTTCTGAATCCTGAGTTTATTCTTCCAAAGACCAAGCACTGTTAAAAAATGCCTACCAGCATCGATGACATGCGAAGCCTACTTCTTGTAGTCCCCTTGTCTTATGTAACATTTTCTATACACTGATTTACACACGTATGATTTCTTGTCTCTATATGTGTGTGTTATGTAAAGTGACCCAACACCCTACACAGGTAAGAAAGGCACTATACAACAAATGAAACAGAAAGGGGATATGGAGAGATGAGAGACATTATTACAGGGTGATGATGAGGGAATCATTGAAGAGCCCCAAAGAAGATTGACATATCATGGTACACTATAAGGTCATAATTTATAATGCTTTAACAGCTAATACAATTGAATATATAATACAAAATGTGTTGTAGACAGCAACATTTTAAACATTTTTTCCCAAGCTTTGTTGAGGTGGGGAGAGCCCCCCCAAGCCTGATTGTAGTGGTCAGGCTATGCACCTTAGAGGGGCTGGTCTGACAAAATGTGCCAAGGCTGCTTTAGGTTCCTAGCTAGTCCGGCTCTGGTACAGTGTTTTTACAGCCACAGGCCTATTACCAACCGGTTGCTCCACAGTGGACCAAATGGTACCTTTGAAGGTAGATTGCATAATTATATTTGGGTTGAGATAAAGAGTTACAATATTGAACACTCTGAATCCTTGAGGGCAGTGTGTTTTTTAAGTGATTTCTATAAGTGCTTTAGTTAGCATGGCAATTTTAAGGCTCTAGAGCAAAGGCTGAGGACTTCATTGGGCAAAGTAGATTTTTTGCAAAATGGAGGTTTACATTTTGGTTTTAGTTATATATTGCACTCAATAGTGCCATCAGTGACACATTTCAAGCACACCTGCCCAAAAGGAAGCTCAAAACTGAAACAATCTACTTTAACACAAATGAAAATCTACAAGATTGAATAACTATATGTGAAACTCTGCATTTAGTGCATTGTAGTGCATACTAAGGAACATGTTTAAGGAGATATAGCAGCAGCTGCCTCTTCATTATATACTTACACACAGTTCAAATTCAAGAACAGTCTAGCACTACAGGAAACAAATTATGCAGCAACTGGGCAACATATATTTGAAAAAAGCATGTGTGTGGTGTGCGTGTATGTGTGAGTGTTTGTATGCACATATTTTCAGGCATCTCTTTGTAAGATTCATGCTTTGTCAGATGCCTTTTTGGTGAGCTCAGTTGCTGATCTCCTGAGTGTCCATGTTCCCAAGAGGAGCTAGTGAATTGCCAACCACTCAGTTAAGGTTCAGTTTCACTGCACCTTTTCCCTCATTTAAGGCAGACCCTCTTTAGTTGTCATCTTCATATCTTCAGCAAGGGAGCCCGTCTGTTCTCCATAGTGTTAACCCCCTGCAGTGTGGGGAAAAACACTAGGCTTAGTTTTGTGTAAGAACCACCAAATCACCTACAGGGATTTTACCGGAACCCGAGGAATTCGTAGGTGATTCGGCCCAGGGGAACACCTTGGTAGAAGTGTGACTGCAGGCTCGCCCCACCACCGGAGGACCCATGAAGCATAATATTGCTTTAATTTATGTTCTTGTTAACGCGTCCTTTTATGTTAATTTGTTACACATTAGGACTCGTTTTAGGCCAATTAATCTTTTGACCCAGTTGAGAGACACCGTGGGACGAGATAGCTAATCAATATGTCAATCAATATATCAATAATGTCATCAATATTTATCACAACAATACATTTCACTTTAGTCAAAGTCATTAATCAAATTGGCGACACAACCATGACCTTCCAGCCATGAATAACCACACCAGTTAATAGAATTGTTATGGGTTTTATTCCCTATTAGTTACAATCTAAGATTAAATGCGTCAATCTCAAAGCCAAGAAACACAACAGCATAGTTACGATATGACAACTTTGATAGGATTTCAATAAGGCAAAAATCATAAACATTAGAATATAACACGGCATGAACATAGATCAGAATATAGCAGAGTATTGATATCACGTCAGTTCAACAAAGCATTGTCTCAGTTGTTTGTCTATTTGCGTCAATTTTATGATCACCTGTCCTAACCACTAATTAGCATTGGCATGTTGGGCTTCATGCAAAACGATTTAGAACACCAATTTGGAAAACATCTAGCTATGGTCTCTGTCAAAAGCAAGCAGTTAATACATAGAAAGGAAAAGCAAATAGACAAATTACAATTGCATTGTCATACTTACCCTCCAAAGATTAGGTCAGCGCACAGGTTCAGTCTTCGTCTTCAGGACATCAGTCAAATCTCCATCAGTCAGGATTTAACTAAAGGGCGGATAAGGGACACTTCCCTCATAAGGAGGAAAAGTGTAAATGGGCAGTCTAAGGGCAAGGATGATTTCTAATAAGTCTCAAGTCACCAAACAGAGTGACAGAGTTTCTGGATAAAATTAATAGCATTCCCTAACTAAGTCCCCCGACCTTTCTGTGACATGGGTTTTTATCCCTTTTTCGTAGTACATTCCCCCAAAATTCTATTGGACATTTACTATACCCCCACTATCTTTAACCTATCAAATTTAACATTTGGTAATCCCAATTGTCACCCCACATTAATTCACAGGTCTTTGATTGGTCTTCATAATTGACGTCTTCAGAGGTGGCACATCCGGTGTTACTTCATTTCTTGGCACGTCTTTTGGGTCAGCAGATTCATTGTCCATCGGTCTAAGTGACCTTGTACATTTCATTAATCTACATTTGTTTCAATTCACTCATAACTTTTAAACCAAGGCACCGAACATGCGATTGGGAACGGATTTAACATGGTTACATTCATCTTCCAAGTTTTGAAGAAAAGAACATTTGCAGGGTCATGGCCCCTTGCGAGTCAGCACACTGGAAAAACAGAAAAATGCATTTAATATGAGAGCCATGCAGCTAAAACTGCAGCTCACGCTAACTTAAGGCCTATAAGGATTTTCAATACAGATTCAACAGTATGCATGTTAATATAAGCTTAATTGATCATAGCATAAACACTTTATTCATCACTATTAGTTTGTGTATACATTGGTGGCCATTCTTCGTGGTCATAATTCAGGTGCGCGTTTAAGCAAATCGCTATTATTATAGTTGATATAAACATTTCATTTTAATATAGGTTACGTAAGCTACGCTCGCTCATTCTCAAACAGTGATACTAAGTAGGAGTTGTCTTTTATTAACATGCAGAGTGCATGTATTATTTTTGCATCAGCCCAAATTTAGACGTGGAATCTGGGAGTTGAATCCTTGGTCCTGAAGAATAGCCATGGGAAGTGGCTTAAAACATGTAGACCCATAGAAGGGAAGGGACATTATTACCCACACCTTCTACTCTCTTCCCCAATTTTTAATGATACCCTTCGAGGGTCAGATGAAAAGTAAACCTACCCACCAAACTGGTATTTTTAATCTTTCATCACATAGAATTAAACCCCTCATGCTCCCAATCCTTTCCTCATTTAGATCATACCACTCAGTGCTTACACATATTTAGCAGGTCGCAGCATTCCCCATTCCGCAGCAGAACGGGAGAAACCCTATGATGAAGCATGCCACCATAGGGCAACCCTGGTGGGTGAGGGTAACACAAATCTAAACCTAGTGCATTTCGCCGCCCTGTAGGGGATTCGCACTACGGAGAACAGACGGGATTCTTTTTGAAGATATGTATGATTTGGAGGACGAGCCCCTCTGAAAATTCCTCTTATCTCCCCCTTCTTTTTAAGGCTACCTCTTTAGTGTCAGCCTCAACAAGCTTTTGTGAGGCTGCCCTTTGAAGTTGACATGGATCATTCCAATCTTTCGGCATTTGGTTTGCAGTTGTGATTTGAAGTCAGTTTTTGTACGTGCATATGTGAGGAGAGAGGTGGCTTACCACAAAAGATTGGAACACTTCTTCCTAGCCAAGCCATTCTGAAAGAAGTGTTGGGCTAGCACAGGAATTCTTTAATACAGGTGCCAGTGAGCACTTCCTGGGTCACTGTCTGTGGAGGGAATGTGTTCCAGCCACTACTGCATTGTGAGTGGGTACAGCTGCATGAAAAGTATGATCCCTGGTCCCTAGTGATTCAAACAGAACTACCAGAATTGGAGATGCCGAGGGCTCATTAATTCCTATGCCCTGTGCTTTTAGCAAAGCAGCGAACAAGGCTAATACTGCTAGATTGTGTCAAAAGCTAAATCTGCTGTGTGCTATTTTTGCCTAGATAACGTTTTGTTAACCCATTAAACTGTTCCTGTTACTATGAGGTGCTCCACTTCAGTTTATTGACTAGATCTCTAGAGCAACTTCTGACATACCTGGTTGGTCTTGAATAAAAAAGCCACTTGAAGTATCGCTGGAGACTGGTTCATGGAGAAGATGTTTTAAATCAAGACACTTTGAAGTATATTTAAGAGCCCCTAGGGCCTCCCTAGTGACATTTTTTTATGCAAAGGCAGCGCTAAGGTGGCCTTTTCCCCACGTCATATTTACAAAGTGGCACGATGCATGCATTGTGCCACTTTGTAACCCCTTGCGCCACATTATGCCTGTGCCAGGCATAATGTATGCAAGGGGGGCATTCCGGCAGTAGGAGGCCCGCAAAAAAATGGCGAATTGAAATTTAACAGATTTCACTGTGCCATTGTCGGTGTAATTTTTAATGCCTGCCAAGAGCAGGTGTTAAAATGACAGCCCCATAGAAACCTATGGACCTCCTTGCACTTTGCTACAGTAGCGTAAACATTTTTGACGCTAGTGTAGCAAAGCTAACGACTGCAATGATGAGACAAATCATAAATACGGTGCAGCCATGGTGTTGTTAGGTGCTGATAGGGGAGCACAGAAAAAGTGGCGCATCAGCTCTGATGCCCCGCTTTTTCATAAATATGGACCTTTGTGCTCATACCAGTCTACTGCATGCAAAATTTACTGTGAAATGTTATGTTATGCGAAATGGAAAAAGT
The DNA here is from genome assembly GCF_031143425.1 of Pleurodeles waltl. NCBI lineage: Eukaryota > Metazoa > Chordata > Amphibia > Caudata > Salamandridae > Pleurodeles > Pleurodeles waltl. The sequence continues at coordinate 466,316,114 of NC_090450.1, forward strand.
TCTGCAGATATTGTTTAGTGTGTAATTCAAGAAGCATGCAAAAATATGCCTGAATAATGAAAATTACTATTAGACATAAATAACAGTGATTGCTTACACATGAAAACCAATGAAACATGACACAATCATTAAAACCAAAGTATCAAACATCTGAAAAATTGACATAATTCTAAATAAAACACACAATATCACATTACATTTACAAACATGTAGCATTACATCATCCTAAAATTAATATATTTTAGGGAAATAAATAAAACACTAATAAGTGTTTACCATAAATGGTAAAAAACACACTAGACTCTAACCAACCAGTCAAATTAAGCTTAAAAGGTATTAATAAATAGAATGCTTTTCCAAACAGTATAAAAGGGCTATGAAATGCATAACAAAATGTTTCCAAAATGTTTTGTTGGCACTAAGCCCCAATTTGCGCAGTGTGAAAGGACAGGTATTTCATTAATATGACACATTTCTGTCCTTTCCTTTAGAAGCAGGGCAGCGCAGGGAAGTGTCTTGCTGCTCTGGTTTGTGCCAAAACCCCTCAAATGAGTCCCTAATTGTCCATCAAAATCATAGAGCTAGTTAGATAGTTTAGTAATCTGCGAGGAATGGACCCTGCAGGCAGAGATGCGCCGGGTCCTTGAAATATATGATTATATTTATGATTCCCTAGTGGCACCTTGCGCTGCATTAGCATCATTATTTTTGACGTTAATATGGCTCAACGAGGCCGAAATCCTGTGCCGTATTTACAGAGTGGCTCAATGCATGCACTGCGCCACTTTGTAACCTTTGCGCTACATTATGCCTGCGCCAGGCATACTGTATGCAATCTATGAGATTTCCTTGCACCATTTTTTACGGCACTTTCAACACCTGCTCAGAGCAGGCGTTAAAAGGGGGGGTCCCATTATTTAGAATGGACCCCTATGTACTATACAGGAGTAGCACCAACAGGCTAGAGTACATCAATAGCGTCACATTAAATTACGCTATTGCACCCTACCCTGTGCCACGGTGCACCGTATTTGAAATACGGTGCACACATGGTGGCGGTATGGGGGTGCTAAGGGGTGCAGGGAAAGTGGCGCTGCACTCTGTGCAGCACCACTTTCCATAAATCTGCTCCATACTCTGAATTGGAGCTGATGCATACAACTCAGTCTTCAGTTCTACGAGTAGATCTCACTTTGCACAGCCCTACGCAGGCTGTGGAATCTTCCGATTCACTGTTATGTTCTTGCTGGAGCCCCAGTGACTTGACTAAAGCGAGGGGCACAATAAAAAGTCAAGATCGTGCAGGTCAGAAAGTCCCCTATTGGTCTCTCCATACCCACAAGGAGCACAATTACAGGGCTGTTAAACCACACTTTACTGCCTAAATATGGGATTGTCTTATTGAATTACTCTCATTACCTTCTGAAAAAAATCAATCAAAAAAGAGTCAATCCTACTAGTTTCTAAGTAGGGCTCCTAGTTATCAGCATATTTGGTAAAAGGATGGCTAGTTTTCTGCTATTAACCTTCGGATTATTCATCCAGTTCAATCTGTTTAAAAAGAAAGTTCAAGACAATCATTTCTACATAGAGTAAATACACCCACATCAACTCTTCTTTGAAAGCTATGAAAAAGAATGCAACACAGTCCGCAAGTGCAGTGGTCATAGGCAACAACAAACATGAAAATGGTCTGTCAGGGCATAATGTTAAATGCCACACACATGAAATGCACCTAGTACACGGCACCACCCACACAGTGTGGAAAGACCGAAAAACCACTGCAAGGCGATGCCACTGGCAATACATCATTGTACAAATCTCTCATTGTAAGAGATACAGCGAAGATGAAGGCCCAGTGAATAAAGAATGGGTAAAACACCACTAAATGTTTGAGAGTAGACAAGATGGTTAATAGTAGAGGGGTATCCAGAAGATGTGGGGCCCAAATTACGCAGGAAGACACAGAGGTCCTGATTTTAAAGGCTATTCAATCTGTATACCTATAAGAGTCGATGTGCACCAGTCGTGTTGTGGCTAGCAGGTTTTATTGCATGCACAACAACACAGTAAAGTATTTCTCTGTGCCACTTCCTTTGCACACAATCACGTTACTGATGAAATGGGTCGGCCACCTTCACACGTTTGCGACTTCTATGAGCATCAATCGTATGCATGTTTGGCATCAAATTCCAATGTGTTTATGTTTTACTCCAAACTGCATTTGAAAGGCAACTCTCTGATGAACAATTTTTAGCATTCTTCGAAGGGATGGTCCTGCCTAATCCATGGCAGCTACATAGGCAAATAGTTCATAATTGATATGCAATAGAGAACAAAGGGAACCAAACAACACCCGACTTTTCAAGTAATGAGCACAGTTAAATATAATTTATTTTAAAAAGTAATATTTAATGTCAGGTTTCAGCCCACACTTTTGTAATATGGTGCTACGTTGATATCTTATCTACCATCTAGTTTCTTACTATTGTTTTCTTTCAGATTTAGCTATTTATCATACTTCGTTCCTTCTTCCACCCTCCTAAACTGTTGTTGAGCGCAAGGCTGACAAGTAACAAGCCTCCCTAGTTTTGCTTTCACTTCATGCCCCTTTCTTCAACCCCTATATTTCCTGCCTCTTTATTTCCCTTTTGAAAGATTTATTTCGATCCTTTTCTCCTTTTCTCACAGTTTTCCTCAACTTTATCTTAGTATTTCTCCTTTTGTTAGAAATGGGGTCTCTAGTTGGCAGTCAGTTTACACTTTGTCTAAGTAGGAAACCTCACTCTAGTCAGGGTAAGCGAAATGCAGGGTCTTGTGCATTGCAAAGACTTTCGTTTGCAGTTTGCCTACTTCAAAGGCAGAAATGAGTATGAGTATTGGACTGCTGAACCCCCAACTTCAGAATACCTCTTAACAGAGGACATTCTGCCAGGGAGAATAGCTGAATGCTTGAGGAGGACCTGCCACTCTGACTGTTGCTTTGGTGTGCTGGCCTGCTGCTGCTACTTCTGCCCTGGGAGTGAAAGGACTGGACTTTGATTTCTACATACTGCTTTCCAAGGTTCTCAAAGGGCTTGAACTGAGCTTACCTCCTGTTGTGAAGCATCAGGGACATCAAAGACATCATCTACCAGTGCCTGGGCTCTTCTGCTAAGAGTCCAGGCTTGCTAAGTGGTGCCAAATCCAGTCCCTAGGCCCTTAGTAGTGGAAGCTGGTGACCTGAGTGCAATTGTGGCAGAAAAACAATGCAGCGCTTGCACCGCAGCTGAGAAATCAGCACAGTGCATGTCTTGTGGCTGTGATATCAACGCATTGCCTGCTTCAACACAGATCCATCATTGCATCCAGATTTTCCAAGTATCATCCCTGGGCATCACGTTGCTCTGAAACCAGGAATCGAGGCATTGCTAATCCGCAGGAAATTAATACCTGCATCGCCAGCCAGGCGAGAAAAGAATCGATGCATTGCCAACCAGGAGGGAAAATAATCCATGCATAGCCTGTCCAGCGTGAAAATAATCTAGGCAACACTTGCTTTTCGAACGCATCACCTCCTTTACTGCCCACATAATTTTTGTTTTGATGCTTTCAAGGTACTGTGTTTTATAAGGATACAATCCCTGATTTTTCAGGGTTAAGACTCTTTTGAATCTTTAAGAAGTGCAAAGTTTATTTTTTTAGGTTGGATTTTTGTTGTTTTGGTCTTGTTTTACTCAGATAAATAATGGCTAGTTTTCTAAACAGATGTTGAGTACCTTTGTGGTGTTTTCACTGTGTTACTGTGAGTGTGTACAAATACTTTACATTTTGCCTCTGGGATAAGTCTGACTGTTTGTGACCACTGTTCTGCTCTACTTCAGACTGAGAGGAAAACCACATAAGAGGAATGCAAAGAATGCAGCACTGTTAGTCTGAGTAATGAATTTATTAAGGCACTTCCCAAGTTTTATGCACAGAGAATATAACGTGGGCTTTTATTTCAAAGGCAGTAACAATTAACAGCAATTCTGAAAATAATCACAGCAGTGAAATAATAATCATCACAGAACTCAACAATGGTTATTATATGTATATATATATATATATATATATATATATATATATATATATATATATATATATATATAAATATACATACAGACTATGTATTCACGCTTGACCAACACAAAGCTTAAAATAAGAATTAAGAATGCATCACCATGGGGCTTGACATAATCTCTTTGCCTGCCAGCTTCAAGTCGTGGAATCCAGATGACCAGAAAGAAAGAGAACTATCCACAATGGGATTTGTTTCTGAGCAAGGTGACCCTCCTCAGATGAGCTCCGTCTATCCAGCCATCAATCTCCCACTCCTTATATCCTTTAAACAAACTGAAGAGGAGAATTTTAGAAATCCCCCCTGCCATACACCAAGCTGTTGTTCAAATGCTAGCCGCACCAGGTCAGTGTAAAAAAGGAACACGCTAGAGACTGGCCAACTCTCACGGTGTTTTTCAAAGACTTGCCTTACCAGAAACATTCTCAGCCTGGCACATTTTATCACTGATACTCCCCCATGTTATGTTCCTCGGTAACAAAGAGTGAAAACACGTTGCACAAGCTGTGCGCAGAAACATACGTGCGCCACCAATGTGATGGTGTGTAAGGCTAAGCTAAGCACTAAATAAAGTCAGTGGTCAAGATGGAGCCATTGATTAAATACAGATAGCATTACACTCTACCCTCATAACATACCGGTGTAAAATCAACTTTTTTTGGTGTAAACATTGTAAGCAAATTAGGTATGTATTGTACACAGCAACATATTATTATAATACAAAGCACTATAAATATGCTACCCAAAACCTTGCTAAATAGCCCAAAATCGGACAACCACTGGAACAACCAGTCCCACCACCCCTTATCCACATCTTGTTTCACTTCTTTTACCAATTCATGTAAAGTGTAAATATGGGACTGGTTAGATTTAAAGTAGTTTGACAAATTGAAGCAGCACAAACCTCAAATTATGAGCATCCCTGATCATTTTTTAGCAATAAATAGTCAATAGCAGCTCTGTTTTGCAATGCAGCTTTTCTAGTACCTCATAAATATAGCAATAATTCAGCAAAAGCAATAGAAGTATGATTGATGTTTTTAACCATTAAACATGCTAACTTATTAATAACTTGAGTATTATAAACTGCTAATCCTAGTACTTCCACAATAGAAAGATGCAAGCTTATATATTCTGATTTGGATCATAATTGAATTTCAGAGTCACTGTCTTCACTTAATTGAACTGTGTCCCTTGGATAGCGAGTATGTACAGAATGAAATGGAAACATCATGAGTCCTAATCATGTAAAGGTACATGGCCCACAGTTATATTGGCAGGAATGTACGTTAAAGTGATATTTTCTTAAGAGAATAGCTATCCTACTCGCAGTTTGACATGTTTGATGTGACTAGCGGTAGTTACAATGTGAGGACAAGACATGTTGTTTGTCATGTTTTTGCAATGCTTATCAGTTCGGTAATGACATAGAGTTTGTTGTTCCGATGGGATCTCTTGAGGAGACCCCGTTGTTGCCTCTAGGTGCAGCTGAGCACATTTTCCAATGTCATGAGCATTTCATGACATTTGATAACAGACATTGCCTGTGGTAATATTGTACACAATTATTTGGGTAATATTTTCCCAATTTTTGTCAGCCATTTCTTGGCTAACCTACAATATTCGTAAGGACAGTACTGGGATAACACACACTCTCATAGGCCTCTCCATCCTGGTTAGAGGCATTAAAGATATTCAACAACATTTTTGCAGGCTTCGGTATTGCATTCAGACAGGTAGTTATGACGTCCACTGTATTTTGCATGGAGGTCATGCAGAAATCTGACCTGTTGAGTACGACGATTGGTGTGGTTGGTCAATCATTTCAGAGTTGGGGGCTTTCGGTCCCTACTGACCCCACACGCACAGGCCCGAAAGGAGAACACGCAGCAGAGCCAGCACACAGACACCTCATAGTATGATCTGTAAAAGAGACAAGTATGATCATTCTCACAAATAACATTTGTCAGCTGGTACCTGCTCCCACTTTTCTTTCCCGGGCTTCATAAGCAAGAAGATGTTATCTTTCCCCTTGGCAATGATTTCTGCTGGTTCAGGAGGACAATTTGGGGATTCTACCCACACCTTAGCACCAGGGTTTTTGTCAGTTGAACCAAAACCTCCCTCCCCACACACTGTAAGAAGGGCTGGGGCAGTCCCCTTTTTTTTACTATTTCCCCATACACTGGATAAGCACCATCTGGGCAATTCTGTATCTAGATTGTATCATAAAATCAGTGTCTCCACTATTCAGGAAAATACATTTAATTTCTCCTTGGTAGTCTGCATCAATCACTCCCCTCAAGACCTGAATACCTTTGAGTGCCAACCCAGATCTGGGAGAAATCAATCCAAAATGCTCAGGAGGGAATCTGTATTCCAACACCTGAATCACAGAGTGATGTCACTTGGTTTCATTGTGTACGCTTTTAAAGCATGGAGATCAAGACAGGCAGATTCTGGCGTGGCTCAATAAGGATCTAAGGCTCCTGGTTGTATTTCCCAATACATGATGGTGTTGGTCGCTACATGGGGTTCTATCTGCAATGCTGGGGTTAATATCCTCATCAGGGGAGTCTCTGCATTTGCCAGGGGTCTGTTGTTCAAAATGTGGAGGGCTTCATTTAAATACTCTTTCCAGTTTTTCGAAGTTCCATCTGATAGTTTTCATAATGGGATTTCAGCAATCTGTTCATTCTCTCAATCAGTCCTGCAGCTTGTAGATAATAAAGAACGTGATAAATCCACTCAATATTGTGTTATAAAGAATAATCTTGTCCCAATTTCCCTTTGAAATGTGACCCATTAGCACTCTGGAAAGGGACTCCATAAAATAACTTTAACAGGTCCAGAGTTTTGATTGTATTGTACTGAGTGGCACGTTTACAAAGGATGGCAATCAGGTAACCAGAATAGGTGTCCACTACTGTGCAAGCGTATTTCACACCTGCAACTAGACGGTAGTGGCCCAATGTAACCAATTTCACATATCTGCCCTGGTAACTCCCCTCTCCCCAACTGACCTCTGACAGTTTGCGGGACAGATCTTTGTTGTGTGTTTTGACAAATAGGACATTGCATGATCCCTGTGTTTATCAAGGGTAGGGGAATGTATATCCCTCTAATCTCTGCCCACACCGTAAGTGGCTTTCTCTCCCAGGTGTCACATTTTTGGTGCACCCCTTTAGCCATCCTCACCAAGTCAGAATTCTGTGTTGCAATTTCTGCTGCTGAAATTTTGGCTTTGTTATCTGCAAGGGAATTGAACCAGCGTTCAAGTGAGTTGGTGGGACAGTGGGCATCTACATGATACACAGTAACGGTACTTTGCTCCAGCATTTCCTAAACTTCCTGCCATAAATCTCTTGCCCCACACCACCTTTGAAGGTATTTGCAACTTATGGCTAACCCATTGGCAGTGGACCAAGAATCAGTATATATGTGACAAGGCCCAGGTAATTCTTGTTTCAATGCCTTATGCACAGCAAACAATTCTGCATTGTGATTACTTTTCCCTTCTTCTGTAGTGGTCAACAGCTTCTTGGTGAGTGGATTGTATGACACTGCTTTCCAATGTCTTGTGAACCCCACATACTTGTCAGAACCATCAGTAAACCATACATGCTTCCTATCCTTAGGGGACAAGGATTCAAATGGCTCACCCCACCTCATTGGTGAATTATTTATTTGTGGTAGCTCCTGCACCCTCTCTTCGTCCTGCACAGGGGCTTGTGACACTTGTTCATAAAGAGCTGCTGTCCGGGCTGGTCCCACTCATGCCCTGTCTTGTATGTACCATATCCAAGGTATGATACCAGCTTCTTGTGCAATTCCTATGTGGTGAGTTTTGGGAGAACTCATCACCCACTGCCTTATTGGAATCTCAGGTCTCAAAATCACTTTATGACTTATGGTCATTTGCTCAGTATCCACTAGAGCCCAATAGCATGCAAGTAACTGTTTTGCAAAGGAGGCATATCACTCTCCAGCATCAGGTAGTTTTCTAGTCCAGAAACCCATGGCCATCCTCATTCTTCCTTGTTTTAGCCACATGCTCCAATTTGCATATTGCCCCTGAATGGTTACATGCACCTTAATGTCCCCTTCCTGTACTGGCCATAAGTCTAAGGCCTGTTGAATCGCATCCTGTGCCAAGTCAAACGCACACTGCTACTGCTCACACCATTCAAACTCATGTTTCTTTCTTGTCACTTTGTACAAAGGGGCCAAAATCTGACTTTAGTGAGGGATATGATGTCTCCAAAAACCAAACAATCCAACGAATCGCTGTGTCTTCTGTTTAGTTTGGGGAGTGGCAAACTCTAAAATCTTTTGTTTTGCCTATGGCAACACCTCTTTACGTCCCTGAATCCACTGAATTCCTAGAAGTTTCACACTTTGAGAGGGTCCCTGTGTCTAGTCTGAATTAATCACCCACCCTTTACTCTGCAAGAGTTCCACAACCCGCTCCAACTGAGTCTGCACCTGTTCTTGTATCTCTCCTTGAATTATCATATCATCAGTGTATTGGGTCATTTGTACCCCTGGAATGACAGATACTTTATCCAGATGGTGGGACTATGTATATACCCGAAAGGCAAGAATAACATCTGAAATTGTGAGAAAGCAAATTGTTCCTGACACTCAGGGGCCAACGGTATTGAAAAGAAAGCACTAGCAATATCAATGGTTGCATACCAGGTCCCTGTATGTTTCTGTATTCTTCCAATCAAAGTGATGATGTCGGGGACCGCAGCTGTCAAAAGGTCTGTATGTATATTCAGCTCACGGTAATCAACCATCATTCTATAGCGCCCATGACCTTTGCGTGTGGGCCACAAAGGATTGTTCCATTCATTGGTGGTTGGAGCTATCATACCAGCCTTAATCAATTGTTGTATAGTTTTACTTACTTCCTCTGGCCCTCCTGGACTGAGGCACTGCTTTAAGCGGATTACTTTTAATGGGGTTATCTTCAGATGGCCCGCCCTCATGGCTGCCACTGAAATGTATTTCTTTGATCCAAACTGATAACAACCATCATTCAAATACAAAGTCATCCCCTCTACTTCAGACTGAGAGGAAACCACGTAAAAGGAATGCAAAGAATGTAGCACTCTTAGTCTGAGTAATACATTTATTAAGGCACTTCCTAAGTTTCATGCACAAAGAAAATAACGTGTATTTTATTTCAAAGGGAGTAACACAAATATAATTCTGAAAATAATCACAGCAGTGGAATAATAATCACAGAACTCAACAATGGTTATGAAATGGAACATACTAGAGACTGGCCAACTCTTACAGTGTTCTTCCAAGATTGAGCTGCTCCCTGCCTTACCATAAACATTCTCAGCCTGCTACATTTTATCACTGATACTCCCTCATGTTATGTGCCCATCCTCAGTGAGAAAGAGCAAAAACACTTTGCACAAGCTGTGCATGGAAAAAATAGCTCCACCAATGTGATGGTGTGTAAAGCTAAGCTAAGCACAAAATCGAATAAGTGGTCAAGATGATTAAATACAGATAGGACTACACCAAGCTACCAACGGGGTGATCAGTGGTTATCTTGGGTGTGTGACTCCCTCATCCTGATTAGAGTGAGGGTCCCTACTTCAACAGGATATAAACTGCCTGCCAAGAAGAGACCCCACCTTTTTTTATCTTTCTCTCTCTTGCTCTGGATTATTGGTAGAAGATGACAAATTGAGTACTATTGCTAAAGCAGTGTGCCCAACTGTAACTCTGATCCGGCTCTGGATACTATTTCTAAATTCCTGAGCATGATGGCTCTTTTTCTGTGTTCTGAGGGGTGAGAAGATATTTTTCATGTTGTTTCCCAAATTTTAGTTGAAGTTTGACCATTCCTCTGCCTTCAGGAATTTGGTAGTCCAAGATAGAGGTGTGGCTACCACAGGGCTACAGGCCCATGGAAAAAATGGGTTGGGGGTGAGTTTTCCCTCTCTGGCCTGTCTCCACTTTTTTCTGCATGAACAAAAGGCATCCTGTTCAGTGTTATCAATACTTCCCTCACAAAGAGAGCTACCCTTTGAAGTTCGCCTTTAGGGCTAACACCCTGAGTAACCATCCTGGGAGAGGAGGTAACACTTCACTCTGTAGCAACTACCTTGCCTTTGTTCTTGAGCCAGGTAGTCATTTATATGTCTCCCCAGGCAGTCAGAAAGCTGTCTGCATGCCAGGGCCTTTGTGAGGTCACTGGACTAGCTTGAGTACAGAGTGACTACTTTGAAAAAGTTGCTAAACTTTAATTGTGATATTAAATTATACCTGGACATTAGGTCAGGGTTAATGCCATGAAAATATTTTACCTTACATGACCCAGCTAGGCAGTCCCATTTAGGGGTAAGCTGGGTTGGGGTACCAAGCGTAAACCTCGTGTTAGCTAGCTGGGCTACTAACTTATCCACAGGAAAACATCAATTTGGAAGTGATGCTCTTAAGACATATGACAAATATATGTCCTACTTAACAATACACAGCTCCCTGCTCTACAGTATAGGCATTTGTTAGGGGATATTTACTTATATGGTTAAGTTAAGGGGTAACTTTGGATTGACCTGAATGGCAAAGTCGAACTGTCATTGTAAACACTGACCTTCCAGTCTGTAAGGGCAGGCTCAGAGCTATTTTGTATTTTGTCACACTCAGGGTGACACAAACAGTGTTGCAGACCTAAGTGGACACTATGGCCCTCATTACGACCCTGGCGGTTGGTGTTAAAGTGGCGGTAATACCACTAACAGGCCGGCGTTAACTACAAATTATAACCATGCCAGAAAGATCTTCGAAAGACAGCCAATGTACCACACCGACCACCAGGGCGGAAACAACAGGCACCACGGCAGTAACCCTCCTACAGCCAGGTGGAAGTCAATGTTCTGCCCACCATATCATGACACAGGAAATCGCCACCATTTCCGGGGCAGCACCAACAACATCAAATGCCTAGCGGAAACAGAGCTCAGAAGGGAAAAGACTCACCATTGGAGACACAGGGAATAACCACACCGCATGGAGCCTGAACTGCATGTCTTCCTAATGATCTTCTATGTTCTGCTCCACCACGAACACCAACGCCAGCGAAGACGACGACGGTGAGTACAGCTGCCTAGAAAACAAGGGAGGGAGGAGGAAAAAGAGAGTGACACACACACACACAACAATCACCCCCCTACACCATGCACACAATCAGCTGCATTACAAAAACAATGTTACCCCTCAGATAAATAATGCAAGGGAAAACAATTTTGTAAAAGTGAATGAAAAATAAGTTAAGCAAGATAATAGATATATAGGTATGTACAGAAAAAGGGAAACAGCCAAGTCCACTATTTGCGTAGTCCACATGGCCACAGGCCAAAGTCCAAGACGACACATGTCACCTGCTGCAACACAGAGAGAACACTGCATGGGCATCAATTGGTAAATAGGCAGGCACCTCAGGAGGACGGGGGGTGCCTCAGCCGGGAGATGTTACAAGACCACTGGTTCAGGAGGGGGTAACGTGCCCTGTGCTTGGTCCTGTGGAGTGCAAGGTCACAGTCTCTCATGTGGGTGTGTCACCCACTGGCTCCGGAGGGGGCAACATGCCCTGTGCTCTTGGTCCTTGGGAGTGATGGGCCACAGTCTCTCGAGTGGGTGTCTTTCCCACTGGTTCTGGAGGGGGCATCGTGCCCTGTACTTGATCCTGGGGAGTGTGGGGCATGTGGGTGTCTCACCCACTGGTTCTGGAGGGGGCATTGTGCCCTGTTCTTAATCCTGGGGAGTGTTGGCCATGTGGGTGTCTTGCCCACTGGTTCTGGAAGGGGGCATCGTGCCCTGTTCTTGATCCTGGGGAGTGTTGGCCATATGGGTGTCTTGTCCACTGGTTCAGGAGGGGGGCAACGTGCCCTGCTCTTGATCCTGGGGAGTGTTGGGCGTGCAGGTGTCTTGCCCACTGGTTCTGGAGGGGGCAACATGCCCTGTGCTCTTGATCCTGGGGAGTGCAAGGTCACAGTCTCTCAGGTGGGTGTCATACCCACTGGCTTTGTAGGGAACAGGCTACACAGCAGCCCATGGAGGCAGGTTTACATACCATCCTCTGGTGGTGACGGCTGCTCACTGGTGGTACTGCTGCTGGTGGGGGGAGGCTCCCACCCATCCCCTGCAACCTCGGACGGCTGCACACTGGTGGTGCTGATGGTGGGGGTGGCTCCTGCCCATCCCCTGCAACCTTGTGCCCATCCCCTGCAACCTAGGATGGCTGCTCTGTGGTGGTGCTGCTACTGGGGGGGGGGGGGGGGAAGCTCCTGCTCATCCCCTGCAATCTCAGACAGCTGCACACTGGTGGTGGTGCTGATGGTGGGGGGAGGCTCCTGCCCATCTCCTGCAACCTCGGACGGCTGCACAACCATGGTTGGTGGCGGAGGCTTTGTCACAGTTCCATCCCCAGTCCCTTTGGTCTTCCTGCCTGCTGGTGCAGGCTCCTTGCTCTTCCTGGCACCTGGGACAGGCTACTTTCCCTTCTTAGCAGCTGCTGCAGGCACCCCTGTCTTCCTGACAGCAGGGGTAGGCTCCTTTCTCTTCTTGCTTGCTGGTGCAGGCTCCTTTGTCTTCCTGGCAGGTGGGGCAGGCTCCTTTCCCTTCTTGCCTGCTGGTGCAGGCTCCTTCGTCTTTCTGGCAGCTGGGGCAGGCTCCTTTCCCTTGAGGCTGCCTGGTGCAGGCTTCTCCACATTCAGGACATGTGGCCTGGATCCTTTTCCACCACGAGTGGGTGTGGACTGTGTGGCTGGGGTGCTTGGCTGGGTCCTTCCTACCCTGTCTATACATGCAGGACGGAGGGAGGGGTAGGGAAGAGGTCAATGATGGATAGCAACAGTTTTTTAGGGACATTGGGGTGGGAAGAGGGAGAAGTAATGGGAGTGGAGGAAGACAGAGTGGTTGTTGGAGGTGCCTGTCTGCTGCTTTTAGATAAGGGTTCATGGGCTGTATGCTGTTGTGAGGTGGATGGCTGTTGGGTGTCTGAGTGCTTGCGTTTGTGCACCTTAGGAGGGGGATAGACACAGTGGGAGAGGACACAGGGGACTTGTGCATGGCTGTTGTGGAGGTGTCTGCCAGTAAGGTGTGTGTTCTGCTTGGTGTGGTGATGCTGGTAGTGGATGATGATGTAGTGCATGCAGGTGTGATTGTTGACGAAATTGGGTGGGAGGTGGTGGAGGAGGAGGGGGGGGGCCCATGTCTCCTTGGTGATGGCACGCCATATACCCTTCTTTCGATGGGCGCTGACCTGCAGAGGCAATATACACAGGAAAATTTAATTACACGAAAATTCCTGCCTGTTACACATATGGCCCACCATACCTTTTTCCATCACCATTATCACACACTTGGCCCAGTATACAACCTATACGCCACCCAAAGGACATCCACCCACCACCCTTACACAAGGCCTTCACACAGACCACTCCATGCATTCATGCCACATGCATCGTGCCAACAGTGTACTCACCTGTTGGTCTGGAGGCCCATACAGCAGTGCGTACTGGGACCCCATCCACCTGTCTCCCCAACTCCTCCGACGTGAAGGTTGGGGCCCTTTCCACAGTCACACAGGCCATGGTAGTTTCCAGACACAGGTCACAGCAGCACATGCAGTGTAGGTCCTCTCCTGTGGAAGATCAGGTAGCAAGTGAGGGATCAATTAGAAAATGGCGGTCACGTCCGTGGCAGTGCATACCGTCACCACCGGCGTAGATCCTCATTGGCCACTGTAACCCATCGGGTCCAATGTTAACCAATCAGAAGTTGCAGGGTGGTTCCCTACCGCCTCCCGCAAAGGTGCCCAACGTCAGCGGAATTACCTCTCTTCCACCTGTCCCTTCCCACAGGACAGGCGGACGCCATTACAGGGGGTGGGGCAGGCCCTGGAAAATATCTATGTCACTGGTGAAATTAGGACATACTGGACAAATCACACTGACCCATTACAAGTTAACAGCATGAAAAGTTCTTCTGCAGCTCCATTGTTCAGTTTGTGACTGGCTTCTCACTCTTTTGCACCATAGATTCCTACCGCTGCGGATGAATAGGATATGGAGACATACCCCAGTGTACAGACCCCTGGTGGACTTGGCAACACTGGAGGACAGGCACATATTACTCACCTATAGACTTGACAGGGCCACAATCACTGAGCTGTGTGCCTAATTGGAGCCTGACCTGATGTCTTCTATCTGTCACCCCACTACGATCCCCCCTCTTGTGCAAGTTCTATCAGTGTTATATTTCCTGGCAACTGGTTCTTTCCAAGTGACAGTGGGCTTGGCAGCAGGAATGTCAAAGCCATTGTTCTCAATAGTGCTGACAAGAGTGTTGTCTGACCTTATTAAACACATGTGCAGCTACATTGTTTTCCCCCAGGTCGAAGTTTTGGCCACAGTGAAGGCCGAGTTCTACGCAATGGGACATTTCCCCAACATAATTGGGGCGATTGATGGAACACATATTGCATTTGTCCCCCCGCCAGAATGAACAGGTGTTCAGAAATCGGAAGGGTTTCCACTCTATGAGTGTACAGATGGTGTGCTTGGTGGACCAGTACATCTCCCACGTCAATGTTAAGTATTCTGGGTTGGTGCATGATGCCTTTGTCCTAAGGAATAGCAGCATCCATCCCAAATGTGATGGCCCAACTACAGAGTCACAGGGTGTGGCTTATAGGTGAGCCCTGGTTCCCACCCAATAAATGTTGGTGTATGGGTATGGTGTGGGCCATATGGGATAGTGTGTGGCTGAATGTTGTCCCTCAATATTTCAGGTGACTCTGGTTACCCAAACCTATTTTGGCTGCTGGCCCCTGTGAGGAATGCCAGGACAAGGGCTGAAGAACGTTATAATGAGGCCTATGGACGAACCAGAAGGATAATTGAAAGGACCTTTGGCCTCCTGAAGGCCAGGTTCCGGTGCCTCCATCTGACAGTTGGATCCCTGTGCTACTCACCCAAGAAGGTCTGCCAGAGAGTGGTGGCATGCTGCATGTTGCATAACCTAGCCCTCAGGCGCCATGTCCCATTCCTGCAGGAGCAGGAGACTGGAGATGCCCATGTGCCAGCAGTGGACCCTGTGGACAGTGAGGACAAGGAGGCAGAGGATGAGGATGAGGACAACAGAACATCAGTGATCAGACAATACTTCCAATGACACCTAGGTTCGGCAGTGTTACTTCCCATTTCAATGACATATGTTTGTTGTTCTGTGGCACTGGCATGCGGTTATTTCCCACCTCTATTTACTGTTTCCTCTGGCAATTCATTTTGCAGATGAAGGTGACCTCACATGTACCCCTGGTGTGATCACTACAGCCAGCTACAGGTCATTAATCTATGCTCATTCTCTGTACAGTTGATTTGCAATGTTTGTACCTGTTTCAATGAAGGTATATTTGATATACAAGACATACTCCAAATGGTATTTTTTCAAAGGGTGTTTATTGAAGTGCTAAAATATAGAGGTGAAAGTGAAATGGGATGGGGTGATGATGGAGGAAAGTCCAGAGTATTGTTCCAGTCTGTTTTTAGCACAGGTGCGTTGTCCAAGGGGACATAGGAAGGGGAAAATGGCAGTTCTAGGTGGACTGAGTGACTGAGTGGGACTCAAGGGGGACAATCAGGAGAGTCTCATTTCCTGGCAGGGTCTTGGCAAGTGTCTCTGGCTTCTGTCTGGATCACAGGGAACGTTTGCGGGGTGGTTCACCTTCTGCAGGGGGAGGGGCGATGGTTGCCTGTGAGCCCTGTGGTGGGGCCTCCTGGCCACTAGCGGCAGCAGAGGTGGAAGGCTGTTCAGATGTCTGGCTAGTGGCAGGGGCCCGCTGGTGTGGGACTGCCTCCCTCATAATATTGGCCATGTATGCCAGCACCCCTGCTATGGAGATCAGGGTGTGGTTGATGGCCTGCAAGTCCTCCCTGATCCCCTGGTACTGCCCCTCCTGCAGCCACCTGTTCTCCTGCACATTGTCCACGATCAGGCCCATCGTGTCCTAGGAATGTTGATAGGCCCCCAGGATCTCTGCAAGTGCCTCCTGGAGAGTTGGTTGCCTGGGCCTGTACTCCCCCTGGCACACAGCAGTCCTCCCAGTTTCCCTGTTGGCATGTGCCTCTGTTTCCTGAACTGTGTGCCTACTGCCACTGTCACTGACCCCAGGTCCCTGATTGTCTTGGGTATGAGGTGTGGCCTGGGGTCAGAGGTGGACACACTGCTGATTGACATGTCCTGGTGGCAGAGATGGGGGTACGCTGGGTGGGTGCTGTGCTGGTGTTTCCTGATGGGGAGGCTCTGTAGTGGTGTGTGATTGGGCCTGGGCAACCGGCTGCCCAGAGATCCTGAAGACCAGAGTTGCTGTCATTACTGTGGGCCTCTTCTGTTGGGGGACTGGATATTGCTATCACCTCCTCTCTGCTGACATCGGCTGGGGTACCTGTGGGGATGTAAATTATGTGTTATGGTTTCTGTGTCTGACATGTTATGCATCCATGGCTTGCCCTCTTTGGTTGTATTTGCCCTGGCAGCTTTCACTTGTGTACATTGGTGTATGGTGGGATTATTAGTTCTCTATAGTGTACATGCTTTAGTGATGAGTGTCCATGCAGGGCTGTGAGTGGTGCCCATGCATTGGTAGAGCATGCAGGGCTTGGCATTGGGATGAGTGAGATGTGATGGTGGGGTGTGGGATGTAGTGGAGTGAAGGGTGTGAGGGTGAGGATGGGGGTATGTGATGGCATGCAGGTAGGGGTGTAGTAGTTGTAGAGAGTTGACTTACCAGAATCCAGTCCTCCTCCTACTCCGGCGAGGCCCTCAGGATGCAGGATTGCCAAGACCTGCTCTTCCCATACTATTAGTTGTGGTGGAGGAAATGGGGGTCCACCGCCAGTCCTCTGGACAGCGAGCTGGTGTCTTTCTGCTATGGATCGTACCTTCCCCTGTAGGTGGTTCCACCTCTTCCTGATGTCATCCCTAGTTCTTGGGTGCTGTACCACGGCGTTGACCCTGTCCACGATTCTCTGCCATAGCGCCATCTTCCTAGCTATCGATAGCTGCTGCAGCTATGCTCCAAATAGCTGTGGCTCTACCCTGATGATTTCCTTCACCATTACCCTTAGCTCCTCCTCTGTGAAACAGGGATGTCTTTGTGGTGCCATGGGTGTTGTGTGAGGTGTGTAGGTGAGGGTGTGTTGGGTAATGTGTTGGGGTGTGTGATGTGGGGTGCGTGAGTGCTGATTAGGTGTGAGTAGTGTGTGGCTCTGGTTGTGTCTATGGTCTTGATGCCTCTCTGGTGGCAATGGTTTGTAGTCGTAAGGGGATGTTGGTGTGTGTTTTATAGTGGTGTGGGTGTGGTGTGTGTATGGGTGTCAGGTGTGTGTTGTTTGAATTGTCCAATGTGGTGTTGCTTTGTCTGTGGGTGTCCATTGTGAGGGCGACGGTATGTACTGCCAATGGTTGACCTTCGTTCAATGTCCGCCATGGTGATTCGTGGGTCATAATGTGATGGGCGTAGTTCTGTTGGCATAACGGTGTGGGTTTTGATACCGTCAGTTGATCAATGACCTTTGGTGTGGCGGATTAGTGTCTGTGGCTGAATACTGACAGATTGGTGTGTGTGTGTCATAATATGGTGAACAGATATCTGCTGTCGCGGCGGTAAGTTGACGGCAGTCAGCGTGGCGGTAAGTGGGATTTACCCCCAATGTCATAATGAGGGCCTATGTCTTACATGCCCTTTGGTACCATATACTAGGGACTCAGTACTTGCCATTTGGGTGTATACAATTCAACATGCAGTTTGGGTATTGGCAGAATACTGGCACTGAGGTCTGGTTAGCAAGCCTTGGTGCACTCGCAGAGCCGAAAAACCAGCAGCCTCAGTCCAAATATGTAGAGGTGTACATGCAAAAGAGAGGTATTTCCTTACACAGATTTAATACAGTGATAGCAAAGGCATCACTATTCAACCCTCAAATGCACTCTCTCAATTACTGTCAGTGTGAATGTGGGCCCTTGCCTGTGCCACTGACTGCCTGAGGACACTAGACCTTCCTGCAGTTGCCTCCCTGTGACTTAAGTCCATTTTAAGTATTAATGATATAGAGCTCAGAGGGGCATAGGGCAAAAGCAGTGCTTAATTTGTAAATAAAAATGTGCTGGTGCCCAAAGGTCTCCTATGAAACATGTGACAGCTGCGTTGAAATGTGCAAGCACAGAATACAGAGGCAGCGTAATCCTAAATCCATCTCAGGACCCTCTAATCAATTTACAGCCACTCCCTGCCCCTTCAGATCACGCCTGCAGCTTTCTGCTTGCTCCCTTTTTGTTTTTCTCCACCTCCATCTTTCCCATATGTGTCATTAGCTTGCAGTAAATGCCTGATGCAGAAAAATAAGTGTCAGCCCTCAAAAATAAGTGCCGACGCCCCCCCACCGTCAACTACCCGTACAAATTAAGCTTTGGGCAAAAGTGATGAAGGTGTATTTACAGGGGCGTGCAGGGTTCGGGGTTAGTGTGCTGAAATTTGAGCTGGCGCAGAGCAGATCATTGCCCATTGTATGTGTTTACAGTAGCTAAAGCTCACATATATAATGTGAAATCTCTCCAAGTTAATGTACAGAGAGTGTAATTACTTCTTCCTACTAGTGTTGTCTGTGGTTCATGCACTGATTCAGACAACTTCCAAGTTAAGCATCTGAGCTACGATCACTACAAATGCATACAAACAGGCTTTGTGCTGATCACGATAGGGCCACAGGTGCCACAGCCCCTATAGATGGATGCATTCTTGGTTTGTTAGGCATACAGGGTGCCTCAGGGGTGGGCGTGGGAGCCTGCGTGTTAGGTTACACCTGTGATCAGCAGTGTTGTAAATAAAGGCTCTTCTTACCTTTTGAGCAAAAACTGTATATTTCATCCCCACAGTAACATAGGGCAGAAAGAATGAACATGTGCTTAGCAGACAACAACCTACTGAACAGAAGCCATCACATTTTAAAACTGTGCTTTCAGCCTTTCCGCCTGGAGTGGAGTTTTAAAATGTTGTTATGATATCTACTTAATTGAATCCTAGTGACAGAGCCTTAAAATATCTTCAATATCATATGAGGGGCAGAATAGTAGGTGTTGGACCTGGCCCTTTTTACAGGGTCACCCCCCAACTTTTTTGCTTTCCTCCTCCTATATTTCCTGACCTTTTTTGTTGTCTCTGGGCACTTTATCACTGCTGATCAGTGCTAAAGTGCATGTGCTCTCCCGTCTAAACTTGGTATGATTGGCTGACACCTGATTGGCACATTTAATTTACCTGTAAGTCCCTTGTACAGTGGCATCCCTATACCCAGGACCTGTAAATTAAATGCTACTAGTGGGCCTGCAGAGCAGCTTGCGCCACCCACAGAAGTAGCCTTTCAAACCTGTCTCAGGCCTGCTACTGCAGGGTCCTTGTGGGCAGTCTACTGCCACAGGGACCTGACATCTAGATTTCCCTGCCAGGCCAGGACTCCACTTTTACTACATATAAGTCACCCTGTGGGCAGGGTGGAATGTATGTAAAAGGCAGGACATGTGCCTGCTTGTGTGGCCTATCTTGGTAGTGACAAACAGCCTATTTGGTTTCTCACTGCTGTGAGTGCTGCCCTTCTCATAGGATTGCATTGGGAATGTCCTCACATAAATCTAAGTGGTATTGTTTAATCTATGAGGGGTAGTGTAGGCATGTTTGGTATGGTTGTAATGGTAGTGAGAAATGCTGCTTACTGGTTTAGGTGGATTTTTTATTACCATTATAGAAATGCCACCTTTAGAAAGTTGGCATTTATTTGTGCTTATGACTGGTGTTTTGAAGCTTGACTCCAATCCACATATGGGGCAGAGTGACAGCTGGGCTTTGTACATACCTTTCAGACACACAGGACAGTGGAGGTGTAGCAGGATTACATCTGCATATTGAAAGGTCTTTCTGGGCTGGGAGAAGGAGAGGCAGGGCACACCTGCATTTTAAAAGAATGTACCCTGGCCTCTCTCGAAGGGCTCATTTACCCCCCACTGATGTCTGGAGCCTGTGCTGGAGGAGAAAGGGGACACTCCTTGAACCGGTCACTACTGGTTGGAACCACTTCTCCCTCTTTTTGTGGAGACTGCACAAAATGAGTATAAGTACAGGGGTCTTCCCCCCCATTTGGAGAGCACTTTTGGAACTGTGACCGAACCTCTGCCAGAGGAACAACTGAACTTTACAAAGTACTCATCTGGACTGTTCTTCTTTTGTTGCCCTGCTGCCTGGTGTCTGCTGGGGGGGGCTCAAAGGACTCATTTGGATTGCTTTTCTGTATGTTGCCCTACTGCCAGCCTTTCCCCTGACTCTCGACTGCCAAGGTTTTGTGAGGCTGCTAGAAAGAACCACCACTGGCTGTGTTCTGGCCTGTCTCCCCTCTGTGTACCCTCCAGGTGCCTTCCGAAGAGTCCAGCGCTTGGGGAGCGCTGCGTCCTGTGCCTTGGCCCCCAAGATAAACTGGCACACGAGGAGCACCTTATTGCTGAATCTAGTGCCTGATGAGTGCTGTATCGTTTAAATCAGAGCAAGTGGAGCACTCTCCCGTTGTTCCCCTTAAGAGCGTGGTGAGTGCTTGTATAAGCCCATACACTTGAGAGGAATGTGTGTGGTGTAAAAGGAAAGTGGTGTGTAATTATGCCCACCCATGCTGCCCGCCAAGGAAACGGGAGACTTCCTTGATGATGGCCCATGCCTGAGGTCCAAGAGACATGACCAGAACTAAACTATAGGGTTTCCCAGCCCCAGGAGTACAGAGGAAGGAGAACAATGTGAACGCCATCCTGCCGGTGCGGGTCCCAGCCCTTACCGACATTAGGAATGACCATGTGGTTTCCCTTTTTGGCAGGGGCGGGTCCGGTGGGTGCAGCCACCAGTCCGGACGGCCCAGATTCCCCCCTTACTTATCTTGAGCAGCCCATACCAGGGACTGATATCCGGGAGAGCGGCTAGTCCCAAGGATACCGCAGCATTGACACCAGCCGCTCCGCTCTCGCTCTCCACATCCCCTAGGGCGGTTGGAGAACCCCTGAGTAGTTAACTTCCCGAGCCCATCTTGAGGGTTGACAATTACTGTGCAATCTCTATTAGGAATGGTAACGCAAATGTCTTAATTAGAAATTATTAATTATTTTGAATAATTAATTTTGTAGAAAAGAAATAACGTAGAAAAATAATGTGCACATATGCAATTGTGACCTCGAAGAATGGCCACCAGTGTTCACGAAATGTACTAAATGAATGATTAACACATATGAAATATTGAAAATCAACGTAGTAGTATGTCATAAGAAGGGTTATGAATTATACTTTAGCTTATTGATTGTAAACCTTAACCTAGCGAGTGTCTTTGTCTAGTCTTGCCAGACCTCATGCAGAAGCTGTATTTCTTAGCATTTAATGAAAAATGCTGACAGAGTGGACTAACTGTGAAATGCTCGTTTTAATAAAATGCTTAACCAAAGCTTTGTATGGGAACCGACGGACAGGAGATGATGTTTTACAATTGTATCGTATGTAAAATGTGCTAGATGTACTTTCCCAGAACGCAAACAATGAAGACACTGGCTGAAGAAGAAGATGCAACAATTTTGATACCTCACGAGCCGGATGATGAGAACATCGTAAGGCGAACCAATCAACGACATGAGAAAGGAGAAATATTAGAATTCATAGATTTGGGACAGTAAAACTATTGGATAGAGTAATAACGTACAATTAATTGACCAATTGGAAATTAGGGGATAGTTTGGATCACTTTGATATAACAACGTGACAGAGGGAAAAGATTTCAGACCTTATTCCGATTTTGTGATGCGATATTGAGAAGAGAAGAGATTTGAGATTCTGTCATTGGACTGATACTCTCTGACTGAGAGCCTGATGTGATGCTGATTGACCGATGACCTGAGGATGAAGACTGATTCTGTTTGAGGACCCATACCATGGATAGGTAGATATGACAATATAACTAGAATGCATTTTTGTGCCTTTCCTTTCTAGATACCAACTGCCCTGTCATAATTAATATTCTTAGCTAGATGTTTTCTAAATTCTTGTTTCCAAAATATTTCTCATGAAGCCGCACATGCTGATGCTAATCTGGGCTAGATGAGGGGTTTTCTACCTGATGATTGACAAATTACAGAGACTAATGTTTGACAAACTGTTTTGCTGAATTTCATGGACAGTGTTGAAATATTGAAGCTGGCTTTATTGATTTGTGCCAATGCTCTAGAGTGTATTGTGTTACAACCCTTAATTAGATTGTGTTTTTGGCGTCTTTTGGCTAATTAATACAGTTCTTATATGCATTCTGAATTGAGCTTTGAGTTAAATTCTTATGATTTAGTATTGTAAACTAAAGGGAAATAAACTTACTAAACTTTTACTATAGGTGTGGTTATTCATGGCTGTAAAGTCATGGTGGGTGAGAATTACTGACTCTATTGATTATTGATTTGACTAATGATTATTGCTTATTGTGAATCGATAGCTGTATATTATGTTAGAAGCTTTGACATGATTATTCTAAGCGAATCAAAAGATTCATCGACCTACACGCATCCCTGTGTAAGTTTACTTACTAAGGATCGGCGCGCTAACAGGAGCGCAGGAGCTCCTGATCTTGTGGGCTCTGCTACCTACCGTCTAATCACTAAAAGAAGAGCTGTGGGAGGCATTGTGGCCTTTGGGCAGAGGGAGTTCTAGGATGATCACCATATACTACGAATGTCCATTTGTGTTTGCCCTCGTTAGAGAGGCTGCCATGCTTCTCATGACCTGATCAATGCTACCTGCCCTGCTTCTCCACTGAAGGAGAATATGCATGCTTTTAGGGCCTGGTTGGTTTAAATTGGGAGGGCTTGCCTGTGATCCGACCTTTGGGGAACATTTTTCTTCTAGGTGCCTTCAGGATTATGTCATGGCCATCATGCTACTCTGTTTATGCTGACATGTACCTGATGGGAATGGTTCCTCTTATGTGCATACATGATGGTGTCTTGGCATTGCTAAGAATGTGTTTATTGCGCCATGTGCATTGTTGGTAACAATGGTGATCTGTGTTGGGGGAGTAATATTCTATGACATATGAAATAGGGAGATGTTCCCTCTATGGGCATTCCTGGGAATGTTTCACTCTATGTGCCTTCATGATGATATCTTGGCATCTCTGATATTATGCTTATTCTTATCTTAGGTGTGTAACTCCCTCGCCCTGAGTGGTGGATTCTGCCTGGCTTAGGTGCATACGCTAGCCAACCAGAAACCACATTTCTAACAGAGGGAATATAAATGATTCCTCTTCTGCAGCACCTCTGTTTGTAAGATGCTCATGGGGAGTGGGTGAGGTAGGGTACATGAAGACAACATCTCTCCAAATCATTGCATGCCTGTTTTCAGAGACGGATAGGCCATTGAACCCATTGGGCACTTTCCTGGT
This sequence comes from Pleurodeles waltl, assembly GCF_031143425.1. Classification (NCBI taxonomy): domain Eukaryota; kingdom Metazoa; phylum Chordata; class Amphibia; order Caudata; family Salamandridae; genus Pleurodeles; species Pleurodeles waltl. The sequence goes on from NC_090450.1 coordinate 466,339,748, forward strand.
TTTACAGCCATTAAAGGTTGGTTGTTGAGCACTCAGGGCAAATGCTGTCAGGTTAACTGGAGAAGACACGGCAAGCAGGGCGGAGGAGAGCAAGAAAAATTGATTTTTGCCAGAACCGCTTTTGGGTCCTAGTCTTGGCCTGAATGCCATGTGGAAAGGGTGGAAGCATGTAATGTGCCTTCTATGTATTTGTTCATGAGCATCGTAATAAATCCTTAACTATATTTCATATTTAATTCTTTTATTCTCTTTAAATGTCCATTAAAACTGTGCTAGAGAACCCTTGTGTGGGAGGGTGGGGTGGGAGAACAGGTGGCATGTGTCCTAACTTCTAATTAAAAAAAATATTTTATTACAGTACTCGCAGGTATTTATTTGCAAAGTAGAACCTGCAGAACTGGGGGTCAGATGTATGCAGCCATTTAGCAGTTGTAAAGTCTGCAATTGCTACAATTCACTAAGGGCCAGATGTACGGCCCCAAGTTTTGGGACTCGCATTTTGTGACTCATTTGTCAGTCGTGAATTTCAAGTCACAAAACCATATGTACTACAGTGTCTTTCACAATGTTTGTGATTCCCAATGGGGTCGCAAATGTCCTACCTCATTAATATTCATGAGGTAGGTCGCAAAATGATTTCAGGAAATCATAAGGAATCGCTTTTTGGAAGGAGGGTTTAGGGCATCACTTCCACACAACTATTTTTTATTGTATGTATTACTGTTAAGCAACTGAATTCTAGTCACAGAGCAGTAATACTGTACCACCTTCTCAAAGGAGGTTATAAGTCTTCCCCTTTGAAAATGTTTAAAAAATATGATTTAAGAGTAGACAGTAGTCCCACTTACCCCTGTTTACTCTTAAAAAACGAAAGCTAAGTTGTTAATTTTTGTTTATGCAAACCATTTATTTTAATGAAAATATGTTGCATTTAAAAAACTGCCTTTATTTATAAGCAATCAGAGGCATGGTGGTTTGCTGACCCCAGCAGGCCACCATCCCGTTGATGGCTGTCCTTAATAGATCGCAAATTTCAACTTGCCTAATGAATATTTTTTGTTTGTTTTGCAATTCTTTTATTGACGAATATACACAGGGGGTAACATTACACATGGTAATGAGATTTCAAAAAGAACACTGCTAATTGTACATACACAATAGTAATAATGATAATGTGCGCTGAGTATGATAATAACTACAATCACCAGATCCAGAAGTGTAGAAGTCCACGCAATACAAGTACCCTCTACGGGGGATATGGCCATAGCTATGTAGAACTTGCATACCTGGATCCGTGAATGCAGTCCCTGTTCTGTATCTCCCTCCATGTTGGGAAACCGGTCACCATATGGTAGTGTGTCTGAGCAAAGCCGGGATAGAGGGCAGAGCATATCTCAAGATGCCTCTATGAGGTTCATATTTGCAGGGACAAGAGAGGCTTATGCCTAGTCAGAGGGTGAGCGCTCTACCACGGAGACCTGTAGCATAGAAGAAACAGGGGACTTAGCTGGCCATGAAAACTTCACGATAGAGTGAGGACGTCAAGTGGGAAATAGTAACCATGTAGAGTCCTCCTCCACCATTAAGGGGGCATTGGACCGCCATGGGATGTAATACTTTGAATGTGTAATTGGAGGTTGCAAGGCAATTGTGGAGAAAAGGGTAGAGGAGGACAGATGGGAGGAAGAAGAGGGGGAGGTGTGTCAGAGAGGAAGTAAGAGTGTGTAAGAGGGGAAAGGAGGGGAGTGATCATTACCAGAGCAGGGGGAGTTGGAAGATCTAGGGATAAAGATCAGAAAACCAGGAGCCAGGAGGAGGAAATGAGTTTTGCTCCAAAAATTGCAGTGAGGGGGCATGAGGTTGGAGGAGGGACGATAGAGATGAGTGTGAGATATGTTGGAAGAGAGAATTAGCAACAAGGGTGGAGGTGACTGCAGGGGGGTAGTGGGTTGGTGGGAGATATAGGGGAGGGACAGAGGAGGGGGAAAAAGGAGGAGTGTATTTTGGATGGGTGCAGCGTTCAATAGTCTGCAAGCCTTAGGAACGGGGCCCATGTTTGCTGAGACATCTCTGCCCGATCTTGCAAGGCATAAATCATACGTTCATGGGCTGCAGTTTGGAACATAGAAGAGAGCCGTTCATCATGGGAGGGAAGAGTTGTCGCTCTCCAGTGCCGTAGTATGCAACTTTGGCCGTGGCTAGAGCTGTACAGAGGAGATAGAGTTGCGTGCAAGACATATTTTGGGCATCGCCAGAGTCATGAAGAAGAATCAAAGACAGTGGGAGAGTGGATGGTAGGGGCAGTACCTCCTTAATGTGTCCCCTACTGCATTCCAGTACGGTTGGATGATCGGACAATCATTTAGTATTTGTAGGAGGTCGCAGCGTGGGTGGGGGCAATGCCAGCACTGTCCATGGGGTAGAATTCCAGTGGATCTAAGCTTCAGGGGTGTCCAGTACCAACCGTGCAGGGATTTAAAGAGGCTAAATTTCATTCTTGCTTCTCGGACTCCTTTTTCTCGGACCTCCATGAGTGTTGTCCAATCTTCCATATCATAGTCTACCTGACGCACATTTGCCATTTTGTCTTGAGGGATGAAAGAAGGAGAAGATGTTGATTAAGTAGTTGGTGCAAGCCCGACATTACTCCACTGAGAAAGACCCAAATTTGCAAATATTCAAGCACCGGCATGTGGTGCAAAGTCAGCGGATGAGGACCCATAAGGCCGGCAATACACTGAGCAAGCTGGTGGCATTGCCAAGAATATTGGGCAGGGAGGCTATATTCGGACCGTAAGGCCGGGAACGTCTTTAGGAGCCCATTCTCAGGGAGGTGGTTGACAGTGAGGATCCCTCTCGTTCGTCAGCCAGCCCAGTCAATTGTTTCACCGCCTATCCGTAAACCAATGTTGCCCCAAAGTGGCACACGGGAATGAATCAGAGGGTCAATTCCTTGTAAGTGGTGGGCTCAATTCCAGGAGTGTTGCATGGCCTGCACCACCAGATGAGTGGATTGTGACATAGAGGCCGCGGCGCCATAGAGTACCCCTGGTCCTTCCAATTCATTCAAGAGAGCTCATTCTGTCTGCGCCCATAGGAATGGGTCCAGTTTGCCCGGGATCAGAAAGGCCAATTGTGACAGTTGTAATGCTAATACATAATGTTCCACAGAGGGCAGGCCTAGACCTTCACAGTCTCGTTGCACAAGGTGTGTGATCTGAGACAGCCTCGGCTGCATCGAGCCCTATACAAATTTCTGTATGCAGGCATCTATCTTCCTCAGTATTGGCAACAGTATTTGTAATGGTAACATCCCGAGGACGTATGTGTAGCTGGGCAATGTCACCATTCAGACAGCTTGTACCCTTGCCCAGAGGGAAAGCCCCAGCTGAGACCATTTCTTGAAGTCCTGTTGGGTGCAGGGGAGCAGGGGTTCCAAGTTGTCATGTACCATGTGGTCCAAGCCCCTATTGAGTAGTATCCCTAGGTATTGAAGGCGGGAGCTTTTCCAGGATATGGGGAAATCTGCCATGACCGCGCACGTGGTCACCAGGGTCAGAGGGAGGGCCTCGCTCTTGCCCCAGTTCATTTTGAACCCGGAGAGTGCCTCAAATTCTGTCAGAGTTGCCTGTAGGGCTGGTAGGGAATGAGTAACGTCTGTGAGCATGAGTAATATTTTGTTGGCGTATAAATATATCTTAGAGCAACCATTTGCGATAGTGACGTCGGCTATGGCAGGACTTCTGCGTATAAGCGCTACCAGGGGTTCAACTGCCAAGAGAAATAGCAGTGGCGATAGGGGGCATCCCTTCCGTGTCCCCCGGTTAACTGGGAATGCATCAGATAGAAAACCTCCGTAATTGACCCACACTGTATGCACATCATACAGCCAGCTGACTTTTCTGATAAAACTATCCCTGAGGCCGAAGCGTTTCATAGTTTCGAAGACACACCACCATTCTGCCTAATTATTATTAATGAGGTATGTCAATTTGCAACACACAAGGAATCAGTAATTTAAAAATAAAAGTGTCATAATTCAGAATAGCAATTACCAAATAACGAACTGGAAAAAAATGTTATTTGCAAATCACTATTCTAAATTTACGTGCATCTGGCCGTCTAGTTCAAATTCTTGCTCCATCACGTAGCATGATATGTAGCTTGATGTGTCTACCTGCAGCTCACATTTTAAATATGTTTTACTTAAACATATATGCTGCAAAAAATAAGAAGTAAAAAGTAATGTCATACAAATATCTTGGGGCCGTATTTATACTTTTTGGCGCACAACTGCGCCAACGCAGTTGTGCGTAAAAAAATTTAACGCCGGCTAACGCCATTCCAAAGTACCATGCGGGCGCCTTATTTATGGAATGACGTTAGCTCACTGGTGTGCGTAAAAAAAAATTACCCACACCAGGCAGCGCCGGCATAGGGGAAAATGGAGCTTGGGCGTCAAAGAATGGGGCAAGTCGGTCTGAGGCAAAAAATCTGCCTCAACCCGATTAGCGTCATTTATTTTTACTCCCACCCTCCATTGACATGACTCCTGTCTTAGCAAAGACAGGAGTCATGCCCCCTTGCCCAATGGCCATGCCCAGGGGACTTCTGTCCCCTGGGCATGGTCATTGGGCATAGTGGCATGTAGGGGGGCACAAATCAGGCCCCCCTATGCCACAAAAAAAAATATATAATAATACTTACCTGAACTTACCTTAAGTTCCCTGGGATGGGTCCCTCCATCCTTGGGCGTCCTCCTGGGGTGGGCAAGGGTGGCAGGGGGTGTCCCTGGGGGCATGGGAGGGCACCTCTGGGCTCCTTCTGAGCCCACAGGTCCCTTAACGCCTGCCCTGACCAGGCATTAAGAAATGCCGCAAAAGCGGCTGGACGTCGTTTTTTTAGACCCGCCCACTCCCGGGCGTCATTTTTGCCCGGGAGTATAAATACGCCGCACATGGCTCGGAGTCATTTTTTAGAAGGGAACGCCTACCATGCATATCATTAACGCAAGGAAGGTGTCCACGCAAAAAAATTACGCAAACTCCAAGATCTTTGGCGCTAGACGGGTCTAACGCCAAAGTATAAATATGGAGTTAGTTTTGCGTCGGATTTGCGTAAAAAAAACCGACGCAAATCCGGCGCAAACAGATTCTAAATATGCCCCTTAGTATCCTCAATTTCCTCATCACGTTATGTTTTTTTTTTATGTGGTTTCAACCAGACATATTGCTCTCTCTATTGCTCTATGTACAGCACCTCAAGCTTGAGAAGCCTCACTGACATAAAAATGTTCTCTAAAGAGTCTCAGCTACAACTTGTAGTTAGGTCAACACCATGGTGAATACCTAAACAGAAAATATAAATACACACAGACACACACGCACACATTTTCTCTAGGACTCTCTTTGGGCAGCAGGTGCATCAATGGTAGGATAAATTAAATGGGCTAGTCCATAACTTTTAATTTGAGGTACCAGCACCGATTCCACTTGTCAGGCTTTTTTTTTTTTTTTTTTAAATTTTTTTTTAAAGTATCCTTCAATTAATTTCATATTTCAAATGTCCCCTTATCTCTCATAGCATTCTTGTTGGTTAAAATGCTGGAATGATGAGACTTTCAAACCAAATACCTGTATCAGTCGCAGACATACATGTTGGACTTCACTTTGTCATCAACCAAGCAATTGCTTACTGCAGTCGTCTCCCTACGACTTACGTCCAGAGTACAGAGTGTTTAAATACTTTTTTCTGAAGGCTGCTGGCGCCATTTTCTGCTTTTCGTTTGTTTTTCTTTATATGACACTCCTCCATCTCACACCATCAGCTTCCCCCACTCCTCCCAAATTGTTAGCTCATATACAATTAAAAAGACGAGTAGGAGGGGAATGCTAAATTTGGCTTCCACCAAGACACTCTCTGAGCAAACTGCAGCTCAGAGAAAGAAGGTTATTTGTACATATTGGCGGCGGAGCAGTGCGTTTGATGGAACACAGAGAGAGTGATGTATTGTATTGTATTGTAATAGTATTTATGTAGTGCTTACTACCCCTGACGAGGTGTCAAAGCGCTTTTCGGCGAGTAGCACGCTACTCTGGAACCCAAAAGAAATTAGTGGTGGATTAGTTTAGGGAAATAGAAGTACAGTTTTAGTATTATTATGAGTTAATTTGAGCCGCGGATATGTGAGTTTGTTAGTTAGATTGACTAGAGTAATGGAGGGGTGGAGGAGGGAAGAATCCAGAAGTTAATAGGGAGTTTATGGTAATAGGATTTAGGCTTGGGATGAGTAAAGGTGGGGTAGAGGAGGGAAGAGTCTGTGGAAAGGGTTTGGGGGATCACAGTAGCAGGGTGAGATAAATTAGGGAGAATATAGTAGGGTTGTTTGGGAGATGATGGTAGGGAAGTGATGTTTGGGTGAGTTAGATGTGGAAGCGGGGGAAGAGCTTAAGCAGAGTTATTTAGGAGATGAAAGTAGAATGGATTTGGGATGAGTCAGAGTGGGAATGGAGAATAGATTGATAGAGACATGAACATATGGTGATGGTAGATACGTGTGAGGTAAGATGAGAGCAGGGATTCATAAGTATCTAGTACAACAACTTCTCTAGGAGTTATGCAATGACCTATGAACATGTTAAGCATAGAATAACATACACACATATACATATACACACACACACACACACACACACATGAATACACACACATATGCACAAATATATGTACATACATATACATACTTAAACCATGAGTAAATATACATTAGTTAAACAGGTTTAAAGAGTGTGTGTGTAGTTTATTGTTATCACATAGTAGCGATACACATTTTCTAAAGAACTATATATACCTAGAATATACACATAATCAGATAAAAAATATTTATCAACATAGGCATATGCAGTCCATAGGATGGCAATATATTGTGGAAAAAGACAGCATATGCGCAGTCTCAAGGGAGAACCAGAAATAGAGTTGCAGACTCTTTTAACAATTGTGGGATTTCAGTTGTTGCTAACAACTCCAACATTTGCAATCTTAGCAACAATGACTCACTACCATAGAGCACAATATTAAATTGTGAATACATTTCTCTGTAACTAAATATTGTACTGTTGAATTAATGTTGGAATTAATCTAATTCTCCTAATCTCTTATGGGTGTTTATGAAGAGGAAGAAGCTCTTGAATATTTTCTCTCATGTGAGTTCCCGCTGTGCTAAACTTTATACACAGCAGTTTGCTTTTCAACTAAAATAAAATAAGGAACTTGCAAGAGCCTCTTGAACTTGACTCCTCTTTTAAGAACGACATTACTGGCTTCAGAGCCTCGGATTCCTGCACAATATTTAACAGGCCGAACACTCTTGCTGTGCAGCTAAGCAAGTCATTTAAACTTTTAGGGGCATATTTATACTCCGTTTGCGCCGATTGTGTGTCAAAAATTTTGACGCACAATCAGCGCAAACGTTGCCCCGTATTTAAACTTTGATGCCCGAGCTCGTGGAAGACAAAATTCCGCTGTGTGCGTCATTTTTTTGGATGCGGCAACCCGCCTTGTGTTAATTATATGCAAGGTAGGCGTTCCCGTCCAAAAAATGGCTTAAACGGCCGTGCGTCGTATTTATGCTTTCGGGCAAAAATTATGCACGGCCGGGAGGCAGAGCCAGAAAATGACGCACAGCCCGATTTGCGTCAAAAATTAACGCCTGGGTCAGGGCAGGCGTTAAAATGGGGCAAACACACCTGTATTTAATCAGAACACACAGAACAAACAGCAGGGCAGCAACAGGGAGCCATGGAGGTGATACTAATCCAGCGTGCACGCAGACGCAGAGCCCAGCAGCAACAACAGCATCTACAACAACACCAGCAGGGACCCCAAAGGCAGCTCAGAAGGCAAGAGAGGATATTCCGCCCAAGAACCACCCTTCAGGGCCTCAGGGAACACGACATCATCCAGAGGTACCGGTTGAACTGGCAGGCCATTCAGCAGCTGCTGCGCAACATTGAACAGCAGTTGGCCCCCACTTTGGTGACACCCCGCACCATCCCAACAGAAACAAAGCTGCTTGCCGTAATTCATATGCTGGCAAGTGGCTCTTTCCAAACAACAGGTGCCCTGGGTGGCGGAATATCACAACCATCGTTCTCCGCCTTTTTGCCCAAAGTACTGGATGCCATAATTCGACTGACAACCCCCCACATCTGCTTCCCTAACACACTGCAGAAGCAGCAGGAAACAAAACAGGGGTTTTACCTCATCAGTGGCTTCCCACACGTTCTTGGTGCAATCGACTGCACACATGTACGTCTTGTGCCACCTGCTGCCACTGAACACCTCTACCGCAACAGGAAGCACACACATTCCATCAACATGCAGGCCATAGTCGATCACCAGGGATTGATCACCAACATCGTGGCTAAATATCCTGGGAGTGTACATGACTTATACATCTTCCGTCACTGCACCATCAATGACCACTTCCAGGATGGACGGTATGGCAAATGACTACTTGTTGATAAATACAAAAACCTACTTATATACACACTGCATAGCAACCCTCTAGTACACACAACACATACACCACAACAGCAACATGTCAACCGGAACACACTGAGGTCGTGACATCGCTAGCCATGTTTCTTAAGTCACCATTGAACCTGTCACACATCAGAAATTACTGTACAGCCTAATGTTAAGACGTCAATGAGTGTGGTTGCCTAAATATCACCTTGCAAATTGTAAGTGTCCCAATGACCTTTACATTAATCCATTGCATAAGTTTCAAGGTATGGGATGTCCAGGGTACTTTGATATCAACGTGTTAACAACACTTTCAATTTTAACTGTGCATGGAACTATCATCTCACCCCCAGTGAAGACACACAGACACCTGTATCACAAGTCACAATGCTAGGGAGGGCACACTGTACTGCAAATCCCAAAACATACTGCTGACATACCGTTAGCAGACAAACACTCATTCAGCCAAGGAAACAACACAATGCAGATGGTACATCCTACAAGCATAGGATGCCACATTAGTACACAAAAGAGTCACAGTCAACACAAGACAACTACTGCCATGAAAGGTCTTTTCAATAGTGCCAGCTACATCAACATCATCCCATTCATTTTCTCTTGCAGCTGATCAGGGGTATGGCATCCAGCCATGGATTATGACACCCTTTGGCAACCCAAGTACTGCTGCAGAGCGTCCCTACAACGACGCCCATAGGAGGACACGCAGCATTGTCGAGCGGACCTTCGGCATTCTCAAGTCAAGGTTCCGCTGCCTCGACATCACTGGTGGTAGCCTCCTATATTCCCCCGAGATGGATCATCCTCACATGTGCAATATTGCACAACATTTGTATCAAAAGAAACATTCCCCGCCTGGAACCAGAGCCACACATGCCTGAAGAGGAGGAAGAGGAGGATGATGGCCTGCAACAGGAGGGGGAACTACAGAACACAGCTGCTAGTATACGCAGACAGCAACAGATTGTAAATAATTTCTTCTGAATATGATCACCTTCACCACTTTAGTTAACTAATTTAAATAAACACCTATTCTAATCACCATATCATTGTCTGGCTATTCCTTTTTGCACACCTTCATCTCTACTTATCAGAATAAGAGTGTTGCCTCATGGAGCATTGCTGAGATACTGAGTAGGACACGGAACATCCCAGAGCTAATGTGATGCCTAACATACAACGGTCACATACACACACACTCTTAATAACATATATCATGTACATATCTCCTTTGAAGGCCAATAGCAGAGGACCACAACTATTTCACACATACATGTTGAAAGAAAGGTCCAACGCAGCATATAGCACACAACTAAGACACCATCACTCAATAAGGGGAAAACAAGCCTCATACATGAGGCAGTCAATGTGCTTTGGCATCAGTAACAGGAATGTCTGACCAGACCCTTGACAGCAGTTAGTCCAACTGCATCCAATATTTGCAAGGACTATCTATGACTAGACTTCCATAGAAGCAGAACATAGACAGCACAAGTGCCACACATATGACATGCATTGCGCACATGACATTCCATGTACATGTCAACCCATTTCCTAACTCAATACACACCCATGCACCTGGTCACAACCCACCTGTCGGAAGATGTCCCTGGAATACTAAGATGTGTACCCTGATAATACCTCCTCTACACACACAGACCAACTTTAGCAAACCAGTGTGCTACACCCTTTCCTATGGTATGCCATTGTCATAGAACATCTGACTGCAAGGACGTCAGGTCAATTTATACACTGTCTTCTAGTTTCAAAGCCCTGTTAGCACATGTAGATTGCTTACCCTTGTGAAAATGTCTGTTGGCCCTTAGAATGCAAGTCTCACCTACAGGACTGGTGAGAAACAGATGCAGCCCACACCTATGATCACCTCCATGCACACCACCCATTTCAAAAAGCACAGCCCCTGATGATGCCTGGAACAGCATAGGAGTTGCCATTATGTCAAATACACCGTCAACCATTGATACTAATTAAGCCATGTAACGCAGCACTTGGGTTCATTTGTCACCTTCAAAAACACAGGACGTACACAGTTTGACATGTCAACTGTCTACTTTGTCCTCAGAACAGTCTCAGTCAGACCACTGATTATGTAACTTGTCAAGGAACTGGATCCTGAATCACCTTGCATTCTGTCAGCCTGACTGGCAACTGTCTGTGCGGCACACTAAAGTATCCCTGTGTCTACATATGTACCACACTTGCGTTAGCAAACCTCCCATTAATCAGGGGGCATTGGGCATGGGCTTCATCCATGCATAACCAAATACATTGTATAGCATCATCTGCCTTTTAACTGTACCATTTGAGTTACATCCTTTTGGAAAAGCAAAATTCATGGCCCATCCCATGTCTGGTTTCGTGGTGTCTTGTATGCTGGTCCACCACAGCCACTTGATAGTTGGGGCTCACTTCTATGGCCTCAACTGTGGTGTCATCAATCATATGAGATTCACCCTTGTCTGTCTGTGCAAACAACTTGGTACTCACTTCCTCAATGCATGTGTATGACTCACTGTGGGATTCTCCAAATAGTGCCTAGGAAGGTCTTACCAATACTCTAGGACATAGGATGTAGAAAATGTGGACCATTGACATGAACAAGCGTCTGCCATCCATCTGGTGCATGCTATGTCACATGTGGTGTCTACGTGACCCTAAAACTAAAAGTACACTTTAAGGGTGTTGTTACATGTATGACTAACACATACCCTTGCTCATTTTCAATTTGACTTGCATCTAAGGATTGGACACATGGATGTCACATTCATACAACCATATGTACAATTATGCTTCATATGATACACACACTTGGTCAACCAACACATTAGTTGTCAAAGCACACATTTTGAGCTAAAGGCATTTAGGTATTGTACATATGTGCGTCACATTGCTATCCTCTCCTTATGCCGAACATGCACAATTTGTGCAACACATATATGTAGGCCACACTTATGACCATCTATTGCGTCAGCCAACTGTAAAAATACTGTGAAGGGTGTAGTGGATGATGTTCTGCTGCAGTATGATGTCACACATGTGAACATACACCATCAACACCATACTGTCTTCAATTAGCCAATCTCTGATGTGTTCCAAATGTAAAATAACCAAAAAACAAGAAAAAATGCCCCAAACCAGTTAATGCACTGTAATTTTGACGTCCCTAGCGGTGTCCGTCATTTTTTGACAACCAATACTGTATTTGCGTCATTTTTTTGGACGCACAGGAGTGAAATTCACGTCTGTGTCAAAAAAAATGACACAAATACAGTTTTGTGCAACAAAAAATTACGCATAACGCGAAAAAGGCGGGACTTTTCATACAGGAAGTGATGTAATAGGATATCCTGTTTACAGATCATGTACAGTGGGTGTACTTTCACTTTCACTTTGCAGTCTATGATCCTTCTAGACTTTGTGGCTGTGTAGAGAGTGTTGTCCTGAGATTTTGTGCTGTTTTGTCCTGTGTGCTGTCTGTAAAGTCCATTTGTGAAATAAATATTGTTTGTGTATATTGTAGTACTGTGTTTTGTCTACATTTGTCTATTTATCTTGTGTTTTTCTTGTTTGTGGGAGTCTGTTGTGGGTAGTGTTAGTTTAGGGATAGTTGGGCTCTTTTAGTGTTTAGGTTTACTTTTTTTCTGTCTTTGTACCCCTACTTTCACCCTTTTCCCCTTTCTATTTCTTTTACCCCTATTCCTTATCATCACTTATAAGTATGTCTGGTAGGCCACGTCTTGGCAGGATGGGGGAAGAGGAGTTGGCGCGCTTCATCTGGCTGGTGGCGCAATTCTTGCCGCTCATGATCCAGGCAGGGTGATACAGGGGTATCCGACAGAGGCGCGCAGAATCCGGTGGGGAAAGGCGCTGCATCACCTGCAGCGTGTGTATGCCAGCCAGAGGAGTGACCACCAGCTGAAGGACCGGTGGGCTGACCTCATCACCAGGGAGCAGGATCTCTTGGACCACCTGGGAATCATGATTGGTGGCACTGTTGGTGAGTACGAATTATGTTAATGTGCACGATGAAATGCTCTGTAGTGACATCAGGGGATTAGTGCAATGTCTGCCAGCTAACTTGCTGACTGTGTGTAATGCTGGGGAAATATAAGGGGATCATTGATGCACTGTGGCAAGGATCACGATTGCTAGCTGTCAGGTAGCACGTGCTCAGCAAACTTACAGGTTACTTTTCCATGAAGGAAATTGGTTCGGCCTTTTTGTCAGAACAGCTAACAAAATAGAAGCCAATCATGTCTATATAGGGTACTATTGACAGAGAAGTACAGATGTACCAACATTTAGGCCAACTATGTTGATGCAATTGCTAGACTGACTTTAGAATCACTACATGATGCAGAAAATGAGTGCTGCCTTCACGTAAATTGATAATAGCAAAGTGGCTCAGACATATGTCACATGTGAGTCTGTTGAGTGTGGGAGGAAAGCCTTCACAGAAGTACTATGAATGTGTGGGATTATTGTGTTCCTTGATCCTTTTGGATACATGTCAGTTCTTGATTTGAAAACATCATGAAAAGGTGTAAGGTGCCCTCAGCTAACATCTTAAGATGTTTGTTGGAATTAGTTGAGCCACAATCCAAATATGGATGGCAGTCCAAGTGTATGCACATGGCTTCACATCTCCATGGTTGGTGCAAATCACCATAGCTGGGCCACATCAATTGACTATACTGTAACAACAGGATGGCTTACAAAAGTCCCTGCCCCTCCCTCTGTACATTGGGCCTATGTGCAATAAATGTGTCATGGCCACAAGGCATGTTTGACTGGTAATGCAGTCCTCAGGTTACCAGCCTTTGGATGTCTCTCTTGGATGCACATGATGAGGCGATTACACTTCATATTTTTTAGTGCTCACCAATTATGGGGCATGTTTGCAACCACATGATAGTTAGGGCCAATGTATGTGTGCAGATATGTGTGTAACTGTCACAGGAGACCCATGCTATGTACAAGTTGGCCGTGATATATCAGACCCAGTACCATCATGTCTGAATGGCTGCCATTTCATTATTAAGCCTACACATTGTAAATGTTTATGAAATTGTTGCACTGTGCACAGATTTTGAGCACATTTCTTCCTTCCATACCTTACAGGTGGACCGGCACCCTACAATGTGGGAGAGGTGGCGACATTTGAGGACCCCGACCACTCCAGTAAGTGTTGATATGTCTGTTATGTATTGTGTTTGCTGGTTATGGACTTGTGTGAGTTGGACGCATAGCAAGGTGTGATGTGTTGGGCAAGCTTTTCACTTGTTCCATGAGTGGGAATGCAGTTCTCACATGTTTTGAGTTTGCCAAGGCGTATCCAATGGTATCATGTAGGGATTGTAGGACATCCCTGTAGGCCCCACTGTGAGTACAGGGGATAGTCATGTGTATGACACTTGTATCACCAAGAGTCGCAATGAAAGTCAGCCCCAATTTAGTCAGCCTGTCAGACCCACATTCTCTAAGATTGGTGGAGCTAATAGCTTTCCAATAGACATCTGCTTCCCTATTTACCTACGTAACTTTGAAACAGTAGGTAGAACCTCCTAGCAGTATGTACTTCCACATGTAGTGCATCAAGTCTGTGGAACCTGAGTGCAATGGCCTAGGTGTGCATGCAATCATGATCATGGGTGTTCGAGCAACTCTGTGTCTGATGTAAGTCAGGCCTCACTGGAAGTATATGCTGTGTACTAAGTTCTGCATTTCCTGACACGTCTGACCCTATGAGTGCTCTAGGGTTTGCTGACTCCTAATTGTAGATGGACCTTACCTGTGGTGTGTCTGTAGAGACAAACATGTGTGGAGTTTCCTATACACTCCTCGGTGTACATGTTGTTGGCAAATTATAGTTGTGTATCCACCGCCCCCCCTCAAGCACGGCCATGGGTTTGTGAATGGGGTACCTAGTACTGATACTACCAGTATGTTACACATACATGTGAATAAGTGACGGTTTGGTTGCAAACTAGTATACACACTCAGGTTTGGCACTTGGTACTATACTGGCAAGTCCAGTTGCAACTTGCAGACCATGTGGCTTTAGTTTTGCTTTCCGTACACTGACATTTGTAGCCCAGCTCTTGGCGGAGGATATGCAGCATGATTCTTAGATGATAACTGTCAGAACTCAGATTTCAAGTCAAAGCCAGTTATTACCCATCTCGTAGGTTATGGATGTGCTTTGTGTGATGTGACCTTTGTAGTCTGGCCTGCCATATACTTCCTCAGGGACATTCAATGCTCTGTATTGTGATATGAGCTGTTACAAGTACAGTAGATGTAATGTCTGATCAACTTGATGTGCCGTTTCACACAATGCAGTTACTAATGTAGAATATCTGCATTTGTCTTCACAGCTGCTAACATGACTCCAGACCAGGTCTGTGAATTTCAGCGCCGGGCCATGCGATATCAGCACATCCTGCTGGTGGAGTCGGGGTTCCGGAGGATGTCCCGGCGATATCGCCATGAACGGGCCTCCGGGGCATGGCGAGCCTTCCCACAGGGTGGGCCTTCTTTGCCACCACAAGCACAACCACCAATCAGAGCCAAGTGGCCCCACCCATAGCTGCCACTGTTGGTCCAACATCTGCAGGACTTCCTGGCCCCAGCATTGCCACTGGTGCAGGACAGCCGACACAGACCTCCTCCACCGGTACCCAGACTGCCACTGCTCCATCTGTTGACCCTGCAGCCTTCAACAGAATGGAACATAAGATGGACAAAGTGCTGCGCAAGTTGGGCCTCCTGAGCCGGGACGTGCGGCACATTAAACGGCGGGTCAAGGATATTAAGAGGACCCTCCGGAGGGCCAACCTCTAGACACTTCATTTGATGGACATGATTCCCTCCCCTCCCTCCTCTTTCCTTGTTCTTATAGTTAGTGGGCTTAAGGGGCTTAGTGTTAGGTTAGTATAGGCTGTTAGTTTAGTTAGTGTTAGTGGGTGTGGGGTGGGGGGCCTGCTTGTTTCTTTTTTTACTGATTACATGTGTGGGTGGGTGGGTGGGAGGCTATGTTGGGGTTCTTGTGTGTTAAAAAAAGAAATACCAAAAAAAAAAAAAACATTTAAAAAAAAAATACAAACAAATATATATTTGTTTAGGATAGTATAGTATGTGTTTAGGTTAGTATGTGTTGTCCTCCATGTGTCCCGTCTCATAAGAGGGGTGGGGGGTAGATGTTTAGAACATTTTGTTACATGTGATAAGTAAGTGTAGTTAGGTTAGTTAGGGACAGTTGTGGGTAATGAGTAGTCAGGGTAGATTAGGGTAGGTAAGATTTTTCCTTCAGTTTCCTCATCTATGGTTAGTATTTAATAAATATTTGGTTACCCCTTAATAGTATGTGTTGAATGGTACTTGATCGTGGGTTTGGATTCAGTGTACATCAATTTGGTACTATAACATCTGTGTCCTATGGTTCAAACAAATCCCAACTGAGCTGTACTATTGGCAGCTAGCCCAGAGCTACCTTGCAAAGTGTCAACCCTTTGTTGCAACCACCAATCACAGTTAATATGGATGCCAATGTGTTTCTGTTGATAAGTGTGTTTTCAAAGTCACTAACAGTGCTTCCAGACTTGATATTGGGAAAACAATTTTAGGTCTGACTGAGTGTGATGATCATGCACACCCTTATAAGATGAGTTCTCATTGGCAATCTTGTACTCTTGTCTTCATGACCCTCAAACATCATTTGTGACACAGTTCGGCATGATTACCTATTTGTATGTTAACTCAGACACCTTCATTTGTGCAGTTTTTTGTTGTTGTATTTACTTAGATTTTTGTGGCATGTTTAATGTGTTATTTTTGCATGTTGACAACATTTAGCGGGCACTATTTGATGACTTAGTTATCCCCTGAGGAAACATTCTTCTGCCCAACACAGCATGATGGTGTATGGTTTCTCACTTCATGAGATTTGTCCCTCAGGATGGGCAGAGTATGATGCAATCATGGGCACTGTGCAGAATTCTCTGACTACATATTATCAGGACAGTTGTATTGACAAGCTATGTAATTTGACAGTAGGCACATTTCAGTTATCTACTTCACAGTTGATATGTCACATTACCCAGAGACAGATTTGTTGTGTAAGTGCTATTTATTGAAACGTGCTGTAGTGCTATCTGTACATTGTCCATGATTGTGAGTCCATTATAGTGACATCTTACATTGTGATCCAACACAAGGGTTTACCAAAATGCTTTTGTCATGCTGGGGTTGCTGTTTCAGACTGTGCAGAGGGACAGACTTAGACAATGAGTAGGAGAGAGACAATCACTGGGCTGGGTGACAAGATATACAGTGGTTTGCAGAACAGTTCTTGAGTACAGTTGTTTCAAGACTGGCAAGTTACAAAGCGCAGGGCCTTGGTAATAGTTGGCCATGTGACAGGGACTAGTGCTTCCGGGTCATTTTCCTTGTGAATGTGATCTGTTCCATGTTTTCTTCTTCTGATGTGTATGTTGCCTGCTTTGTCCTTGTTGTTGTTGGTTGTGAAGGGGCAACACACACCTCAGTGTTAGAAGACGTGGAGTCAGACATCCCGGTCGCTGCTCCCTGTGAAGGTCTTAAGGGCAGTACTGCAGCAAGGAGGGCCTGCTGGTTCTTGAGAATAGCAGCCACATCATGATGGTACGTAGGCCAGGTCGGCTCTGAGGGGTTCAATGTTGCATTCGTGCACGCGTTGACAGAATTGCTGTTGTATGTGTTGGGTCAACTGTATTACAGCTGTGCTGATTTCCTTCTGGGTTTTCTGCAGTTCCTGCAAGATAGATGTTAGGGCTTGCATAGCTGCTGTCTGATCTGCAGATGACATCATGCACGAACGCATCCCCTCAAGGCTGGCTGCCATATTTTGCATCCCCACCTGCACCTCCTTGGCCAGCTCCCGCTGTACTCCAACTACAGTTCTCTCAAAGATGGTGCCAGTGTCGTCTGAGTCCTCAGCTGTATTGGAGCTGGCAGGTCTTACAATTGGGGTGGTGGGTGGTTCCTCTGCGATGGCTGCTTGTTCTGTGCTCCTCCTTGTGACAGAAGGTGGGGTCTGGAGGGTTTTAATGACCTTTTGGATGGTCTCCTGGGGAATGTTTATCGGCTCGTCATCCATGTAATCAGGGAAATCTGGGACAGGCATATCGGCAGGAGATCCATCTTCCTCTGCAATGAAACAGGGTACAATTAGTGTGTCTGTGTTTTGCAATTTTGATGTGACGTGCCTGCCTTTTGTTGAATTCACTTTGTGATCTTGTTTTGTGTTAATTTATCCAGTCCTTCAGATGGGCATTCTTCCAGGCCTATGGCCCACCTGTGTGTCACATGTATGTTATTGAGTTATCAGACTTGTCAGCATCATCGCATCTAGGTGTTGATTTAAGCCAAATAGAGAATTGCCACCTTCTTTTCCTACTCGACCCTCCTGTACATCCATTCTCATGGTGAGACCTTTCACTGGCTGTGGGTTTACTGATGGCCCTGGCAGCACACTTAACAATCTGGACCTGCCCCAATCTCTGATCGTTCACATCCACTTAGATGTAATTGACATGTGGCATATCCTATGCATGGCAATGTTATGATCCGATATGGATGTTGACATTGTTAATGTGTCCTGCTGATGTTGGGGAATGTGTGTTACATTGGATTGCCCTGATAGTCGTATCAGTGTCCTATTTCATCCTCTGACTGTGCAGGTGTATTTCAGTGACCAGTTACATGTGTCCCCTCCTCAATGCTGTTGTCTGAGCAGAATGACATTTGGGATGTTGCCTTGTTACCCACGCACAGAATGGACCCTGACATATGCAGCATGGGTGTGTCCTTAGTGCTGTGCAGCTCCTATTGTTGTTTACATTGGCTGATGTTTGCGACAACTATGGGCATTGACATTTGAGAGTACTGGGGCCTTTGTCTTGTTTCTGGGGATTGTTGCAGTTGTCATCCTCACCCCCTAATTTAGGTGTGTATGATCCATGGGGAGGTTACTGGCATTGGCTACGTGAGCTGCACACAGAGCAGAGGTGGTAGTGGCAACTGTTGACGCAGTTACATTGCAGTTGTCGGAATGGCTAGAGGATTGCTAATAGGGCCCTAGTTAATGTAGGGGGTATGTTGGCTGACGTGTGCCAGGATGTCAGTTTGACGTAGTGGCCTTCCCTCCTGTCGTGGCTTTCCCTTTGCACCATCGTTGGCATGACAGCATGCCCCCATGGAAAGATTGTTGGTGTTGTGTAATGGTGTGCCCCAGGTCTTCTCAGAACGGGCCATGCCCCCCTGCCGTGCCCCTTTACCCATGGCACTCCATGTATTAGATGACTTCCATGCATTTAGTGGTCGGTATCCCCCCTGGTTGTAGATTACATTATAATTCCCCATGCGACTTACCCTGCATGTGCGTTGTCTCCTGGTAGTCTGTGCTGTCCTGTCCTTGAATCCCTGTGACGATCTCCTCAGGGATGACGGCTGCGACCATCTCCTCCATTTGGTCCAGGGCCTCCTGGTGTGCTGGACTCCCACCTCCAGTCTGCAGTGCTGCCTTCCTGTTCCTGGCCATCTTTTCCTTGGTCCTGCGCTTGCAGTCATGCCAGCGTTTCCTGCACTCGATGACTGTTCTGCGTACTTCTGCCACACTGTTTATCTTGTCAACAATTTGTTGCCATATTGCCTCTATCCTACTGATTGGCAACTTTGATGAGACAAACAGTTGGTGCTGGTGTTCCGTCACCTCTTTAACCAGAATTTCCTGCTCCTCTGCTCTAAAGCGACACTTTCTTTTCTTCTTAAAAGTGTCCTGGTTCTTGTGTGGGTCCTCCTGGCAGGTTCCTGGTCTGCTGTCATCTTCCTGGGGTCTGTAGTGGCATCTGGGATCCATTCTGGCTCTCCTCTGGTGAAATGGCTGTGTTCGCAGTTTTTTTTGTACGCTATTGCGTAAAAAAAAACGACGCATATCCGGTTTGCGGTGTCGTAAATCGACCAACAGTCATTTCTGCCGCATTAACGTCGTTTTCCTTTACGACTTGACGCCGCGGTGTGCGTCAAAAATAATGACTCCCACCTGTTGTTTGCGCCGCAGTGCGTCAAAGTATAAATATGACGCCCGCAAGGCGGACCAAAATGGCGTTAGCCAGCGGTAATATTTTTGATGCAAAACTGCGCCGTCAAAAAGTATAAATATGGGCCTTAGTTTATTTCATAAAACTCATGCTGACTGTGCCTTAATATTGTGCCACATATGGTACAAACTCTAAATATAAATATAGGAAAGAAGTTCAAACAACACCCTCAAACACAAACCACGGGTTTCAGGGTGCTATTAACATCATGGCAAGCATGATGCACCTGCAATTGAAATGAGTGAAAATTACAAGTGTGTGTCATAAGTATGTGTGGAGACTAAACAGAACAAGGAAAAAAATGTATTCACATGCACTATTAGGCACACAGGCAAATAACTGAGACGTGAAGCTCAGCGAGTGGTAGGGCAAAGACAGTGCTTATTTTGTAACTAAAAATGTGCCGGTGCCCAAAGCTCTCCTATGAAAAACGTGACGTGCACCGACTGATATGGAAAAAGGACTACATTGGCACATTACACATACATATAATACAGATTAAATGAAATAAAGGAAAATCAGTGTTGCTGGGGTTATCCACTAGGCTGCATTTGAAAAGTGAGAGGACACAAGGGGTAAGGAAACCACAGTTTTGTGGTTGTATTTGTTGCAATATATGCCTTTTAATAAAGAAACACCGTTTGGTATGGTGGAGGTAATTCCCTCTCTATGGCTACTGCCGAAATTAATTAATTTTTGTCTATGTTTTTGGCAGAAATTAGTCTTGTTACCTGAGGACCTCAATGTTTTCTTGCTTACAAGTAAAATCTCGAACGAATAATTTTACTAGGATTTCTTCCACAGTTAAACTCGGGAAGGTATGTAATAAACTACATTTTCCTGGTAAATTAGATGTCTGAGTTTTGAGAGCTCAGCTGTGAAGAGACCTGTTACGAATAACACAGGATAGACTACGTGTAATTTTAACAATGGGCTTTCTTTGACCCATCCTCTTTCAACATTATGCTGTCAATAATGTCTTGCCTAAGTTGCCTCAGCAAGGCGCAATAACCATCTCTACCTATAAATAAAGACAAGCATACAGGTGGCTGAATTTCATTTCTTGGTCTTTATTGTTGCAAATAGTTTATACAGAAGAGGCTAGCTGTTGCCATTTTACAGAATACAAGGAGGGAAATGCCTGCAAAAGTCTCAGGACTGGGCAGTCACTCGGGCTTCATGCACGCGTGCCATTTTCTTTGCTAGCCATGCCACCGTAGACAGAAAACTATCTTATGCAAGTCATACTTGATCCTGCTTATGTAGGTACATTCTAGTCCAAGCTGCCAGGCACTTCCCCCCTGAACAGAACCACAAAAAAAACAAGAACGGTTTAGGCATTTATGTGTCTCCTGTGTGAGGTGCTGAGTTCTGTCGAAAAACAATTATGGGGATCATCTCTGGGCAAAGAGTAGGACTAAAGGCTCAGTTACTGCACATTGCTTGTTCCGCATTCCAATGCATCGTTTTTTTAGCCCACAATGTCACTACAGTGTTACTACAGACAGGGATCAGCCATATGCAAAGAAGTCTTGTTACTGCTACAATAGAAACAGTTTCTCGTAGTGCACAATAGTCAGCAAAAATGGATCGTGCTACAAAAATATATTGCCCAGTCTACTAAATACCAAGATATCCAGAAGGTGTGTATATATTGGTAAGTATAGATTTGATATTTTTATTAACTTCATAACTACACAACCGCATATGTCATCATTCTAGATAGATAGATAGATAGATAGATAGATAGATAGATAGAAGTTAAAAGGTTAAGGCCCATATTTATACTTTTTGACGCAAACCAGCGCCGGCGCTGGTTTGCGTAAATGTTTTTACTGCTGGCTAACGCCATTCCTACGCACCAAGCGGGCACCTTATTTAAGGAATGACGTTAGCCGTCGCTGCGGACTGGTCTGAGTAAAAAAAAAATTCTCAAAACAGGCAGCGCCGGCGTAGGGGAAAATGGGGGTTTTGCGTCAAAATATGGTGCAAGTCAGGTTTGAGGCAAAAATCATGCCTCAAACCGGACTTGCGCCATTTTTTGATGCACAACCCCCATTGAAATTACTCCTGTCTTAGCAAAGACAGGAGTCATGCCCCCTTGCCCATGAACATGCCCAGGGGACTTCTGTCCCCTGGGCATGGTCATTGGGCACAGTGGCATGTAGGGGGGCCTAAATTAGCTCCACCTATGCCACTTAAAAAAAAAAAAAAATACTTACCTCAACTTACCTTTACTTACCTGGGATGGGTCCCCCCATCCATGGGTGTCCTCCAGGGGTGGGCGAGGGTGGGAGGGGGTGTACCTGGGGGCAGGGAAGGGCACCTCTGGACTCCTTCCATGGTCAGAGACCATGGAAGTGAGCCCACAGGTCCCTTAACGCCTGCCCTCACCCAGGCATTAAAAAACGGCGCACCCTGTGCATCAAAATGACACAGGAGTATAAATAAGGCGCACAGGCCTTAAAGTCATTTTGTGGGCGGGAATGCCTACCTTGCATGTCATTAACGCAAGGCAGTTTCCCGCATCCAAAAAATTATGCAAACAGAGGAATTTTGACGTCCGCGTGCTCAGGAATCAAAGTTTAAATATGGTGCACAGTTTACGCCGAATGTGCCTCAAAAATTTTTACGCACATTCGGCGCAAACAGAGTATAAATGTGCCCCTAAAAGTGACAAAATAAATGACGCAAAGAAATCAATTAGATTTCTTTGCAATTTTTTTCCGGCCCCCCTAATGGCACAGGCATAATGTCAATCAATCAATCAATCAAAAAAATGTATAGAGCGCAATACTCTCCTGTGAGGGTCTCAAGGCGCTGGAGGGGTGGGGCAAGGAGGGGGCAGGGAGGGTCACTGTTCGAACAACCATGTCTTGAGGTTCTCACTGAAGAGCAGGAGGTCTTTGGTTTTGCGAAAGTTGGTGGGGAGGGAGTTCCAGGTCTTGGGGACGAGGTAGGAGAAGGACTTGCCTCCTGTGGTGCTGCGTTGGATGCGGGGGACTGTGGCTAGGGGGAGGTCGGCTGATCGGAGGTTGCGTGTGGGAGTGTGGAAGTTCACTCTTTCGTTGAGGTAGGTTGAGCCGGTGTTGTGGCGTGCAGCTGTTTTCTGGATTCTCTGGAGTTTGCGTTTGAGTTTGAGTGTGGTGCTGGTGTAGAGGGCGTTACCGTAGTCTAGGCTGCTGCTGATGAGTGCATGGGTGACTGTCTTCCTGGTCTCTGGAGGAATCCATTTGAAGGAGTATTTTAGAGTGCGGAGTGTGTGGAAGCAGGAGGACGTTAGAGCATTGATTTGCTTTGTCATGGAGATGGGAGGGGTCCAGGATGATGCTGAGGTTGCGTGCATGGTTTGAGGGGGTGGGTGCGGGCTTAGGGCTGTGGGCCACCAGGAGTCATCCCATGTGGTTTTGTTGGGACCGAAGATGATGATCTCGTTTTTTTTGGAGTTGAGCTTGAGGTAGTTAGTGGTCATCCAGTTGGCGGTGTCGAGGAGAGCAGCGTGTAGGTTGGCTTTGGCGGTGGTGGGGTTGCGGGTGACGGAGACGATGAGTTGGGTGTCATCTGCATAGGAGAGGATAGTGATTCTGTGTGCTCGGAGGATGTTGCCTAGGGCGATCATGTAGATGTTGAAGAGAGCGGGGCTGAGGGAGGAACCTTGGGGGACTCCGCAGATGATCTTGGTAGTGGTGGAGTGGAAGGGTGGAAGACGGACTCTCTGGGTCCGGTCGGTGAGGAAGGAGGTGAGCCAGTCTAAGGCTTTGTGGTGAATTCCTATGTTGTGGAGGCATGTGCGGAGTATGTGGTGGCAGGTGGTGTCAAAGGCTGCGGAGAGGTCTAGGAGGATGAGTGCGATGGTCTCGCCTTTGTCGACTTTGGTCCTGATGTCGTCAGTGCATGCGATGAGGGCGGTTTCCGTGCTGTGGTTCTTGCGGAACCCGGATTGTGAGAGGTCAAGAGTGTTGTTTGCTTCGGGAAGTGGGATAGGCGGGCATTGACTAGTTTCTCGGCAACCTTGGCGGGGAAAGGGAGGAGGGAGATGGGGCGGTAGTTGGAGAGGATCTCCGGGTCAGCTTGTTTTTTTTTAGGAGAGTGGTGATTTCCGCGTGCTTCCAGGGGTCTGGGTAGGTGGCGGAGTCAAAAGAGGAGTTGATTATGTTGCGGAGTATGGGGGCGATGGTTGGGCTGGCTTTGTTGTAGATGCGATGTGGGCTGGGGTCGGAGGTGGATCCGGAGTGGATGGAGTTCATGTTTTTTTCGGTTTCTTCGTGTGTGGTGGGGGCCCAGGTGGTGAGTGTGGTGGGGGGTCATGAGAGGGGGTTGGGTTGGGTGAGTGAGGGGTGTGTGTGGTGGGTGTGTGTGGTATGAAGCTGTTGTGGATGTCCAGGATTTTGTGGAGGAAGTGGTTGGAAAGGGCATCACATAGGGGCTGTGTGTGTGAGGGGTCTATGTTGCTGGCTTTGGGTATGGCAAGTTCATTAATGATGGTGAAGAGTTCTTTGCTGTTTGGAGAGTTGTTGTCAAGGCGTGTCTTGTAGTGATCTCTTTTGGCGGTGCGTATGAGTTGGTGATGGGTGCGAATGGTGGTTTTGAGGGTGGAGAAGTTGGTTGTAGAGGGTTCTAGTCACCATATTTTCTCAGCTTAGCGGCATTTGCGCTTGGAGTCTTGGAGTTCAGGAGTGAACCATGGGGCGTTCTTGATGTTGCGGGTTGCGATGTGTTTTCTGAGGGGGGCTAGTGTGTCTGCGCAGGTGGTGATCCATTTGGAGAGGTTGTGTGCTCCTGTGTTGGGGTTGTTGGCATGGGGGGTTTGTGAGCCAGTTGGGAGTTTAGTCGTTCTGTGGGGATCTTGTCCCAAATGCGGTAGGGTGTGGTGTGTTGATGGTGGTGTGTGGGGGGTTTGGTGAAGGAGAAGTGGACGCAGTGGTGGTCAGTCCTGAGGAGTTTGGTGGTTTGGGTGTAGGCAATGTGTTGGTTTGAGGTGAAAATTGCATCAAGCGTGTGTCCTGCTGAGTGGGTGGGTGCGGTGACCAGTTGTTTGAGTCCGAGGTTGGTGAGGTTGTCTATGAGTGAGGTAGAGTTGTGGTCTTGTAGGTTTTCCAAGTGAAAGTTGAAATCACCGAGGAGGATGTAGTCTGTAGAGGTGAGGGCGTGCGAGCTGATGGTGTCGGCGATGGTGTCGCAGAAGGCGGGGCGTAGTCCTGGTGGTCTGTAGATTAATGTTCCTCTGAGGGTGGAGTTGTTGTTAATGTGGATCAGGAAGTGCATGTGTTCTGTGTTGTCGATAGTGTCTTGGGAGCTGGTGGTGACTTTGATGATGTCCCTGTGTGGGATGGCGATGCCACCACCTGGCCTGTTCAGGCGGTCTTTGTGTTGGAGTTTGTATCCCTTGGGGGTGGTGATGGCTATGTCAGGTTCTGAGGAGGGGTTGGTCCAGGTTTCCGTGAGGAAGGCGATGTCAGGTGAGTGTGATGTGATGAGGACCCAGAGTTCTATGGCATGTTTGTGAAGGGAGCGGATGCTGAGGAGCAGGCAGTTGAGGTTGTTGTGGTGGGAGGTATTGGTGTGGTGCATGTGGGTGTTGTTGCGGGGTGTGTTCTGGTTGTGGGCTGATGTGCGGCGGGGTTGGTTGGTGGGGGTGGGGGCAGAGCAGGTGAGTATTGTGTTGGGGGTGTTGTGTTTGTTGAAGGTGGGGTCGCTATGATTGGTGTGTGGTGTGAGGGATGAGGAGCAGGAGAAATATCAGGTGTGGCAGGTGAAGGGGCCATGAGTGTGTATGGGGCTAGAAGGGGTGCACGTGGGGCGGGGGCCTGGGTTGAGTGAGTGGAGGGTGAGGGGGGAGTAGGTTTGTCTGAGAGGGCCAGGGGGACTAGCGCTGGGCACGGTCTTGGCGTAGACGGGTGCAGACAGGCTTGCCATTGGCGCGCCTTCGGCCCGCCAGCGGCACGCCTGCTCCGCGGCTGCCATAAAAGGAGGAGAGGGTGGGAGTGGCAGCTGGGAGGAGGGAGGGCTGGTTGAATGGGAAGGCTGGGGGGGTGGGGCCGCAGGGGATGGCAGAGGTAGGAAATTGAAAAAAGAAAAAGACGGTGAGGAGGAGGGGGGAGGCAGGAGGGGACGCAGGGGACGCAGCGGTGGGGAATTGAAAAAAGAAAAAGACGGTGAGGAGGAGGGGGAGGTGGGAGGGGCTGCAGGGGATGCAGTGGCGGGGAATTGAAAAAAGAAAAAGACGGTGAGGAGGAGGGGGGGGTGGGAGGGGCCGCAGGGGACGCAGCGGCGGGGAATAGAAAAAATAAAAAGACGGTGAGGAGGTGGTGCGGGTGGCGGATCGGGGAGCGACCTGCCTGCAGAAGCAGGATCAAGAGTTGCTCCCCGTTACCACGCCGTGGCTGCCATAAAAGGAGGGGAGGGTGGGAGTGGCAACTGGGAGGAGGGAGACCTGGTCGAATGGGAAGGCTGCGGGGTGGGGCCGCAGGGGATGGCAGCAGCAGGAAATTGAAAAAAGAAAAAGACGGTGAGGAGGAGGGGGAGGTGGGAGGGGCCTCAGGGGATACAGCGGCAGGGAATTGAAAAAAGAAAAAGATGGTGAGAAGGAGGGGGAGGTGGGAGGGGCCGCAGGGGACGCAGCGGTGTGGAATTGAAAAAAGAAAAAGATGGTGAGGAGGAGGGGGGAGGTGGGAGGGGCCGCAGGGGATGCAGCTGCAGGGAATTGAAAAAAGAAAAAGACGGTGAGGAGGTGATGCGGGTGGCAGAGCGGGGAACGACCTGCCTGCAGCAGCACAGAATGTAGTACAAAGAGTTGCAAAGTTGCAAAGTGGCGCAATGCATGCATTGCTCCACTGTGTAAATTTGGTGCTGAGATTTTGGCATCATTGGGTCACATTAGCGTAAAAAAAATTGAGCTAATGTGGCGCAAGGAGACGGTAGGAGCTCTTAAATCAGCCCCTTTATGCTATAGCGAGTCTGCCACTTGGCATCCATTACCTTAAACTTTGTTTTAGCTACGAGGCATATATATGGCTCATTGTATATCATTTGTTGGCAAGTCTGTTTTGAACAGGGCATTGATGGCAAAACTGAAAGCAGACTTCATCCTGTCCTCCAAGATGGATTTTGACTTGAGTGTGTTTTGGAATTCTACAAAAACATCTTCTGAATTATTTTATTGTGATTACACAATGTGATTTACTTTAGGGTATTGGAGTATGTTTTTGCTTGTATGTATTTCTTTCAAACTATGTGATGGAGGATAGGGCCACATTTCGGTGCTGGAGGCCTTAAGACCACCAGCCTCGCAAAGGAGGTCGGACTGCCGCAGACAGGGCAGTCAGACTGCCCCATTATGACCATGGCAGAGCCGCCACGGTCAAACCGCCGACACTGCCAGGCTGCAGCCAGCCTGCAGCCTGGTGGTCCCGGCAGTCGTGGCGGTCCCGGCGGTCCCTGTGGTTGTAATCCACTAGGGCAGCGCTGCCCTTGGGATTACGAGCCCCTATCCGCCAGGCTTTCTGTGGTGGTAAACTTCTCCATGGAAAGGGCTGGCAGAATGGAGGTGTTGGCGGCCCCCTGGGGGCTCTGACCTGCCCATGCACTTGGGGCCCCATGCACAGCCCCATCATGCATTCCACTGCCCAAATTACGGGAAGTGAAATGCGTGATGGGTGCTGTTGCACCCGACGCACCACAACATTGCTGCTGGCTCAATTACCAGCCGGCGTCAATGTTGTGGTGAGTGTTCTGCTGGGCCAGCAATCGAAAACACTGTTTTCCTAATATCGCCGGGCAAAAGACCTCCATGACTGGCGGTCTTTAGCGGGCAGCGGCTTCGGCGATCCTGTGAAAGGACTGCCAAAGTCGTAATGAGGCCCTCTGTCTTTACACAAAGTTAATGGTGATGTAATATGTTTTAAAAGGAAAGTGGGAAAGTAAGGACCAAGAAAAATAGAGCGTCCCAAATGCGTTTTCCCCATTAATTTTTCCATAGGATCTTTAGTCATGCTTACTGCTTAAACTGCTAAACTGAATTACACCAAATTTGGCAGGAAGGTAGAAGCTGTTCCTCAGATTACTCTTACTGTGGTTTGGTGTAAAAAGCATTTTTTTAAACATCCAGAAAATCCATGGACCCAGATCCACAGATTTTCCCAACTAGTAAAAAAGAACCAGGCAGTTTGTCAACCTTTTTCATGAGGCATGAGAGAGTTAGGTGGGGGACACATGGGGCCCCCCTCCAAGGCTTGCCACATCCCCGGGGACTGCCACATCCCTGGGGCTTCAATCAAATTTGATGGGGTGGGCACTTGCCCCCCCTGCAGCCCGGGGACCATCACTTCCCTGGGGCTACAATAAAATAATCAGGGGGGTCCGTTTTGGCAACCCTGCAGCCCCGGGGACTGCCAACTCCCGACGGCTTAACAGTTGAATGGAAGTGGGCACCCAGGAGAGATGGCTGGGGTTCCCAGGCCTAATATCAGCCCAGGGAGGCGAACCGTGTAGACCCTCAATAAATATATATATTTTAAGGCTAGATCTCATGGAATGGGATCCTCAGGGCTGAAATCAGCGGAGACGGGGAGGCCACACAGCCGCTCCCTCAATGGCATAAAGAAACTGAAGGGGACCCCCCCCTGCAAAGTACCTGTAGAGTAGCCCCTCTCCCTGACCTGGTCAGGAGCCTCCCACCTGTGCATAGTGTACTCTGGTGAGGGGGCCCCCTAGAGCTCCGGGGACCCCTTCACCGAGGGGACAGTGGGGGCCTTTGTCCACCACTGTCCCCCTCCCTGAAACAATAAAGTATATTAATAGGCTGGGCCCCCCGGAATGGGTTCCCCGGGGTTGAAATAAGCTGGAGGAGAGGGCAGAGGGGCCACCTGCCCTAAAAATATAAAATATATTATAAAGCCAGGCCCCAGGGACTGGCGTCCCTGGATTTAAAATCATCTCAGGGAGGGGCCCCCTTGACCCCCTTCTCCATAAGGCTGGGCCCCAGGGAATGGGGTCCCCAGGGTCGAGATTGCCCCAGGTAGGAGGCCACACGGTTCCCCTTCACATTTAATAGTGATGGCCCCTGGGGGATGGGGTTACCGGAGCTAAAATCAGCCAGGGGAGGGGGGCCACATGGCCTCCCATCCTGCACACTGCACCCAACGAGGTAGCACTCAGAATGCAGTAGCACTTACTAACTAGCCACTAGAAAGTACTCCAGTTAGATAGACATTTTGTGCAAAACTCTGGACCCTTGTTGGATAAACGAGCAGGTGCGCTTCCGTTCTGGCCATGATGCTCATTTCACAGAAATTAAACCTCAATAGGAAGCACTTACACATATAAGCATTGCAGGTGCCACAGTAATAACTCCACTTCTGGAAAGGGCAAATGATCCTTACTCCCGGGAAGGCCGTGAAGAGCTTGAGTTTGGGTGTATGTGGCAGTGTTGGCCGCAGGACCTGGCTGTAGACCAGGCCCTGCGAGTACACGACCACCAGGCACGGGTGCGTGCTAAAAAAAACATAGAAATTCACAAATAGAAAGGTTATTGGTACTTTATAGTTAGGTTTTGAATTTACTCGCTCAAAACCATAGAAATTCAGCAGTTATAGTTATGGTTAACTCAAGTAAGTATAACTTGCAACCAAAGATAACTATAACTCCTACCTTCACCATGCACAGCTAATTACTCCACATATTACATCATTTATGACACCATCCATGGCATCATTGATATTATCACTGCCTAAAAATATAAAATTATTTATGAGAAAACTGTGCATAGCGGGGAGGGCGAGCTACAGTTATAGTTACCTTAAGGCAGGAGCTACACTTACTTGAGTTTATATATATATATATATATATATATAGGCACTTAAACTCGCCGTTTTCCTTTTCCAGCGCCAGAACGTCAAAGGTGATATTCTTGATATGCGCGCCTCCGCGTATTTTACCAACACAATTCTCCCACACTCCGGAAGAAAGACAGCACTCCACGAACACAGCAAGTTTGTTATTTTAATCGCCAACAGGAACGCTTTTCGGCGTTGCCGCCTTCTTCAACCTGTCGATCGCCATATTGGCTCAGTTTAAATACTCCCATGGTGACATTTTCCAACCACCCAACATACATTTTGAAAGAACCACGTTTGTTACCAACATGAAATACATACACTATACATAATCAAGAAAAAGCTAATTAATTACCCGATCTTATCATCAAAAAACAAACATTAAATATATGATTTTAAATATTTGAACTTTGTTGCCTATCAACATCTTGTACCCAACAATACAAATGGGTTATCTAATACTTATCCTATACTCGATGTTCACTGTTTTACTGTTTCGTTCAGCGCGTGTGACATACAATTCGAAACTAATCTCCAATTTTACATCTTCAATTTTAAGATATTATTAAACTAATAAATTGCTAAATAGTCCATTATTACGTATTTGCATTTTCTGCCTAGCCTTCTTATCTAAAACTATGCTGTTAATTGTCAGTTATGTTGCCACAACACCTACACCTGAAAATCATGCTATCAATAAAGCACCCTACTAAATCAATATAAATGAATATACATCTCTTCACTGCTGTTTAACCCCTTTGGTTCTTTGGTATCAAATGCCAATATGTATTTGGATTTCCAATTTTCTCAACTTCTTTTCTCTATCTCCTCTTCGGATGTCTTTCTAGATTCCATCTATGACACTATATGTAATATCCTCTACTTTGCATTGTTTTTCCCAACGTCTACTTACGAAAGACAGAATATCTATTATCCCCATGTTAAACATGACATGTGAGATATATTATTGATCATCTGCCTCTTTGGAGTTGGGTAGAATTGAAAGGCATTTAGAGAAAACAGGGTTATTGGAATCAAAGATAATTTTTTGTCCATTGCAGCTTCCCCAGATGCAGACTGCATAGAGTAGCAAATTTGTACCCGAAGCGCTAGTCCCTAGTCTTGTGACTTTCTGACTGGCAGTAGTTGTAGGCATAGTATATGTGCCTGATTCAGCAAGTGAGTGCTATGGTTGGTATATGAATTACATATGTGTCACTGGGGTAGGAATGTTGTTTCCATTGTATGGCGCATGCTACTGGTTGATGTCGATGGGTTCTGTGTTTTACTTTCGTATAGATGAGGTCGAATGCAACTATTGTGTGAATAATGTTTATGGCTTATCTAAACCAGAGCCTTTTACAGCTCTATTGTATTTTCAATAGTCTTGTTGTATTTTTATTATTTTTCAAAGGGAAGGAGATATGTTATACTGTAGTCTTCTGTTAGTTGTAATGCTTTCTCTGTTCCCTGCTGCTTAGCCAGTGTGTGATGTCATGGAATGCTGATGAGTGCCTGAGGAGACTGTCAGAGAGAGAGGGCTGAGCAGAGATCATGCTGCTCCTGGTGGGGTATTTCACTATGTAACTTATAATCAATAAATTCTTCACTAATCCTACATTTATTATTCTAAATGAGCTAACTCCTACCTACCAAGAAGGAATATTCAATTATAGCAATATTTAAATGTTCGGGACGCGCTGAAACATTCTTGCCGGGAATCGAGGAGGAGGAGGTGGGCAGCAGCTGTGTGCTGCCATCAATCAGGGCAGGAGCCCTTTAAAAACACGTAAGCGCTCCCGCTCCGCGGGACGCGCTGAAACATTCTTGCCGGGAATCGAGGAGGAGGAGGTGGGCAGCAGCTGTGTGCTGCCATCAATCAGGGCAGGAGCCCTTTAAAAACACGTAAGCGCTCCCGCTCCGCGGGACGCGCGCGGGCGAAGCCCGGGCCAAGGGCGGGCCCGTCATTGCCAGGAAGAGGCAGGGCAGGGCCACCCCCCTGTCATTTACCTTAAACTGTGGTCCCAGATAACCACTTTCCATTTGTCTGCCCGAAGGACAAACTCAAGCCTATTTACACTGCGGTGGGGTAGCTTTCCCCCAAAGCTCCAGGCCTCTACCTAGCTATTGGCCAATTACCAATATTAACCTGCCTTTGCTCGCCCCGCTGTGATCTCACTTGAATCTCCCACTAAATATAAGGCCCTTGGTTTTTAGTAAAATGGGCCGACGACGTGGGGGGGGTTTGGACGGGAAATTGCACTCTAACAAAACCCTGGATGGCTTTTTACAAAAGGCCGTTGGGGAACTTGAAAGAGAAATAGAATTAGTGCAACGTCGTCTTGCTGCCCCTCCTTCTGCATCCATTAGTTCAGCCCATGATAGCCCAGTCCCACAGCCCCACCCGCGTCTAGAGCTCCAGTCTGTCCCGATTATCCATTCCCCTTCTCCATCCAAAATTCCCCAAGAGACCCAAGATGACACTCCAATTGCACCTGCCATTTGTGCCGCACCAACTCCATTGGTCCAGTGTCCCCCAATAGAAGGTTCCCTTACTTTAACTGAATCTAATACCAAAGGGAAAAGGAAGCGTAGGGAACCTGTCCTAAAAAATAAACGATCTAGAACCTTGAGTCCCTCTAATCTGGCCCAACCTTCTATCAATGATATGGCTCCAATCTCCTTACACAATACCAATAACTCCCATGCAAATGAGTTCATTAGGGATCTCATAAGAGATGAGCTCTCTAAATTACTTCTTCCTATCTCCAACCGTCTTCAAATAATTGAGGACAAACTTGATAGTCTTACGAGCAGTCAGCTACCAACAATTTCTTTACCTGTAGAAATTCATCCTAATCATGACTCTACTGTTGCCATTAGTCACACTGGCCAAATACCCAAAACTTTTCCTCCTATTCTAAATCATGACTGGCCTAGTTCTGCTAAAACCCCCAGTATCCAGACGAACAAGCCCCATATGGCCTTAGCTCCCTTATTAAAAGGAACCGCCACATGGAACAATCCAGCAACTAACTCGGGAAACGGCCCCCCTATTAGGCAATCCTCACATCCAGCACACCAGAAGATGGATAAGAGTAGTGACTCTCAAGAACCTAAAGTGCTTCATTTACCACATGAATCATGCCCTTATGTTCTCATTATATCAAATGTTCCTGAACTCAAACCTCATTTTTCCGAATCCTTCATCGAACTCAAAAATAAGGTTATCCACTGGTTGCATGTGAATGCGGGGTTTGCTTTTTCCATGTCATCTTCAATATTGATGGTGAGGTGGGTGGGCCCTCTAGCGAAGATCGGTGTTGGGGATTGTATTGTCATTAATTTTAATTCCCCCGATCTTGTCCATCGACTTTCTTCAAATGCTAACAGACTTTATCCTACAACTGGCAAAACTTCTCTTTGCAGGTTACAAGTGTTTTATCCACCTTCTATGTCGTCCTGGAGTACTCAATCACCACCATTATACGGGGCCGGCTCGGTTTCTCACACACTGCCCACCCCCGTAATTGGTCCTAGACGTCCTCTATCCTCTCTCTCTGAGGCAGATTGACTAGGAGATGCCTCTCAGGATGTGGTATTGTCTAACTGCGAAGCTGAGTCCATTTGCCCTATTGGTCTTAACATCTCGGCCGATTTTGTTGTCCCGGGTTCACCCAAAAGTTTAACATGTCAAGCAACTGAGGAATGCATCTCTAATCAGTCAAACGCTCCCTATACCTTGGGTCACACCTGCATGGTCAACTCACCAAATCCAAACACTATTGGGGTTATATCCAGCGAGGTTCTAAAGACACAGAGTAAGAAATCTTCTGATCTTAATCCACCTTAGGGAAGCACCATGGTCCTTAACAGTCCCCCCCCTAGTATTCTATATGCCCAGAATAAAGTTGGGTCCTCATGCTCAGAGGATCTCGATAAGGTGCTCAGCTGGAATATAGCTGGATTGGAAAGCAAATTACATAGCCCAGGTTGGGGTAACCTTATTGATGATCACTTGATTTGCCTTTTTCAAGAAACATGGGCATTAGAACCCAAATATAGACTCGGTTTCAAAAGCTTTTGGGTTCCGGCCCGTAAGTCATCTTCTGGGAGACCTTCGGGAGGGTTGCTCGTGTGGCTAAATACTTCTCTCAGGTGCAAGATAGAAGAATTAGACACTGGTTGCCCGGACCTGCAAGCCCTATCGTTAATGATTTCTGAAGAAAAACCCCTCCTTTTAATTAATATCTATAACAGGAATGTGAGTCCCCACTTTGAGTCTGACGTTCTGTCGAATTTGGACTATGTTCTTAAAAGTAAGCCCTCCTCTTTTGTTTTAATTGGAGGAGATTTTAATGTTACCTTCGAACCTAATCCTTTAGTCCAAGGAATTTGTAAAGAAGAGGATGCCCATTGGGGCATCCCCCAGTTAGTCTCCAACAAAAAACCAAGATTGAACA
Organism: Pleurodeles waltl; assembly: GCF_031143425.1. Classification (NCBI taxonomy): domain Eukaryota; kingdom Metazoa; phylum Chordata; class Amphibia; order Caudata; family Salamandridae; genus Pleurodeles; species Pleurodeles waltl. Next base: position 466,373,747 of record NC_090450.1, read on the forward strand.
AATTTGCACGCCTTTTGGCTGACATTGCACTAGCTCATGGCCTCCGAGCCTGTAATGGCCGCTCACACTCGGATGCTATTTTGCAACCTACTTTTAGGCGCGGAAAACATAGCAGTCGCATCGACTACATACTTCTTGATATCCGTCTTTGGCGTTACATGGTAGATATGAGGGTAGATGAGCAGCCCGTGAGCGACCACGATCCTCTGATTCTATCAACCAGAGGTCTTTTTCCTTCGTTTATAGTGCCTCACTCTAGGTCCAATGTGTCCCAACTGGCCCTAACCAATAATAGATGCAATTTAAAATGGGAATCTGTGACCTCCTCCCCTAAACATTTAGCATCCATTTACAGCTTGCTTGCGAATCATATGGAGTGTATGATCCGGTTAGATGAGTCTGAGGAGGGCGATAGCCTTCTTACAGCCCACACTGATCTGTTCCAATCTTTAAAAAATTTTTCACTAAAGAGACTGTTAACAACTCCAATAAAAAACACAATGCCCCTTGGTTCAATAATTCTTGCAGAACAGCACAACTAGCTCTCCTGGATGCAATCAAAGAAGGCCATGCTGCGACGCTGAGAATAGCCAGGGGCGCTTACAAGAAGGAATGCTCAAAGGCACGCAGAAGCTGGGAGGAGGCCAGATGGGCCACTATTCTGGTTTCAGCCTTATCTAATAATACTTCCAAGTTTTGGAAACTAATAGCTGATAATGACAGTGACTTCCCAGCCGCGCCTGGCTCTACAATCCTCTCAGCAACTTGGGTAGAGCATTTTGGGCAACTTTATGGAGGTCCACCAGAAGTTTCTCTGTGGCCCCCCAATGATTCAACAAACCAAGAGATCATTCCAATTTCTTTTTCTCTTTCCGAAACTAGAGCTGCAATAGACTCCCTGAAATGGGGGAAGGCTCCTGGCCCAGATAAAATTCCAGGTGATTTATATAAATCTAGACCTGATATATGGGCTCCCTACCTCAATTTTATCTGCAATGCTATTGCAGCAGGCGCACCAGTTCCATCTACTTGGAAAGGGGCTGAAATTGTACCGATCTTCAAAAAAGGAAATCCAAACATTCCGGCTAACTACCGTCCAATTAGTCTCCTCGATAACTTCCAAAAAATGTATGCGAAACATCTTCTGTCCCACCTTGAGGAATGGATTATAGAGTCTGAAGCCCTTTCTGATTTACAAGCGGGTTTCAGACCCGCAGTGAGCACAGTTGACCAAGCTCTAAGATTTATGTCAATAAAATGGAAGAATGTTGACCTGGGGGGGGGGTAACCTTTACGTGGTCTTTATAGACCTAAGAGCCGCATTTGACCTGATCCCCAGGAATCTGCCGTGGTCAACATTATTAAACATGGGAGTGCCATTTGGCCTCCTGAAACTCATAGCCCAGTTGCACCAAAATACCTTTGCCCAAATCAGGTGTGGACAGGGGGGCGAGCTGACTGACCCTGTAGCTATCAAAAAAGGAGTTAGACAAGGTTGTGTTTTGGCACCTACTCTTTTTCTGCTCTACATTAATAATTGCATCCACTACCTAGAGAACTGCATAAATGATTCTCCGAAACTAGGTGGGGAAAATATCCCCTGCCTGCTATATGCAGATGATACGATCCTACTATCAAAATCGCCAATGGGAATTCAACACCTGATTAACCAGTTCTGTGCTTATTGTAGTGATTATGGTTTAGATGTAAACATTAAGAAAACTAAATTTATGATATTCACTACCTCTAAAAAACGATTGCGTACTAATATTAAGATGAATTCGTCCCCATTGGAGAAAGTTGAAGAGTTTGATTATTTGGGTTTCAGATTATCTACATCAGGCAAATGGAAGGCAGCAATTGACAAAGGGGCTCTGATCATAAGCCAAAGAGGTGGGGCCTTAGTCCGCAGATCTAGAAAGGCTCCGAGCCCCCCTCTGAACATTCTTGCGGAGATTTATAATGTTCAAATCAGAGCAGCAGCCCTATATGGAGCGGAACTTTGGGGGTCCCATAAAAACCTGGACATTCTGCAAACTAAGGAAAATATTTTCCTTAGGCAGGTGTCCAGGCTAGGTACGGGCACTCCAATGACCCCTTTAAGGCTTGACCTTGGCTTAAATGGCATTAAAACCATAGCGGCCTTAAGACCCCTTACCTACTGGATTCGTCTATGGAAATCTGCTGAACTAGAACCATATAGGCTGGCTATAAGAGAGTTGATAGCCGCTCCCAAGGCATTGGAGAGAATCCCTTGGCTGAAAGAGATGAAAATTGCCTGGGACAAAATGGGTCTTTCCCATTATTGGAACCACCCGGATCAAATCCCTGATAAGGCTAGGAGATTTGTTACGAGCAGATATTGGGAGAAAGTTAACGAAGATTCCCTGCACCAAAAGAGGGCGGGTAGGTTAACAATGGATTTTCTTCAAAATTAAGCATGAACCCTGGGCTGAGAATTTCCTGAACCTCCCTATCCCCCCGTATGCACGCACTCTATACCTGCAGTTAAGATATGGTACATTGCCTACCAATGGTTTCACGGCCCATTGGTCTTCTAACATCGCTACAAATGATAGGTGTATTTTCTGTCAACATTGTAAAGAAACATCAGAGCATGTATTATTCTTCTGCCCTTTGTACAAGACACCAAGAAAGAGGTGGATTACCCCCCTCTGTAAAAACATGTTATTTCAGGATAGAGTAACTGCCATTAGAATCTGTACACATGATTTTTCTCCCAGGGTTGCCATTCCAGTTACCAAATACTTATCGGAGGCCTGGTACATCCGTCGCAAGTTCATTGCACCCAAAGGCTCCTGAGTCATTTCTATACTAGTCTCTAGAAGGATTTTAATCTTCTCTTTTTATCCTTTTTGTATTGCTTTTAGTAGGAAATTTCCATTACAAATTTGTTGCCTTTTTTATGACTACCAAGACTGCACAAGCTTATATAGCCTTCCCATATAGTTTTTCTGTTGTTTTTTTTTTTGATTGGTACTCTGATAATGTTTCCTTTTAGTCCAATTAGACTATTTTCTGTCTTTTTTGTCTTCTGGCTGTGCACACTGGTCCTCCAGACAAAAAGTTCTACATTTTAGTTTTTAGCTCTGTCCCCTTTTCTTATTATATCTATTTATGTTTTATTTTATTGTATTTATATATATGATGAAATGCTTTGTCCTGTTGTTCTTATTGTTACAATGTTTTGACGTCTATTGGTTTTATATTGTTATTATGTTTTTATCACATTCTTTTTTCAAGTATGATTGTTATTACTATCTTAAATGGACTAGATTTCTAGTCCGAATGAACTTAATAAATAAATAAAATAAATGTTCTGTCATCTAGGGTTGAAAAATTCTAATTATGGAGGAGTGAACTGAACCTACCCTGTTCTAAAAATATAATTGTTAAAAGAAAAATGATACTGTATTGCCAAATTGGGTGGTGCATCTGCATTCTCCTCTGGAATATCCATCACTCTTTGATACCTGTCTGAACCGCTGCAGTAGATAAGCTGGTCTCTGAAGAACTTGAAAAAAGGAGTAGTAGAGGTGTATTTTCAATAAGTAAGTTTGTAAAGTCTAATCACCTTCAGGAAAAATGATCACCCATCAGACACCAAACATTGATCAAAATCAACTTTACTATTAATTGAACACCCTCCCTCACTGTATGCCACCACATAAATCATCAATCAACACTCACAATCACTCACTCATTGTTTCAATAGTTCTAGTTAGCTATAGTTACCAATTCCAATCCAGGTATGGGTAGGTTAGGTACACAATTGTTTCTTTGATCCATGCAACACATTGGAATTTGGTATTGGCACTCTTGTAAATAAATGATCTGGGGCAGCCCTGCCAAGTGATGCAAAAAAAATTATAAGCATGCAAGGGAGGCAGGGATTGTCTCCAATATTGTGAAGGAATTGTGGAGGCTTCTTCACTGCACACTGGTCCAACTCAAATCCGGCCATATATTTCACTACAAAATGGTGGGGCAGCATAAATTTGAGACAAATGTAATGTTCCACTATATGCTTTTTTGTGCAAAGAAAGAAGTTCCACGAGAAATACATAATTAAAAAGTTCTATGGTGGTACTCATATACTCAGTCCAGGAAGTAGAGTTTGTCCTCAAACGCAGGTGGTTCACCCAGAAGTTAGTCAGCTAACACATTTGATTCTGACCAGTCATCCTCCTCCTCCTCTTGTGCTGTTGCAGGAACAGTGTAATCAAGTGGTATGACAAGTTGGTTCATTTAAATCATGGTCAATCTCTCCATGTTTTGAGGCAAGAGGCTTTTCCTTCTCACTGTAACAATTGTGCCAGCTTCACTAAATACATGCTCTGCAGACACACTGGCCACAGGAGAAGTCAGATACTTTATTGCCAGCCTGCAGAGTTCTGACCATTGGTGGATCTTCCCATACCAATACATAGATGGGTTCTGATCCACATAGACCTCTTTTGGGTCATCCCAATACTCCTAGAATATCCTCTGAATGGTCATTGGTGCTGCCACTTGCTCAACCTCTTTTGCCTTCTCCTCTGCACAGGACGTAAGACCTGCCACTTGAAACCAAGCCAATGCAGACATTGGTCTGATTCTCCTGTTGCTTTTGTTCTCAGTACTCCTATTGCTGGTGTTGGCTGCTGTGAGACAATTGTCCTCTCTGGAAGTTGAAGGGGGCACCCCAGAACTGTGGAGTGGGACTTTATGTTCCAGCTATTCTTCTTCCAGGCCTCCGGCTTGTTCACCAATTCACCTCTGGAATTTTGAAACATCCTGTTAAGAAGTTAAGAAAAAGGAATGAAAGTGGGCAGAATATTTTTGTACCATGGATCAAGTAGTGTGGCACGGATGTACTTTTTAGCCGAGATGATGTCATTTTGTAACCTTGCATTACAAGCCAAGTGAAGTATTAAGCTCTCAACTCAGGTATGCGCTTCTGTGGTTTTGTTCACACCTCCAAGTGTGAACCTTTCATGCACCTTCTTCAACGGGATAGCCTGGGCCATTGCACTGTTCTACTTGCTAACTTCCCATGTGAAAACCTCAAAAGGGAGTAGCATCTGTATCAGGCATTTGACTAGGCCCCATTTGTCTGAATTCATGGTCATAGCTTCCCCAATTGCATGCCCTCCTCTTTGAATGACATAGTCACTGATCTGTTTGTACTGCTCATACTGATAATGCAGCATTTAATAGGTCAAGTTCCAATGTGTGTGCATCTCCTGTATCAGGACTTTAACTGGTACTCTATTAGCATGCTGAATAATCTGCAACTGCTTTCTGGTTTTAAAAGAATGGCTGAAATTAGTGCAAATTCCTCTGCAGGTGGTCAGTATGTTGCTGACTTTGGCGGTCATTATAAACACGGTGGGAAACCCCGCCGTGTTGATGTCTGGTGGTCTTTTCACAGCCCGCCAGCCCCCTTGGCCATATAATATACAATCTGCTGGTCTGGGACGTTGCTGACGGCTCCACATGGAGCCGTCGTCAATGCCACTGTGCAGCGGGTACAGCAGCACCCGTCGCACAGATCACTGCCCGTAAATCAGGCAGTGATGAGGCACTGCACGGAGGGGCCCCTGCACTGCCCATGCCAAATGCATGGGCAGTGCAGGGGCCCCAAGGGGAGCCCATGGAGCACTCCTTCTGCCAGCCTTTCCCTGGCGGGGGAACCCACCAGGGAAGGGCTGGAGTAGCAAGGGCTCTTTATCTGCAGGGCAGCGCTGCCCTGTCGGATAAAGTATTCTGCCACCGTCAGGCTACCTGTTGGTGGTAGCCTGGCGGTGGAGGAGAGCCACCTGTGGCGGCCCTTCCTTGTTTAGAATATGGCGGTTCAGACCGCCATGCTGGTAGCAGTATTTTCCTTCACCGCTGACATGGCGGTCCGAACCGCCATGTTCGTGATGAGGGCCTGTGTCTTCTTTTTTGAGAAAGACTTGCACAACCAAGTTGATTCTGAGACCTCTGAGTTGCAGCCATTCAGACACCTTGCTGTTAAATTTGTTCAAGATGTTCTCCATCGCGAACATGGCTACTGTTGCATGTCACCAAAAGCTCTTAAAACTTTCTTCAGAGCCAAGACCTGTATATAGCTTTTGCTTCAAAATAGAGATCCAGTGTTCAGGGATGCACATGTAGTTGCCTGCCAAGTTGTCCACATGTTGGTCGTCAGGTCAATATGGTGAATAACACTTTGCTGCAAAGCTTGCCCAACCAATTATAGTTCATTGTGATGTAGGGCTGGAACAGCAGCTTTGGCAAAATAGGTCCAATTTGGAACCTTCCATTCCAGGCAGATGGCTGCCACAAATTCTAAGAATCCCACCCCTTACACGAAAAAAGGGAAGAAGTCCAGAGCTAACATTTGTGCCGGCTTTACAGTGCTGTTGAGTGGTTGCAGTCGTAGGGCCCCTCCTGCCTAAACATGGCTATAATAGTAGCGTGGATTTTCTTCTTTTTTGGGGTCACTGACACAGGCGACTTTTGAAAAGTAGATGGTGGTTGACTCAATTCACGTCGTAAGGCAGTCACTGTATGCCGTGGTGTCTTCATCTGACTCTGAGTCTTCTTGAGCCATTTTGAGGTTACTACAGTGTCTGATTCTGGTACACTGCTGGGGACAGGGCTGCTTTGCATGAGGATGCCACCCTCTTCTTCCTTATCACCTCCCACTGTGATTGGACTTGTAGCTGATGTTTCCTGGCTGTCCTCACTTCAGCACTACCACCACATTCAGCAATTTCTTTAAGGTGCTTCTCCCACTGGATTGCATGATGCTTTTTCATATGGGTCGTTTGGCCTCTAGTACAGTAACTTAAACCAGGCTTACCTTGACAAATACTTGTGTGGCAAATGGACAAAATTGCAATGTTCCCCTTTTGTTTGGTAACCGTAAAAAAGCCTCAAACTGGGGAGAAGTACTTTCTTAGTGGGCCACTGCCAAAGCCTGTAGAAAATCTGAAGGTAGTTGTGTGTGTCTTTGATTGCCTGTCTGCAATGCATACTTTTACTGAGGTAGGGGTTGGGGCAGGTCTCAGCTGGGGCTTTACAAATATGGAAGCTTGTGATGCTACCTGTCCATATTCCTTGGAGGAGGTTAAAAAGTAATATCAGACTCCTGTGTGCCAGCTTCCACAATTACTGGTGTGTCGTTGTCATACTTCTCATCGTTATTTTCCATAATTCTAAGGCTTTCAGGAACTTTTCTTCTCCCTTGCCTCTCCTGGCGTCTCCCAGACTCTGCTGTGGTCCACTCCATGTTTCTATTGTCATCATCAGAAGGGGTGCTTGGAGAGGATGGAGGAGTGCTACCCTTACTTTTCCTTGCTGGAGATCTGGGAGCCTATGATTCTAAAAGCGGAAGATCAACCTCCTGCTCCGCTCCAGCTTAAGGAAGATCTACTATTGCTGGCTGCGGCTGCTGTCCACTTTGCTCTGTATCCTGAAAGGGACAAATCTAATTCAACCTCACTGCTTGTCAACGTCACCATGATAGCAGTGGCTGCTTCACTGACAAACATGGTCTTGGGTTTAGTTTGGGGTGGTGCTGTTGATGCAGGAATGCTGCTCTCAGGTTCCTCCCTGGAGGCCAGTGTGGCAGGCATACATTTCCCAAAAAAGGTTGTGGTCGGCACTCCAGTGGTGGAAAGCTGCTCTACTCACCAACTGCTTTCTTGTGAGCAACTTTCTGTGGGGCCATCTTCAAGGTGTCAGCAGTGTAAATAAGCTGCACAAGTGGAAGAGATCGGAGGACTGAAGTCAATGTACAGGCCTTATGTTTGGCATTACTGAGAGTGTTGTCTTTTCTTCTCTTGTGCACCTAAAAGCAACCAAGCAAGAAAAACATGTGGTTAGTAAAACATGGCATTGTTGGAGGTTGAAATAGTACAGACAAAGGCAATGTTAGTGTGGTTGGTTACTTAGGTAAAAATATTAATTTATCCAAACATTGTAAAGTCAAACCACACCACCATACCATACAATTTCATTTTAAATCAGGGAACAGCACATGCTAATATAAATGTTTGCTTTGCGTCCATCTATTCCAAAGGAGACACTTGTAATAGAAATGGAATAATCCTTAAACAACCTATGCAGGCAAGGTTGTCCAGGGGGGATATGGAATATTAATTAAAAAAATGAATGATGCTGAAGTGTCTGCAGTGCATCACACCCACGGTGTCCAGGAGGAAATGGAAATATACGTAAAAAAACTGAATGCTGTAGCGCGGCTGTGCGCCGATGATGGATGGATGGATCAAAGCAAAAATCAAAAACATGAAAAAAAATGTAATTGAAAATTAAAAAACATAAAAAATACAAATTTAAAAAATGAATATAAAAATAATAAATTACATTTAAAAATGTAAATAAAAATAATTAAATTAAAACATTTTTTTTTTTAAACATGAACAATAATTGCCAATATTTGTATGTGAGTATGTGGAGAAAGATACCTATTGTGAGGCAAGGAAGTGCAAAATAGAAAATGCAAAAAAGTGTGTAATCTGAGCACTGTTCATCAACAGTACTCAGTACTTTCATATACAACAATGATCCTTAAGCATATTATTAAACTGATATCACATGCATCCATGCAAGCCTATGGCAAAGGCACACTGACTGGCTGGATGCACAAAATGGCTGCCAGCCACATGGTCAAACAACAACAGTGAGCAAAGAGGCATGGAGAACAAAGAACTCAGCAAAGCCTATGGCAAAGGCACACTGGCTGGATGCACAAAATAGCCACCAGCCACACGGCCAAACAACAACAGTGAGCAAGGAGGCACAGAGAACAAAGAACACAGAACACATGCAAGCCTATAGCAAAGGCACACTGCCTGGATGTACACATTCAGGCCTATGGACCCAGACCACGCAAAATGGCACCTGGCCATATGGCATGGAGAACAAAGAAAAATGATGGTCAATGACAAACACATACACATACACATACACACACCCACGCACACTAGTCAGAAAAAGGAGGCACAGTCGTAATACTGAAGAAAACAAGATAATTAATTCAGCAATGCCGAACACTAAAATTGACTGAGCTATAAAAAATTTACAACAGCACACATCTTCGTATGTCATCAAATATTACCCCATATATATACACTTTTTGCAGAAAAAAATATGAAATACAAACAATAGCTAACATTTGTAAGTTAATTCAATGCCATCCCCACCCTGAATGATGTTTTAAATACATATACCACGCAAAAATGTATTTCATGTAATGATGACTAATACTGAGCCTCCTGGCTGGATAGCCCATTCGAAGTCTGGGCCACATTGTAAAATAAATGAATATTAAAAATGTACAAACATGTAGAAAACGTATTGAACCGTTTGGCCTTCTCAAAAGATGAAAAATAAAATGCAAAAATAATAACTTGGCCCCTACTGAAACTCCAGTCCATTCACCACCATGAAATTTAAAAATCAAATAAAAGTACAAAGAAATATGGGTGCATGCCCTATCAAATTAACAACCCCTTATACTATAGTTGTTTAACTTACTTGTGTGACAGCACAAAATCAAAGACCTTAAATCCAAAGGTACATATCCAGCTTCCACCTCCAATTCCAAGTGAAAAGTGACCATGAGATGGCCAACGCACTGGGAGGAGCCTGCTGGACAGGAACAGGAAGTTGGAATCTCTGGGGCACTTCCTTCCTGTTGGAAAACAATTTAAAAAAAAGGCTTCTTGCACTAAACAAAAAACCTGAATGGTCTGATGGAGTAGAAAATCCACATGAAAACATTTTTGGGAGTAGATATAGTTGCTTCTCAAGTAGAAAATTTAACTTGAGATGTGTTTACAAGCAGCACTATATTGATGCTGTCTCGGTTGGACGCTACATGAGTGGGTGCACAATCTTGCACGTGCTCGCTAGAGGCCTATGAATATTGTGGCACTTTTGAGCAAGCACCAAAAATGAATCTAATATGCGTGAACAGAAAAAAAACCTCTGCTTCATGTCAGACAGCAAAATTTTAAACTACACACTACTCCATGCAGTGCGAAGTTTAAGAATTCAGAAAACTTCACCAGCAGAAAAGAGTTTTTCACCTGGGCCTAGTTTTTAAACACAGAATTGACACGCATAGACAATGGAGAAAACAGGGTTTAGAATAGACACCAGCAAATTGTCTATAGATCAGATGAATGATTTTTGCAGAGACAAAGAGACGAGGATTCCTAGGAGTAGAGACAGATAAGTCCTAACTAATTTTACCACAGACTTGTTTGAGACACAGGGTAAAAGGGATGAGGTTGTAGTTGACTTGCGGAGTGAACCATGGAATCCAGGAAGAGAGTGCTGTGGTGTCAGACTCTAGGATACCCTTAGGACAGACCTATCTCAGACACCTACAGAGTTTATCTCTTAATGCATTTTCCATAGTTTCACCAAGACAGTCATCACCCTTAGTTTCTTGAAAAGCCCAGTAGTGTACCCAACCTTTAATTTCTGGACTACCACTGTCACCAATTCTAAGAGGAAATCACTTAGATGGGTTGAACCTAGTGGAGACTTTGAGCTTGCAGCTGGTGCTTCAGAAAGCTAAGTCTCAGGAAGAGGAGAATGCCACAGTGTTCCAGAGGGAGTAGCTAAGGCTAGCTCACCAGAAACAAGAGGAGAAGAGAGGAGGTGGGAGAAGCAAGAAGGATTGGTATGAGAAGAGAAATTGTGAGAGTGGGGAAAAGCAGAGAGGTTGTGAAGAGAAATGGAAGGAAAAGGAAAGGAACTGGAGACAGTCCTTGAGAGAGGGAAGCTTAGGATGACAGCAATGACACTTCCATCTGTAATATGTGACTCTACATCAAGTTCAGAGAAGGTTGTTGTCAAAGTTCCAAGCAATCTTATGCAAATTTGTGGAAGGTCAGGAAATTTTGGAAAGTTTTTTTTGCTTGGAGATCACTTGTAAGGTGCAGGTCTTGAATGATGTGTTTAAGGCAGCTGTCAAGAGACCACCATCATTGTAAGGATAAATGTGGGGTACCTGATGTTATATGAGCAAATGCAGGAGACTCTGTTTAGATGGGTGTGGGTTGACATCAGCTCAGTACCATCAAGGATTCCATGACTGCAAGAGTGCGGATGTTGTTTCATTTGAGACTTGGATTAAAGGTGTACCGCATTATTTAAATGCATGAGTGGGAGGGGTGGGGTCCATTGACTTTCAGTTCATTAACAAGTTGATAGTGACTGAGTGACTGAAGGAGGACTGCTCTATCCCACTTTGGCAATATCTGTCTGAATTAATAGAGAGGTATTCAGAGAAAATTGTGCTGTTGGCTGTTAAGTGGTTAGCTAACAGGGTTCACAAAGGGCTAAACCAGCATGGTTCTATGCCGAAGGTGAAGAGGATCTCTTCAGAAGCTGGATTCAAACCAGAGGGTAAGTGCCAGGGTAATTCCCATGGGACCCAGGAAAACTGGTAATGGTAATGATGTGTCTAGGAAGGAACATCATGCAAAGGTAGGACAGGAAAGTTCTTCCAAGTCCAAGATGGTGACTTGCTTCAAGTGACGCAAGGAGGGACACTTCAAGAGAAATAGTTAGGCAAAAAAACATGACCCAGCAACAACGTGATAGTAAGCATGTTGCATGTGGGTGAAGGGACCTGAGAAGGCCTGGTTGCACTTAGCTCAGTAGCTGTCTGTCATAGCAGTAGAGATCTGGGAGAGGGATTCAGAAGATCTAAAGCACATTTATCCTTTGTACAGGAATTTAGTATTAATGGGAGGAAAGAGCCTGTCCTGAGTGATACTGAAGCCTTCCACACAATGGTTAAGAAGAAGTACCTTAAGCATGTGGTGATACTCCCTGGGACCAAGTATGTAGGTTTGGTAGCTGTTGAAAACGGCCCTTTCTGCAAAGTTATCCCCAAACTTTTTGCCTTTCTCCTCCTATTTGTCTGACCCTCTTTTTGTTGGCTTTAGGACTCTGGGCACTTTAGCACTGCCAATCAGTGTTCAATTGCATGTACTCTCTCCCCTACAACTTGGTATAATTGGTTTACACATTTTGGCTTATTTAATTTACCTGTAAGTCCCTTGTAAAGTGTTATACCATATACCTAGGGCCTGTAAATTAAATGCTACTCATGGGCCTGTAGCACAGATTGCACCACCCACAGGAGTGGCCTTTCAAACTTGTCTCATACCTGCCACTACAGAGCCTGCATGCACACATTACTGCCACCCTGACTTGGAAAGTCAAACTATGTGCCAAGGCCTAAACTCCAACTCTAAGTCGCCCCTAAGGTAGGCCATATATATCCCTATGGTCAGGGTGCTGTGTATAGAAAAGGCAGGGAATGTGCCTTCATTGTGTGGCATGTCATGGTAGTGACAAGTAGCTTATTTGGTTTCTCACTGCTGTGGGTGCTGCCCCGTAGGTTTTCATTGGAAACTCCATTGCATATGCCTAAGTGGCGTCTTCTGATCTATGAGGAGTAGCGTAGCCATGTTTGGTATTTTTGGAATGGAAGTGAGAAATCCTTCTTATAGGTGTAGGTGGATTTTTTTATTACCATTGTGGAAATGCCACTTTTAGAAAGTAGATATTTCACTGTGCTATGACTGTTGTGCTTTGCAGCCTGACTCCAATCCATGCCTGCGGTAGGCTGACAGCAGGGCTCTGTGCTTACTTTCCAGACAGCCATTACACAGGGAGGGTGGAGGTGTAATAGGATTACATCTGCATACTGAATGGTCATCCTAGGCTGGGAGAGGGAGAGGCGGGCATAATTACATTTGTATGGGCTGTGTCCGGCCCTCACACAAAGGACTTGTGTAACCCCTACTGATGTCTGGGGCCAAGGCTGGGGTTGAAGGGGGATGCTGTGCACTTCTAAAGTTTCTTTGAAGTGCACCCTGAGATCAAAGAGAAAATGAGTATAAGTACAGGAGTTGTTCCCCATGTTTTTAGACACTGTGTGGAGTGGACTCCAGATGCTGCTGGAAGGACTAGCCAGGAACCACCCTTGGGACTGTCCGGCTGATGTGCTGCCCTGTGGCCCGCTAGGCCACCCATAAGGAATGCCACTTTTGTTCATCAGACCATTTGTGCTGGCCTGCCTACCTGCACCCTCCTTTGGTGCCCCCAGTGTTCTCCTGGGGCTGGGTGGTGTACCCATTTCCCCACTGTTCTCTGCTCTATAGTGTGAGGAAAGTGCTCAATTCTTTGTGTGGAAGTTCTGTTTTCTGCAGGGAGCGCATGATGAGCACCCCTATGGTGATCGTGGCTGTGGGCCCCCTATTGCAGGCTCGTTCCCTTGTCCAAGAGGACCGTGAAGAGGAGAAAAGTGCCAAAGAGCTGGCAGCAGTCTGTAATGCAGAACTGAGACAACTAGCATATTTGATGGTGCCCCCGGGGCATAGGCAGGCATCTACTCTGGTGCAGTCATTGCGGCAGCCTAGGTCACAAGGGGAAGAGGAGCCTGTTCACCACTGCGGCACCAGGAAAGGAGCTCCATGCTTTCCCCAGCGCTCCCCACTGGAGCTCTGGGCTGGGAGCCTGGGCCGCTCCAAGAGTAAAGAAGTCCTCGTCGGCCGTGACCCAGCTGCATTAGGGACCTCCCTGCATAGTACCCGAACACAAGAGAAGTCTTAAGTGCCTGGTAAGAGCCGCGCTGTACACACAGGTTGCTGGGCTGGAAGCACGCTACGTGGCGGGTGGCTGCCTGGTCAATTGTTTGTACATGTGGGGGGGCAGCAAGAGGTTGCCCGCCATGGTGGGAGCTGTGTAGGCTTCCCTCACCCCGTACAGTGGTTTCCCTTGGTCCTGGGGGCTTTTTTTTGTATGCCCATCCCTCGCAGAATGAGAAGGGAACCTCAGTGGAAGCCCATCCTGCTGAGGATAATTCACCGCCCGCTGGGGACTGTGTTCATTGAGGCGGACTCCATGATAGGAGCTGGGCCGTTTCTCTTAGTACAAAGAAAGTGCTGCATTTAGGGGCATATTTACAAGCCCCTTGCAGGACCTTAGTACCGCCATCACATAATTTTTTTGAAGCTAAGGAGAGCTAAGGTGGCTTTTTCTGCCACCCTATATTTATAAAGTGGCACAATTCTTTGTTTGCACTTCTTTGTGAACTCTTCCCCCACATTATGCCTGCATTAGGCATAATGTATGCATGGGATACATACTGGCACAGGGAGCCCCAAAAATGCCTCAGTGAAATTTGCAACATTTCACTGCTGCATTGTTTCTGTAATTTTTAATGCCTGCTCAGAGCGGGCATTAAATGCAGCACCAATTACATTCAATGAGCCTCCTTGTGCTTTGCTGCACTAGCGTGAACATTTTTGATGCTAGTGTAGCAAAGCGCCACAATAGTGTCAAAAATGTTGACGCTCTTGTGCTAATGACTGTTATGGTGCACCGGATTATAAATACATTGCATCCATGATGTTGTTAGGTGCGTGCCAGTAAAGGTGGAACAAGAAAAGTGGCTCATCATCTATGAAGCACAGCTTTCTTGTAAAAATGCTCCTTGGGTAATAGGAGGGCAGAAGCTCCTGTACCTGACACGATGGATTTGGTTTTAGTACTGTTGAACTTTTAAAGGAAGTGCAAACGCGCTGCAACCTTCATACGGAAGGTGTTGTTGGTGAATCCTGGTATTGTTGCCTTTTACAAGGATATTTTTGCCCTCATGTTGTATGCTGCATTGTTCATGCTCTGAATATGGCATATGCTGTCTTAGCCTTGGTGCAGTGTCACACATTTCTCAAGAATTGTTTCTCTGGCATTGGGAGGGTATGTTTTGTTTATGACATATGCAATACGGAAATGTTTCTCCTTCTTTTGCATTAAGGATGATGAAGATCTGACAAGTGTCTGTTTGGTCCAGTATTACTGATTCATGTTGTTGTGGTATATGATATGTATGCAAATCAGTTTATTTATATATAACTTGTTGTAGAGTCTCTTTGGTAGTGTATTTATTGTGTCACCAGGTTGTGTGTGTTGTGCAGACGGTTTAACATTGCCTCCGGGATAAGCCTGGCTGCTCATACAAAGTTACCATGTGGGTGAGCAGGGGTTAGCTTAGGTGTGTAACTTACTCGCCCTGACTAGAATGATGGGTTCTGCCAGGCTTAGGTAGATACCCTAGCTAAACAGAAACCCCATTTCCAAAAGTAGCCATTGGTTAGGGCATGGAGTATCCACTTGTAAGAGCTGAGTTTGAGCTCAATGGCACTGCATCCATAGTCGATGATAGGGTAAGGAAAATGCAAGGTGCTGGATGTCTCTTGGCAATGTTTGATTGCCCCTGGCCTGATACCAGGATCAGAAGCCTTTACAGCTTGGACAATGCCAGCTGAGTTGACCAGAGTTCAGGCTGCACATCAGTCTCAAAGAGGACTGGGACCATTCCTGATTGGCAGGTATCAGGGCAAGGTAGTTTACATTAAAGTGTAGACTCTGGGAAGAAAGTGGCCATGGAGGTCACTGCTTCTTGTTCTGGGGGATGGAGGTCTAGGCTCCTCAAGCAGACCAGCTAGAGTCTGGGTCACTTCCAGAGCTGCATGCTTTGCCAGCTGCTGGAGGGAATCTTCCTGGGAAGATTTACAAAAAGGCACTGGAGTAGTTCTCTATGGTTGCAGGACTTTGGATGGAAGTCCAAGAAAAGGTCTGAAAGGAGTTGATCGGGAATCACTATGTTGTCTGGGAAGATAGCCTATTTTCTGGTGAGCTGGTGCATCTTGAGCCAGGAACTATAAAAGATGCTAGTGGTTCCATTAGAAACAGGAAATTCCTGTTATCACTGGCCCATGAGGTGCCCTTAGAAGGGCACTGTTAGACCTGACAGCCTTACGGTGGTCACCCCTAACTTTTTGCCTGCCTCCCTCCACTTTTTAGACACTGTTTTTGCTGGTTTTAAGACTCTGCACACTTTACCACTAATAACCAGCGCTAAAGTGCACATGCTCTCTCCCTTTAAACATGATAACATTGGATCCTACCCAATTGGATTATTTAATTTACTTAGAAGTCCCTAGTTAAGTGCTCTATATGTGCCCAGGGCCTGTAAATTAAATGCTACTAGTGGGCCTGCAGCACTGATTGTGTCACCCACTTAAGTAGCTCCTTAACCTTGTCTCAGGCCTACCATTACAAGGCCTGTGTGTGCAGTTTCACTGCCAATTCAACTTGGCATTTAAAAGTACTTGCCAAGCTTAACCCCCCTCTTTTTCTACATATACGTCACCCCTAAGGTATGTCCTAGGTAACCCATAGGGCAGGGTGATGTGTTGGCAAAAGGCAGGACGTGTACCAGTTTAGTTTACATAAACGGGAAGTGTAAAACTCCTAATTCATTTTTACATTGCTGTGAGTACTGCTCCCTTCATTGGCTAACATTGGGGCTACCCTCATATACTGTTTGAGTGGTAGCTGCTGATCTGGAAAGAGTAGGGAGGTCATATTTAGTATGGCCAGAATAGTGATACAAAATCCTGATGACTGGTGAAGTTGGATTTAATATTACTATTTTAGGAATGCCACTTTTAGATAGTGAGCATTATTCTGCACTTAAATCCTTCGGTGCCTTACAATCCACGTCTGGCTGGGTTCAGCTGACAGCTCCCTTGTGCATTCACTCAGACACACCCCAAACACAGGATACACAGCCTCACTCGCATACATCTGCATTTTGAATGGGTCTTCCTGGGCTGGGAGGGTGGAGGGCTTGACACTTGCATGTCAAAGGACAGTAGGCCGCCTTCACACAAAGGACTGCCCCACCCCCTACTGGTAACCTGGCAGACAGGATTGAACTGAAAAGGGACCTTGTGCACTTCTAAGCCACTCTTTGAAGTCTCCCCACTTAAAAGGCACATTGGGTATTTGAACAGGCCCTCTGCCCCTACCAACTCAGACACTTCCTGGAGAAGAGAAACTGAACCAGAATCTGCATCCTGCAAAGAAGACCTGCCTGGCTGCCCAAAGGACTCACCTGACTACTTTCTGTGAAGGACTGCTGCCTTGCTGTTGCCCTGCTGCCTTGCTGCTCTCTGGCTGTGGTGAGAAGTGCTCTCCAAGTGTTTGAATAGAGCTTTCCTCGTGTTCCCTGAAGTCTCAGGGCCAAAAAGACTTCATCTCTACATGACGGACTCCTTGTGTGGCAAAATTCCATGCACAGCTTGCCAGAAATGGGCACATCCTGCATCACGGTGACAAATTCACCGCATGCCGAACCGGAACGATGCAGCCCAACTTTGCAACGAGAAGATCGATGCAGCGCCAGCGTAGCAACTGGAAATTCGAAGCACGGCCCACTGGATCGGCGCACAACCAAGCCTGAATGACGCAGCCCAACTTCCAGAGAGGAATCGATGCAGCGCCTGCCATGCGGTAGAAATTTCAAGCGACGCCCACCGGATTGACGCAGCCCCTGTGACTTTGTCCTGTCAGCACCGGAAATCCACGCATCATCCCCGGGGCATCCGAAAACCCCGCAACCCAAAGAGGATCCACGACCGAGCAATGGAAATCAACATACCCCTCCCTGTTTTCCACGCATCTCCTCCTCTGCAGTTCTTTGCGGAGATTTTTAACGTAAACCAGGTACTTTGTGCTTGAAAGAGACATTTATTGCTTTTAGAGACTAAAGACACTTGCATCATTTGTACAGACATATTCCAAACATATACTTATTGCATCTTAATTGTTTTGACATGCATTTATCCAGATAAATATTATATATTTTTCTAAACACTGTGGTGTATTTCTTGTGGTGTTCTACTGTATTATTGCATGATTTATTGCACAAATACTTTACACATCGCCTTCTACGTTAAGCCTGACTGCTCAGTGCCAAGCTACTAGAGGGTGGGCACAGGATAATCTGGATTGTGTCTGATTTACCCTGACTAGAGTGAGGGTCCTTGCTTGGACAGGGGGTAACCTGAGTGCCAAAGACCCCATTTCTAACAGGGACATAATGATTAGAAGACCTAGGATAGGTTGAATCATCTGTTCTACTGGCTAGTGAGTGGTAAGACAGCCAAGAGCATTAGGGTATTGCTGCTGACTCTACTAGTTGTAGGTGTTCCATTTGAGGAGGTAGGAATAGTTGTATTTGACAGTTTGATCCCCTCTCCTAGTCAGGCAACAAGAATATCTTGGTGTTGGTTGATATTGCTACTAGGTAACTGGAAGCTGTACCTCTGAGGAGCATGACACATGAGAGGGAGCAAGAGCTCTCCTGGGGATCTTTTTTGAGGTCGGATTTCCAAGGATGGTAATTTCTGACTTTGGAACTAACTTCATCTCCTTCTATATGAGAGATGTGAGAGCAAGCTGAAGTGACATACTACTGCTCTATTGCTTACCAACCACAAATGAATGATTTGGTTTAATACAACACTGAAGAGCATACTGGGATCTCTGCCAAAGAACCTCAGAAGGAAGATGGATTGCCTCCTTACATGTCTCTTGTTTGCCTATCAAGAGATTCTGAAGAAGGGAGTAGGGTTCAATCCCTTTGAGCTTCTGTATGAACACCCAGTGTGGAGGCTACTCACCATAGTCAGAGAAAGGTGGTAAGGAACATAAGAGTCTCCACAGAAGTATGTGGTGGACTATGTGATTGGCCTGATGATGCAATACATGAGTCATGCAAAGGAAAACATTCAGGACAGAAAAGTGCTGATGAAGGAGTTGTAAGACTAGAAAGCTATGATGTGTTGGTGCTTAAACCTATTTGTCCCAGGGCGTTAGAGGACAATTGTGTAGGCCATACAAGGTAGTTTAGAAGGTTTCTGAGGTTAACTACTTGGAGGACACAGGTACCACACAGAACCCAAAAGGCTTTACCTCCGGCGAGATTACACAGTGAATGTCATGGTTATGAAAGGGGAAGTAGATGAAGGCAATAAGGGCCAGATGTAGGAAGCCTTTTGCGCCTCGCAAACTGCAAAAAACGCAGTTTGCGAGGCGCAAAAGGCCTAACGCGATGCACAACCTCAAATTGCGAGTCGGTACCAACTCGCAATTTGAGGCTGCGACTCGCAAACAGGAAGGGGGATCGCAAACCAACTCGCAGTTACCATCCACTTCAAGTGGATGGTAACACATTTGCAAAAGGGAAGGGGTCCCCATGGGACCCCTTCCCCTTTGTGAATGCCAAAAACAATATTTTTTCAGAGCAGGCAGTGGTCCTGTGGACCACTGCCTACTCTGAAAAAACTGAAACCAAATGGTTTCGGAATTTTTCTTTTTGCAGCTCGTTTTCCTTTAAGGAAAATTGACTGCAAAAAGAAAAAAAAAATGCTTTATTCAAAAAGCAGTCACGGACATGGTGGTCTGCTGTCTCCAGCAGGCCACCATCCCTGTGAGTGCCTAGACTCGCTATGGGCTCGTAAACTGCGACCCACCTCATTAATATTCATGAGGTGGGTCTTTGCGACCTCATAGCGAGACGCAGAAGATGTCTGAGACACCTTTCTGCATTACATTTTGCGAGTTGCAAATTGCGAGTCGCTAGTACTCGCAATTTGCAACTCTCAAAATGTTTTCTTGCTACATCTGGCCCCAAGCCTCTTCCTGACTTAGTGACAAGAAGGGTAGCATTGTGGAAGGAGTTCAGCTAGCCCCAGAGTTAATGCCTGATCAGCAGAAAGAACGTACGAGGTGTTCAGACAATTTGCTAACCTCATCTTGCTTGACACCTTTCTGTGTCTATTACTTAGACACAGGAGACAGTCTGCCAGTGAAGGGTAGGATGTACAGAATGTCTGAATGGGTTCAGGTTTGCATTAATAGGGAGGATGCCAAAATGTTGTACCTAGGGGTCAATGAGAGATCTCGAAGTGCGTGGTCTAGGCCTGTGGTACCAGTATCCAAAGCAAGGGTCAACTGACTTGCAGTTCTGCGTGGATCACCAGGCACTCAAAGAGGTAACTAAAACCTAGCCCCATCCAATTCTAACAATGGATGAGCCTGTTAATTGGTTGGGTGCTGCAAAGTACTTGCACACCTTGGATCCGACGAGTGGATAGTGGCAGACTGCTTTGGTACCAAATGCCAAGGGTAAGACTGTTTTATTTTACCACAGAGAGGATATAATAATTCAACATTATGCAATTTATGTTGAAAAATGCACCTGCCGCTTTTAAGTGCCTGTTGAGCCATGTTGTAGCAAGCCTAGAAGAGTTCTATGTTGCCTACCTTAATGACATTGCGGTGTTCAGCAGTTCATGGCAGGACTACCTGAGGCACCTAGGATATGTGTTGGCTAGGATACAGGATGTTAAACTGACCAGCATGGCAACCAAGTGTCAGGTGGTGCAGTCCTCTGTAATCTCCTTTGGGCATGAGGTGGGGAACAGGAGCATTCACCTGTTGGATGCCAAGAAAGGAGGCCTGATTTAAATTTTGGCGAATAGCCCATCCACCAAAATCTAAACCTCATAGGATATAATAGGATTTAGATTTCAGTGGATGGGCTATCTGTCACCGTTGTGACGGAATTACTTGTCCGCCAAATTCTAAATCAGGCCCTTAGTCTGTGATGGAGTGTAAATTGCCTACTGCTAAGACTGACGTGAGGGCCGTCTTAGGACAGACTTGGCATTACATGAACATAGTTGCAAATTATGAAAGTATTGTTGTCCCAATCACTGCTTTTACCTCCAAGAAGCAGCCCAGGAAAGTGATCTGGACTGAGGAGTGTCCAAAACCATTTGAGGAACTGAAAAGAGCACTAGGCACTGAACATGTACTGAGAGCACCTTACTACAGTCAACCTTTCATTGTCTAAATGGGTGCCTCTGACAAAGGAGTTGGAGTGGTAATAGCTCAACTGGGGGACAAAGGTAGAGAGCATCTGGTAGTCTTTATTAGTCGAAGGTTACTAACCAGTGAAGGGAACTGGAGCTATTGAGGCTACGAGAGGAAGTGCTTTGCCATAGTGTGGGCCTCGCATACATTTCGCCCTTACTTGTTTAGCACTAAGGGCCTCATTTACAAAGAAGTGGAGCAGCATGGCGAATTTTGCAGTGATATGCTGCGTCCTTCCAGAAATCCAGGGATGCACTGTATTTACTACAATATCACGCACCCATCTGTTTTCCCTAGCGCTGGCCCTAAAATTTGCTGCCTAGTGCCAACGCAGGCACCCTTACACCATAGAGCAAGAGTGCCTGCATTGCAGGGAATGATTGTTTATGTGCAGAAAGGTGCCCCTTCATGCACAGAAACAATTAATAATGGCCATTGCAGAATGCAGCCCACATAAAAGTAGCAAATCTTCATTATTTAACCTCTTGGGTGTGGGCGTCGGCCAGTGACCGATGCCCCCACTACCGCCCTGGTGTGGGTCACGACCATTGGCTGACACTAGGAAGAGGGTTAAAAAAATCCTCCTGTTTTGCACCGGAGGATTTTTTTCTTAATTATAAAAACTCTGGTAGACACAGAAGATCTTCCATGTCTCCACAACCCCCCCGCCCCCACCCACCCCTTTTTTTTCCCCACTGCAAGGCCGCTTCTTGCTCCATTGGGGAAAACGGGCCTTCCCAATGTTTGGGAAGGCCTCGTTTGAAAGAGAAGATTTGCCTCTTTCAAACGGGGCCTTCTTGATCCAGTTTCCAGGAAACGCCACTAGACACCAGGGATTTCACTTAGTGGGGTTGGCCCCTCGGAAATGGGCCTGCACCCCCCTGGGCCCTTTTAAAAAAAAAAAGGTAGGTTTACCCCTGGTGGGCATGATTGCACCACCCCCATGGGTTTAAAAACTTTAAAAAAATGAAATTGACAGGGGGTTGGCCATGAGCAGGGCGACTCCCTGAGGGGGCAATCATTTTTTAAATAATTGTATGGTTTCCCTGGGGGGCACTATGGCCCCCAAGGAAACCCTACAGCTCTTACAAAAAAAAAAAAATATATATATATATACATATATATATATATCTCATTTAGCCAGCTTAACATTCAAGCTAAAGATGCTGCACTCACAGAATTGTGATTAATCCTCTTTTATTCAGTAAATAAACGACCCCACCACCTAACACCAACGCGTTTCGACCTTCTCGGTCTTGATCATGGTAACTTGATTACTCCAAACCAAGTTGTATTTATACTTTTCCACTAAGCTATGCCTTTATGTGGCATTCTGGGATATGTAGTTATACATATAACATGTCTAGTGCTGCAACACATCACCAATAAACATAAGCTTGCCCCAAAAGTGTTACTAATATAACAAAAGGAAACAAGTGAATTAATATGCACCCAGAATATTCAAACAGACGTGATAATAAAGTGCAAACAAAATGAAAACTCCAATAGTTACTACTACTCCATACATATTGCATTGTATATAAAATACTACTGTCATAGCTTTTCTTACTAATTATGAATACCTAATGATTAATAATCAACAACCAAACTTATATCTTTCAAATCACTACAGGGATACGTGCCCCCCCTTATTTTTTCCCATCAAAATCATAATCACCTTTCCTTGACTTGCTACAGAGACAGTATTATATCATTGTTGTTGCAAAATCATAAATGACAATACAACTCCTCATCGTAATTAATTCCATAAGGCATCTTAGTTTTTAGTTTGATGATATATTTCGACTCCAAACGTCTTAGTTTCTGAACCCTGTCACCCCCTTGTTCGTGTTTGTGTACAGTTGCAATACCATAGTATTTCATGGTCATCCAATTCAGGTTTGGGTGAGTTTTAAGATGTTTCGTTATAGCATAAGACATATCCTCATTTTGCACTGCCCTTATGTGTTCTAAGATGCGCTTTCTTAAAGGGCATATGGTGCTGCCCACATATTTCAGGCCACATCGGCATTCTAACACATACACCACAAAAGAGGTATCACATGTAATGTTTTCTTTGATCACTAAATGTTTTCCTCTAAAATCTGTTACAAACTTTTTATCACAGCCAATTTTGCATGCTTTACATTTCCTACAACAGAAAAAACCCTTGTTGCCCCCTATTAACCAATCAAAAGCTCTGGGCGACTCAAAGTGACTTTTTACTAGCATGTCCTGCAAAGATGGTACTTTTCGATATGTAATGGAGGGACAAGTTCCAACCCGGTGTACAATGTCACTATCTTTTTAGATTAGATGCCAATGTGTTGTCAGTACTTTTACAATTTGATGGTTTTATTTACTGTAATCCAAAATCAGTCTAATCTCATCCTTATTCTGGTCTGGATGTTCTAACACATTACTTTTTTTGGCCAACACCTGATTGCGGGTTTTTTCCCTTGCCTTCAATTCTCCTTGCTTGATAGATTTTAAAGTGTATTCCCTTTTAATAAACCTTTGTCGAGTTTCACTGAATTTATCGTTCATATCCTGTTCATCTGAACAGTTTCTTCTTATACGGATAAATTCACCATAGGGGATACTTCTAATTAGAGATGTAGGGTGGAAACTGGTACCATGCAAGATGCTATTAGTTGCAGTGGGTTTTCTATATAATGTGGTCTGTAATGTTCCTGCTACAATGTGTACTTGCACATCTAAGAATTCAATCAGGCTCTCACTAAGTTTGTATGTAAACTGTAATCCTACGTCATTGTTATTTAATATACGAAAGAATTCCTCAAAATCTTTTATGGTTCCATGCCAAATCAGGAACAGGTCGTCTATGTAGCAAAGCCACATAATCACCTTATCCATGTATTTATCATTCTCTTGAACTCAAGCTACGCAACTCTCCCACCACCCCAACATGAGATTTGCATAACTCGGGAGAAGGTCATTCCCATGGCTGTCCCACAGATTTGTTTATAGATTTGATGATTAAACAGAAAAGTATTATTGTTGAGACATATTCCTATCATTTCTAATAGCATCTCGGAATGTTTCAGGAAATGAATACTTTTTTACCACAGAAAAAAATTCACTGCATTTATCCCCACCTTGTGTGAAATGGAGGTATACAATGACACGTCTGTTGTTACCAACAAATATTCAGGTTGCCATACTACACCATCCAATGCTCTTAAAAAATCCCCAGCATCTTGTATATATGAATTCAGACCTTTGACCATTGGGGTCAAGAAGTAATCTATGCAGTTTGAAATACCTTCGTATAATGAACCACAACTTGATATAATGGGCCTACCAGGAGGTTTATCTAGGGTTTTATGGATTTTAGGTAGGAAGTATATTGTTGGCATTGTTGGATTATTATTCGTCATATATCATTTCTCATCATGACTGATCAATCCTTCTGAGTACCATTTTTCTAACCTCTCATTCAGGTTCCAGATTAAATCACTGATAGGATTATGTGTTAATTTACAATAATTGAGGTTTTTTGGACAGGGAGGGGTGCCCAAAGCACTACCCTGATAGTGGTGAAAAGCTACTGTCTTTTCCAGTAGTTAAGTAGGAGGAGCACAGAGGTGGAAGCACACTGTGTATTCATCAGTGGGAGTGAAATGGGCCTTTTTACCTGTGTCACTGGAGTGAGGCCTACAGGATCACTCATTTAAAGTTCAACTGCTGCGTGCTTAATTCACCCTTGGCCTACATCGGTTTTAGTGTGTAGTACTGTACACTACATGTATGCTATATTCCTGTGCTGGGTGTATGTGTGCCCTTGACTGGTACAATACATGAAGAATGTAGTGCTGTGCAGTGAGTGTATGCTTAATACATGTACTGGGTCTATGTGTGTCTGTGAATGGTACAATACATGGAAGAATCTGGGTTCTGCTTTGGGAGACCCAGGGCTGAATGGAGAAACATGAAAGAGGATGTAAAGAATCTCCCCAGACAGATGTGGGTATTGTTGAACACCTTTAAGCTGGATGGGACACACTGCAGGAAGGGAGATCCAGGTTTTCCAGTGGATTGCAAAGGGTACTCTTTGATTCAGAGAGGTCACTCGGATGGGGCCTGAGCCTTCTCAGAAAGGAGATGGGGTTATAAGAGAATCATGCAGGGGCCATGGGGAAACCTTTTGATACACACACCATTGTGGCTGACATCCAGGTGGGAACGTCTAGTTACTCCTGTGACCTATGCTGTGCGGCTATCAGATTTGGAGTTGATCCTGTTTTGACAGACCACTTTCAAGATGAAGAGGGAGCAAAGGAGTAGACGCTTCAAAAGGAAGCAGAACCCCAACATAAACTTCAAAGACTCATACTCTAATCACATTTAGGGGCATATTTATACTGAGTTTGCGCTGGATTTGCATCATTTTCTTGACGCAAATCTAGTGCAAACTTAACTCCATATTTATATTTTGGAGCTGGACATGTCTAGAACCAAAATATTGGAGTTAAAGTCATTTTTTGCCTGCGGCATTCCCGGGCAAAAATGACTCTAAATCCCTAGCGCCTTATTTATCCTTCCGTGCAAAAATCACGCACGAGGGAGGAGAGGTCACAAAATGGTGCAAAGCTTGCTTTGTACCATTTTTTAACGCCTGGGTCAGGGCAGGCATTAGGGAACCTGTGGGCCTATTTCCATTGTGGAACACCATGGAATAAGCCCAAAGGTGCCCTCCCCAGCCCCCAGGGACAACCCCACCCACACCAGAGGGACAGCAGAGGATGGGGGACCCCATCCCAGGTAAGTATAAGTAAGTACAGGTAAGTGTTTTTTTTTTTTTTAAGTACCATTGGGGGGCCTGAAATGCCCCCAATGTGGCACTGGGTGCAATGGCCATGCCCAGGGGACCCTGGTCCCCTGTGCTGTCCATTGGGGTGGTGGGCAAGACTCCTGTCTTTTCTAAGACAGGAGTCATGTGGTACCGATGAGTTTGCGCCAGAAAATGACTCTAGGCAGGTTAGAGTCATTTTTTTTTTTACTCTAACTTGCCTAGCTTCATTTTTTGGTGCAAAACCCCCTTCTTCCATACCGCCTGCCTCACCTGGCTAACATAGTTTTTTTTTAGCTATAAATATGGTGTCCGGCTGGTGCTCAGAAATGGTGCAAGCCGGTGCTGAACATTTTAGTGCAAATACTGCATTGGTGCAGTTTTGCACCAAAAAGTATGAATCAGGGCCTTAGGGCCATATTTATACATTTTGACGCAAAACTGCGCTGACGCAGTTTTGAGTCAAAAATATTACCGCCGGCTAACGCCATTTCTGTGTGCCGTGCGGGCGTCAAATTTATACTGTGATGCACAGCGGCGCAAACCACAGGTGTGAGTCATTTTCTTTGACGTGCACCGCAGCGTCACGTCGTAAAGGAAAATTACGTTAACGCAGTGGAAAAGACTGAGAGCCGATTTACGACACCGCAAACCGGATATGCAGCGTTTTTTGACGCAATAGCATAAAAATTCGCCGCAAACACAGCCACTTCAGCAGAGGAGAGCCAAAATGGATCCCAGATGCCTGTACAGACCCCAGAAAGATGACAACAGACCAGGAACCAGCCAGAAGGACCCACACAAGGCCCAGGACAGGGAGAAGAAGAAAAGAAAGTGTCGCTATAGTGCAGAGGAGCAGGAAATTCTGGTTAAAGAGGTGACGGAACACCAGAACCAACTGTTTGTCACCTCAAAGATGCCAATCAGTAGGAGAGAGGCAAACAGGCAACAAATTGTTGACAGGATTAACAGTGTGGCAGAAGTACGCAGAACAGTCATCTAGTGCAAGAAAGGCTGGCATGACTGCAAGCGCAGGACTAAGGAAAAGATGGCCAGGAACAGCAAGGCAGCACTGCAGACTGGAGGTGGGAGTCAGCACCGCAGGAGGCCCTGGACCACATGGAGGAGATTGTCACAGCCGTCATCCCTGAGGAGATCGTCACATGGATTCAAGGATAGGACAGCGCAGACTACCAGGAGACAACGCACTGTCGCATGGGGAATTAAAATGCACTAATGTTAACTGCAACCGGGGGGAATACCTACTACACAATGCACGTAAGTCATCATATACATGAAGTGGCATGGGTAAAGGGGCACGGCATGGGGGCATGTCCCGTTCATAGAAAATCTGGGGCACACCATTACACAACACCAACAACCTTTCCATGGGGATATGCTGCCATGCCAACGATGTAGCAAAGGTAAAGCCACGCCAGGAGGGAAGGGCACAACGTCAAACTGACATCCCGTCACACGTCATATTCCCTACATTAACTAGGGCCCAATTACCAACCTCTAGCCATACCGACAACTGGAATGTAACATTGACAACAGTTGCCACTACCACCTCCACTGTGTGTGCTGGTCAAGTAGCCAATGGCAGTAATGTCCCCATGGATCATACACACCCAAATTAGAAGGTTTAGGATGACAACGTTAACAAGCCCCTGAAACAAGATAAATGTTCCAGTCCTGTCAAATGTGAATGCCCATAGTTGCAGCAAACATCAGCCAATGTCATCAACATGAGGAGGTAGACCGCACTAAGGTCACACCCATGCTGCATATGTCAGGGTCCATCCTGTGCCTGGGTCACAATGCAACATCCCACATGTCATACTGCTCAGACAACAGCATTGAGGGGGAGGACACATGTAACTGGTCACTGAAATACACCTGCACAGTCAGAGGAGGAAATAGGACACTGCTACGACTATCAGGGCAATCCAATGTACCACACATTCCCCAACATCAGCTGTACACATCACCAATGCTGACATCCATATCGTGCCATAACAATGCTATGCATAGTAAACGCTACATTTCAACTACATATAGGTGGATGTGAAAGATCAGAGACTGGGTCAGGTCCAGATTGTCAAATGTGCTGCTAGTGCTTACAGAGCACCCACAGCCAGTGAAAGTTCTCACCATGAAAATGGAAGTAGGGTGAGGGTTGAGTAGGACAAGAAGGTGGCAATTCACTATTTGGCCAAAACCAACACCTAGAGGACATGATGCTGACAAGTCCACTAACTGACCACAATACATGTGACATGCAGGTGGGGCATAGGCCTGGGAGAATGCCCATCTGAAAGACTGGATCAATGAACAGGAACCAAGATCACAATGTGAAAATCATCACAAGGCAGGCATGTCACATCACAAATGCCACAACACAGACACACTGATTGTACCGTATTTCATTGCAGAGGACAATGGATCTCCTGCGGATGTGCCTGTCCAGGACTACCCTGATGACATGGATGATGAGCTGAGAAACATCAGCCACCAGACCCTTCAAGAGGTCCTTGGAACCCTCCAGACCCCACCTTCAGTCACAAGGGGGAGTAGAGAACAAGCAGCCATTGCAGAGGATTCACCCACCACCCCAATTGTACAACCTGCCAGCTCCAATGCAGCTGAGGACTCTGACTACACTGGCACCAGCTTTGAGAGACCTGTAGTGGGAGTACAGCGGGAGCTGGCCAAGGAGGTACGGGTGGGGATGGAAACTATGGCAGCCAGCCTAGAGGGGGTGCGTTCGTGCATGATGTCAACTGAAGAACAGGCAGCAGCTATGCAAGGGCGAACAACTATCTTGCAGGAAGTCGAAAAAAGGCTGAAGGAAATCAGCACAGCTGTAATACAGTTGACCCAACACCTACAACAACAATCCTGTCAACGCGTGCACGAATGCAACATTGAACCCCTCAGGGACGACCTGGCTGCCTACCATCATGATGTGGCTGCTATTCTTAAGAACCAGCAGATCCTCCTTGCAGCAGTACTGCCCTTAAGACCCCCACAGGTAGCACCTACTGGGATGTCTGACTCCAAGTCTACACACACTGAGGTGTGTGTTGCCCCTTCACAACTACCACCACCAAGGGCAGAGGAGGCAACACACACATCAGATGATGAAGACCAGGAACAGATCACCTTCACACGTAAAAGTACCCGGAAGCACTAGTCCCTGCCACATGGCCACCTATTACCAAGGTCCTGCGTTTTGTAACATGCCAGTCTTGCAACAACTGTACTCAGGCACTGTTCTGCAGCCCACTGTCTATCTTGTCAGCCTGTACAGTGATTGTCTCTCACTAACTCATTGACAAGTCCTGTCCCTCTGCACTGTCTGACACTTCACCCCAGAATGTCCAATCACATGTCCTTTTGCACTTGTGTAGGATCACAATGGAAGAAGTCACTATAATGGACTTACAATCATGGACAATGTACATATAGCACTACAGCACTTTTCAATAAATAGCACTTACACAACCACTTTGTCTCTGTGCAATGTGACACATCAACCGTGCAGTAGATCACTGAATTTTGCCTCCTGTCAAATATCATAGATTGTCAATACAATAGTCCTGAAATAATGTGGGCTGATAACTATGCACAGTGGCCTGGATTCTACCATACTCTGCCCTTCCTGAGGATAATATCTGAGGAAAAGAAAAACTATATACCATAATGCTGTGTTGGACAGATCAACGCTTCCTCAAGGGATATCCAACCCATAAAATAGTGCCTTCATAATGTTGCTTCAATGCAAAACTAGCATATGTAACATTGCCCACAAGTATAAGCTAACACTCACATAACTGCATGAATGGAGGTGTATGAGTTTACATCCAAATAAGTAATCATGCTAAACAGTGTAACAAATGATCTATGTGAGTTATGTACACTATACTACAAGAGAGCTTACTACCACTCACCATATAAGGGTTTCCTTGGACATGAGACTGTAGTCAGATATAACACAGTGTCCCCAATCCTAAATCTGGAAGCACTGTATGTGACATTGAAAATATACATTATGGAAAAAAAAACACTTTGGGATCCATAGTAACTGTGATTGGTGGTTGCAATGAATGGCCAAATCTTTGCAAGGTGGCTTTGGGGTAGCTGCCAATGTTACAGCTCAGCTGTGATTTGTTAGCAGCATAGGACACAAAATGTAATACAAAAGAAACGTTGTACACTCATGCCAAGGCCCTGATCTACAAGCATGTCTCACATACTGTAAAGGGTTACCTACATATTTATTAAACAGTAAAAACAGAATTGAAAACTCGGGGAAAAGCCTTACCTACCCTAATCTACTCTAACTAATCATTACCCACAACTGTCCCTAACTAAGCTAAGCTAAACTTACTTATATGAAACTTTCTAAACATCAACCCCCCACCCCAGAGATGGGATACATGGAGGACAAAAGATACTAACCTATACACATCCTATCCTATACTAAACAAATATGTTGATTTTTTTTTTGTAAACACACAAGAACCCCAACATTGCCCCACACACACTTAAAAATAAACAGTAGAAATATTCAGGACCCCCCACCCACTAACCCTAGCTAAACTAACATCCTATACTAACCTAACACTAAGCCCCCTAAACCCACAAAATATAAGAACCAGGAAAGAGGAGGGAGGGGAGGGAATCATGTCCGTCTATTCAGCTACAGGTTGGCTCTCTGGAGGGTCCTCTTGATTGAACGCACCCGCCGGTTGGCCTGTCGCACATCCTGCCGCAGTCGACTCATCTTCCGAAGGACATGGTACAATTTTCACTGCATTTGTCCAAAAGCAGCAGGGTCAATGGCTGCAGCTGGGGTGGTCTGGGTGCCAGCCGAGGAAGTATGGAGCCGTGTAGTGTACATGGCTGTGGGCTGCCCTGTAGGTGGTGCTGTGCTTGTGCCTGGAGCACTTGCTGAGTATGTTCCTGCAACGGTCCCAGCTGCTGGTGGTGCCACCTGGGTGGTAGTGGTGCTGGTGGTGGTTGTGGTGAGCAAAGAAGGTCTGCCTTGTGGAAATGCCCTCCAGGCTCCGGAGGCTCGTTCATGCTGATATCTGTGGCCCATTCTTCAGTACCCAGGCTCGACTTGAAGTATGTGTTGGTACCTCATTGCCCGCCGTTGAAACTCCCTGACCTGGATGGGTGTCATATTTGCAGCTGTTAAAACAAACATTGTGTGAAATGGCACAATAAGAAAATCAGACAATACAACTATTGTACTTGTAACAGCTCATATCATCATACAGATCATTGATTGTCCCAGAGTAAGTACATGGCAAGCCAGCCTACAACGGTCCTATCACACATAGCACATCCAAATCCTACAAGATGGGTAACAACAGCTATGATTTAGGCATCTATGTTCTGCCAGTTGTCAGCTAACAATCATGCTGCACATCCTCCAACACTGCCAGGGCTACAAATGTCATTGTACGGAATGGAAATCTAGGGCCACATGATCTGCAAGTTGTAAATGGACTTGCCAGTATAGTACTCTTGTGCGATACAAGAGTGTGTATACTAGGTTCAGACAAATGATTCACTGATTTACATGTCTGTGTACCAAACTTGTATCATCAGTCCTAGGTACACTGTTCACAAACCTATGCCTGTGTTTGAGGGTGGGGGGTGGACTAACAACTAATAATTTCTAACAACAAGGACACCCAGGAAGCTTAGGAAAGCTGGACATGTGTTTGGCTCAGCAAACACACCACAGGTAAGGAGGATCTCCAAATGGAAGACAGCAAACCCTTGACCAGTCCCAGCGCCACTCATGTTTGGAAATGCAGACCTTTGTCCACATCATTTACTACCAGTAAGCCATGACGTACAACAAACACAGAGATGCAAGAACACCCCTAGCCATGAGTTGAATGCACACCTAGGCCATTGCACTCAAGTGCCACATACTCGTAGCACTACATGTGGAGCTAAATGCTGCTAGGAAGTTTAACCTACAGTTTAATAAGTACATTATTGAACTGGGAAGCAGAAGTCTGTGGGTAAGCATTTGGCAGCCTCATTCTGGGAGAATGTGGGTCTGACTGCCTGACTAAATCACAAATTTGGTCCAGTGCGACTCTTTCTGATTCAAGTTTTATCCACATGAGTCATCCCTATTCACATTGTGGTGCCTACAGGACTGGCCTAGAATACCTAAATAAGACAATAGGATAAGGATTGGCCAACTCAAAGATGGTGATAAAATTATATTCCACTCATGGAACAAAACAAATGATTGGCCAGCGCATCACACCTTGCTATGTGTCCAACACACAGGAGTCCATCACACATCACCAGCAAACACAACACATAACACACACATCAACACTTACTGGAGTTGTCTGGGTCCTCAAATCGAGCCACCTCGCCAACGGTTTAGGTTGCCGGTCCACCTGTAACGCATGGAAGGGAGAAATGTGCTCAATGTCTGCGCACTGTACAACAATTCCAAAGACATATACTATGTGTAAGATTCCATCAGCAAGTAAAGCCTCTCAGACATGATGAGACTGCATCCTATATAGCATGGCTAACATGTACATACCATGGGTCTCCAGTGAGTGTTACACACATATCTGCACACATGCAGTGGCCCTAACTATCATGTGGTGGCAAACATGCTCCTTCACTAGTGAGCAGACATAATAATGGAGTGTATTTGTCTCATCATGTGTATCCAAGAGAGACATCCAAATCCTCTTTCCGTGAGGACTGCATTACCAGTCAACCAGCCATTGTGACCATGACAAATGTATGACACACAGGTACGATATACAGAGGGGCAGGGACAGTTTTTAGCCCTCATGTTGTTACAGTTTCTTCATTTGATGTGGCACAGCTATGATGAGTTGCACCAACCATAGAGATATGAACCTATGTCTTTACCTTTGGCCAGCCATCCCTAATCAAAATGTGGCACAACTAACTCCAAATACCAGTCTAAGATGTTAGCTGAGCGCAGCTAGAACTTGTTCCCTATGTGTTCAAACCCAGATCAGACGTGTATCCGAAATGAAGCAGGGACACAATAATCCCTAAGATGTTTGGAATTTCCATGATCGGTTTCCTTACACACTCACCAGACACACATGAGACATATGTCCGAGCCACATTGCTATCATCAATTGACGTGAAGCATAGACGCATTTTCAGCCTCATGTAGTGTTTCAAAAGTCAGTCTAGCTGTTGCGGCAACAAATGATGGTAAATATTTTCAAATGTCTATACCTCACAGGCAACTGTGGCCTATATCTGTACATAATAGGCTCCTGATTTGTGTTGCTGTTAGACACAAAGGAGGCACTAACTTACATAATGCAAATGTATTCAGTATGTTTGTGGAGCTCTTGCTTTCTAACAGCTAGCAATTGTGGTCCTTAACAAAGTAGATATATGACCCTGTATCTTTCAGTAGCATTCCACACACTCAACAACATTGCCAGCAGATATTGTAAAAATCAGCTGATGTCACTACAGAGCATTTAAACGTGCACATTTACATGATTTGTACTCACCAACAGGGCCACCAATCACAATCCCCAGGTGGTCCAGCAGATCTTGCTCCCTGGAGATAAGGTCAGCCCAGTGGTGCTTCAGCTGATGGTCGTTTCTTGGTGTCCTATAAATCCGTTGCAGATGATGCAACACCTTTGCCCACCTGAGCCTCCGTGCCTCAGTCTGATACGCTTGTATCACCCGCCTACCTGCCTCAATCATTAGGGGTAGGAAATGGCACACCAGCCATATAAATCCACCCAGCTCCTCCTCTCCCATCTTGCCAAGACGAGGCCTACCCAACATCTTAGCAGCAACAGAGAAATAGGGGATAAAGGGGAACAAAGGAGAATAGGGGGAAAGTAGAACAGGAAAAACTTTTTAAAAAACAACTGACACAGCCCGACTATCCCCAAACTAACACTACCCACAACAGACTCCCAACAAAACAAAGATAATATTTTACAACACAAATGAGCACAAAAAACACTCAGACAGGATACTACAACAGGTTTTTATTCACAAAAAGACAATAAGAAGACAACACAGGAGACACAAGCACAATTTGAACAGACAAAACTCTGAACACAGCCACACAGTCAGGAAATATCACAAAATGCAAAGTGAAAGTACACCCACTGTACATAATCTGTAAACGGGAATTCCTATTACATCACTTCGTGCCTAAAATGGCGGGCATTTTTATCGTCATGCTTCAAAATATTTTGACCACACAGTCTGCAAGTCATTTTTTTCACTGCACAGGAGTAGATTTGAGCCCACATCCATATGTTTGGAAATAGTTTTACACTTAACCAATTTTCTGAGGTACAGTGTGGGAGATACAGCTCAGGGGCAATGGTTATTTCAGGGCATTATGCATTGTTTTTTGGCCATAAGCGTCATTTTTTGATGCTTGTACGTCTTTTTTTTACACGTATGCGGCAAAATTTCAGGCATAAACTGGGTTGGGGTCATTTTACCATTTTAATGTTATATTACAATTGTGACAATACTGAGATAGGTTGATTGCACCCACTTTGGTCATGACAGTGTATGGGCACATGTGACACATCATACTACTGCGGACCATGATCCGCTACTTCATGTACATGATTTTCACTCTTGACTGATGCACTAGATGGCCAAACGTGTGGCCTAAATATCTGTATTGCACAAATTGGGCATGTTTGGCGTCAGGAGAGGATACCAATGTGACGCACATAAGTACAATACCTCAATGCCTATGGCTCAATGTGTGTGCATTGGCTACTAATATTGTTGTTGACCCAACAAGATGCATCACAAGATGCATTATTGCAAATATGCTTGTATGAATGTGGAGTCAATGTGTCCAACCCTCAGATGCAAGTCAGTGTGAAAATGAGAGAGGACATGTGTTAGTCATACATGTAGCAACATCTGCTGTGTGCACTTTCTAATTTTTGGGTAACATAAACACTACAACTGACAAAGCATGCACCAGATAGATAGCAGACGCTTGTTCATGTCAATGGTCCAAAACTTGCCTATCACATGTCCTGAAAATTTGGATACTGCTTCCTAGGCACTTGTTGGTGAACCCACCATGAGGCAGGCACATGTACAGACTAAGTGGGTACCGTGTTATTGACACGGAAAGCCAAAGGTAAACCACAATTGTAACATCACGCCACAGTTGTGGTCACATGACTGAGCCACAACTCTCCTGTGGCAGTGGTGGACCAGCAGACCAAGCAGCACGTGGCCACATATTTCCAGTGATCAATTGCACAGAGGTGTCTGGTTCATGTGTGTGGTCCAATGTTGATCCTGTATATTTTTAGGGGTCTATGTTGTCAGAGTTACGTCCAGGTCTAGTCATGAGTCAGTGGTGGCTATTCCTGTATCTACTGAGTATCCTTCTGAGATCAATGGAAGTAAAGCCAATGAGGATATAAGAACCTACATGGGGATGGTCCCACCCTGTCACTGCAGAGACTGTCAACAGGGCAACCTTGGTGTGCTGAGTGAGATCATATCTCAGGAGTCTTGTACCGGCAGGTGTCATAACAACATTTGTACACAGGTTGGCCTGTAAAGTTCCCAGTACATCTGGGAACATCATAGCCTCTGTGTTGATTAATCTCGCAGCTATTCACCACGCACGGTCCATCAATATGTTGTGAGCAATGTGAATCAGAGTGTGAACTGTCAGGGTCCTAACATGTGTGGACTTTTCATGCACATTATCTGACGTTGCTGGTTCTGCTGGAGGCACCATACCCAATCCCTGCATGCGGCCATGGT
This sequence comes from Pleurodeles waltl, assembly GCF_031143425.1. Lineage (NCBI taxonomy): Eukaryota > Metazoa > Chordata > Amphibia > Caudata > Salamandridae > Pleurodeles > Pleurodeles waltl. The sequence goes on from NC_090450.1 coordinate 466,409,226, forward strand.
ACACTGTCACACGTTGTTGCTCATGCATACATGAGACCCAGACAAGGGATAGGCCATGATTTGGGTATTTGGAGACAAGTTCCCAATTATGGTACGATAAATAAGCAGATTCTGCTATATAACTTATTTGAGTATGCATTGAAGAACCACATGACAAAATACCCCCGGAGGAATGTAAGAGTTGGGGAAGCAACTATGATACATATGTAGCCACAAGGAACCTTTAGGGTAACGCACAGACAGGTGCCAGTCAGGATGACAGGATGCAGGGTCAATCGGGATCCAGCAATTTCACGAGGTACATACTCAGTGGTCTGACTAAGACTGGTCGGAAGAAGAACAAGACAGTTGACATGGAAAACTGTGTTTGTCCTGTGTTTTGGAAGGTGACACATAAACCCAAGGGCTGTGCTACACAGCTTATTTTTCTGGCAATGCATAACAATGTAATTGAAAAAATGGCAGCTTCTATGCTGTTCCAAGCATCTGCAAGGGCAGTGCATGTTCAAATGGCTGGTCTGCATGGAGGTGCTCACAGGTGTCCTGTAGGTAAGATTTGAGTTCAAATGGCCAACAGTACCTTTCACATGGGAAGCAAACTACAGGTGAGAACAGGGCTTCGAGACTACAAGCCAGTGCATTATTTAACCTGACGTCCATGCAGACAGATGTACAAGTACTGTGGCATACCATACTAAAGGATGAAGCACACTGGATTAATATTGTTAGTCTGTGTGTGTGTGTAGAGGAGGGAATATCTGGGTACACATATTACCATTCCAGGGACCTAAGACAGGTGGGGTGAGACCAGGAACATGGGCGTGTCAGGACTTAGGACATGGGCTGACATGTACATGGAATGTCATGTGCGCAATGCTTGTCATAGGTGTGGCACTTGTGCTCTCTATGGTCTGCTTATATGGAATTCTAGTCACCGATAGTCCTTGCAAAGATAGGTGCTGTACGACTTACTGCTGTCAAGGGTCTGGTCATACATTCCTGTTACCAATACAATAGCACATCCACTGCCTCATGTATGAGGCATTTTTTTCCCTCATTGACTGATGGTGTCTTAGTTGTGTGCCATATGCTGCAATGAACCATGTTGCCAACATGTATGTGTGAAATAGGTGTGGTCCTCTGCTATTGACCTTCAAAGGTGAAATGTACAGGATATATGTCATTTACAGTGTGTGTGAATGTGACTGTTGAATAATACGCATCACGGAAATTTCTGTGTTCTGATCGGTATATCAGCAATACTCCATGAGGCTACACTCTTATTCTGATAGCTAGAGATAATGGTGAGCAAAAAGTATTACCCAGACCATGATTTGGTGATTATTATAGGTGTGTATTTACATATGTTGATACAGTGGTGATGGTGAGTTGTTTCAAAAGAAATTGATGACAATATGTTAGCGCCTACACAATCCCGCAGCTGTGTTTGGTTGGCCCCCCTCATGTTACAGGCCATTATCCTCCTCTTCCTCCTCTTCAGGCATTTGTGGCTCTGGTCCTAATAGGGGAATGTTCCTTTGTACACAAATGTTGTGCAGGATGGCACATGATAAAATGATCTTGCAGACCATTTCTGGTGAGTATAGGAGGCTGCCACCAGTGATGTTGAGGCACCTAAATCTCGACTTCAGAATGCCAAAGGTCCTCTCGACTATGGTGCGTGTCCTCCTATGTGCCTCATTTTAGGAACGCTCTGCTGCAGTGCTTGGGTTGCCAAATGGTGTCATAATCCATGGCTGGATCCCATACCCCTGATCAGCTGAAATAGAAAATAATTGAGATCATGTTGATGTAGCTTGCCCCATTAATATCACCTTGCATGACAGTAGTTGTCATGTGTTGTCTGTAACTCTTTTGTGTTATTGTGATGATTCCTAGGCTTCTAGGATGTACCATCAGCATTGTGTTGTTTCCTTGGCTGAACGAGTGTTTGCCTGCTGACCAGTTGTCAGCAGTATGTTTTGGGAGTTGCAGTACAGTGTGTACTCCCTATAATTGTGACTTGTGATACAGGTGTTCCTGTGTCTTCACTGAGGGTGAGATGATAGTTCCATACACAGATTCAATTTGACAGTGGTGGTAACACGTTAGCATCTATGTACCCTGGACATCCCATACCTTTAGACATATGCAATGGATTAATTTAAACATCAGTGAGATGCTTACATTTTGCAAGGTGACAATTAGCCAAACCTCTCCATACGTTGTGATCATTGACGTCTTAACATTTGACTGTACACTAATTTCACATGTGTGACAGGTTCACTGCAGACGTATCAAACATGCCTAACGGTGTCACAACCTCAGTGTGTTCCTGTTCACATGTCGCTGTCGTGGTGTATGTGTTTTTTGTCCTAGAGGGTTGCTGTGCAGTGTGTATATGAGTAGGTTTCTGTACTTACCAACAAGTAGTCCATTTCCATATCGTCCATCCTGGAAGTGTTGATTGATGGTACAGTGACGGAAAGATGAATGAATCAGGCACACACCCAGGATACTTTGCCACGATGTTGGTGATCAATCCCTGGTGATCCACAATGGCCTGCACATTGATAGAGTGTGTGTGCTTCCTGTTGCGGTATAGATGTTCAGTTGCAGCAGGTGGCACAAGGCGTACATGTGTGCAGTCAATGGCACCAAGGACGTGTGGAAATCCATCAATGAGGTAAAACCCCTGTTTTGTCTCCTGCTGCTTCTGCTGTGTGTTTGGGAAGCAGATGTGGCGGGTGTGAGTCTAATGATGGCATCCAGTACCTTGGGCAGGAAGGCGGAGAATGATGGCTGTGATATCCCAGCAACCAGGGCGTCAGTGGTTTGAAAGGAGCCACTTGACAACATGTATAGTACATCTATCAGCTTGGTTTCTGTTGTGATGGTGCGGGGTGTCTGCAAGATGGGTGCCAACTGTGGCTCCATGTTGCGCAGCAGCTGCTGAATGGCTTGCCAGTTCAACCTGTACCTCTGGATGATGTCATGTTCCCTGAGGCCATGAAGGCTTGTCCTGGTGTGGAATATCCTCTCCTGCTTCCTGCGTTGCCTTTGGGGTCCCTGCTGGTGTTGTGGAAGCTGCTGTTGTTGTTGCTGTGCGCCGCGTCTGCGTGCACGCTGGATGAGAAGCACCTCCATGTCTTCCTTTTGCTGCTCTGCTGTTGCTTCTGTGTGTTTTGATTAAATACAAGTGTGTTTGCCCCATTTTAATGCCTGCCCTGACCCAGGCGTTAATTTTTGACGCAAATCGGGCTGTGCGTCATTTTCCGCCTCCGCCTCCCGACCGTGCAGGATTTTTGCGTGGTAGCATAAATACGACGCACGGGTGTTTAGTGTCATTTTTGGGACTGGAACGCCTACCTTGCATATCATTAACGCAAGGCGGTTTCCCAAATCCAGAAAATGACGCACACAGTGGGATTTTGACATCCGAGGGCTTGGGCCTCGAAGTTTAAATATGGGGCAAGGTTTGCGCTAAATGTGCGTCAAAAATTTTGACACGCATTTGGCGCAGACGGAGTATAAATATGCCCCTTAGTGTCCGGAAATGGTTTATATGAAGGGGAGCTTTAGACCCCTAAAATTGTCAACTGTCAAGAAGCCAGTCAGGCTGTGAGAGGAGGAGGTGCTCTGCCAGACTTCTTCCTGTGGTCATGACTGGGGGCCAAGGCCTGCTTGTCTCCCAGCTGGGTGAGGAGACATTACCCAGGGAATCCAAGACCACTGCCCTAGAGCCTGGAGTACCAACACCTGCCTCCATGCCAAGACCAATGTGCCCTGTGAGGAAGAGGAGAGCATTGGAGGGAGTCCATTGGGGACTCCTGAAAAATAAACCTTGAAGCAAGGTGTTAGGAGTCAGCTGCTAAAGTGATCCAGGCATTGCCCATGTGCAAGGAAAAGTCAGCAATCTCTGTATGCCAAAGGAGGGCCACCGTGAAGTGAGCATGATCATTGCTGCATCGAACTGGTCATCGCCAGTGTGCAGAGTTGACACAGCAACTCCATATGCCAGGTGAGACCACTGTGAAGATTGTTGCCATCCTTATCGGGCCATAGTCTGTGTGTAACATTAGGTCAGTGACTCCATAAGGATGAGCAAGGAGAGTAATGGCAACACCAAATAGGTAAAAAAGTGGTATGTTACCTTTGATTACTGGGTCACTACAGTGACATGCCTCCTGCTCCTCATGTAGTAGGGTAATATTCCCAACCAGGGAAAAAGAACCTACAAATAGGCAAGTAATTCACTCACTTTGCATGCAAGGCTGCATGATTTTCTCTAATTGAATAATTGTGTTGCTGAGGCATTGAATTATTGATGTTCTGACAAAATTCCTGGACTCAAGAGGGCTGAGAGTAGGGGCTGAAACATGCTGATGGTGAATTAGGGTCATAGAATTATAATATCCTTACCCCCATTAACATACTTTTAACTCATACCCAAACAAACCATGTTCAAGGGAAAATAAAGGTTAGTTTGTGGTTTCTTTATCTATTCTAGGTAACCCCGTCACTGTAATATTCAAAATGCTCCCTAGAATATGGTTGGGCCTATCTTGGTTTTTTGGGACCAGTATGAGAGCCGATGATTAAGCATGCCACTATTAGAGTGGGTTAGGGTCTAACATAAAGAAAACAATGTATTTTTCTTTGAAAATATGAGACAGGGTATTTGATTAGGAAAGGAACACATTTTGTAGGGGCAGGAGATACACATTTTGTTGTTAGTAGTGAGTCTGTATGCCAGGTGGGGGTGCCATGAAGATTACTGCTGTGCCTATTGTGCTGGAGCCTGTGTGCTGAAGTGGAACGATGACCCAATATGCAGGAGGGGTACTCCTGGTCCAAACAAAAAGCTTGGTCTGGTCAACACTCTAGACAGAAGAATAATGCCACTGCGGTGACCCTAGCAAGTCTTATCCATAATTGAGGACCAGTACCAGGATCATTATACCACCACCCCTACCTGTGGGAGGAAGCAAAGAACTTGCATGGCATCGAAGTAGGAACCCCCTGGCATCTGCTGTTGCAGGGCAGCTGTGAGGAAGATGAGGACAGCAAACTGCAGCCTGTTTAGCCACTTGTGAAAGACTTACTAGAGACAGCTGCTGCAGCTTCAGTGCCCATGAAGGTGGCCTTCTCAGAGACTCCAGTAACACTGATTCAGCTGGTGCAAAAAGAGTGATTTTGGTCTGGACACTCCAGGCGATCATGCTTGCCACATAGCGCTTCAACACTGCATCACATTTGACTTCAGTTAGGAGTCAGATCTCTACCCCTGAGACTGAGACTACTGGTGGGCTTACCCAGAATGCCACCTGTAGTGAATGGGAAATAACCACTACCGTTAGCTTAAGGGGATTGGAAATCAACCAATGAAACACTAGAGCCCTGACCTCAGGAGACTATGTTTATTGCTTGTGGATGATATATTTGATTTTATGGTAGTATATAAATAATCTTTTTATCATAGAAGAAAGTATTTGACCGGACAGTCATTTTTTAAGCTTGTGAGAAATTGGGTTGTTGGTTGACTGGAGTGTGAGCTCTGATCAAGCAACAGCCACAATCCGTTGTGGGGTGAACCACAAAAAACACAAATTTGACCTATGGTTAACCGGGTAGCTGGGCACAAAAAGCAGTCATGCTAAACTTGGAGGAAATGTGCTAAGTATTTGTGCAGTAAACAAACAGCAATACAGTGAGAACATAACACAATACTAATCTCAAACCAATTTAGAAACAGAGAAAAATAATAATACATTTTTTTACACAAAAACCATGAAAATCCAATTAACAGAACCAGAGTTCTGAAGTTTTTAAATTTAAGGTTCAAAATATCAAGTCCTCAGTTTGGGAAAATGGCCACCCAGGCACATTTAGTACCACAGCCAAGGGTCAAGGAATGTATGGAGATCTCTTGGGGGGTTCAAGACTCACTCAGGCTGGGTCCAGGTGTGGATTTAGGATGGTGTGAACCTGTTATGTCCCTGTGGCTATGAACAGGAGACCAGCTAAACTAGCAGTTGGAGTTATTTCTGAACTCCTGGGTGCAGGTAGTGATTCACGGTCCTATATCAGGGCTCGGCTCTGAAAGTTCTAAGCAGGCTCCAGGGAGCAACGCAGTCCTTCCAAGTAGATCAGCAGTCTGGCAGAGTGCACAGTGGATCACAGCAGCAGGCAGTCCTCTGAAAGTCCTTCTGCAGGTTCAGTAGTGAACTGAGGAGCAGATCTGAGAGCCCTATTTTCATAGCCTGGTGCACTACCACTAGACATTGGGTACCGTTTCCAGAAGGGTTCTCTGAAATTCCAGGAATTTCGGGGCATATTTATACTCCGTTTGCGCCGAAATTGCGTCGTTTTTTTTGACGCAATTTCGACGCAAAACTTACGCCAACTAACGCCATATTTATACTATGGCGTTAGAGGCGAATAGCGCCAAAGTTCCCGGAATGTGCGTCATTTTTTAGCGTGAACCCCTTCCTTGCGTTAATGATATGCAAGGGAGGCGTTCCCGTCTAAAAAATGACTCCCAGGCCTTTACGTGGTATTTATACTCCCGGGCAAAAGAGACGCCCGGGAGTGGGCGTGGCTAAAAACGGCGCATTTGCGCCGCTTTTTAACGCCTGGGTCAGGCATGGCGTTAAGGGACAAGTGGGCTCAAAATGAGCCCAGAGTGCCCTCCCCTGCCCCCAGGGACCCCCCCTGCCACCCTTGCCCACCCCAGGAGGACACCCAAGGCTGGAGGGACCCACCCCAGGGACATTCAGGTAAGTATTTTTTTATTTTTTTTTAATAATTTTTTTTGGCATAGGGGGGCCTGATTTGTGCCCCCCTACATGCCACTATGCCCAATGACCATGCCCAGGGGACAGAAGTCCCCTGGGCATGGCCATTGGGCAAGGGGGCATGACTCCTATCTTTACAATGATAGGAGTCATGTTGATGGGGGATGGGCGTCGAAAATAAATGGCGCAAGTCGGGTTACGACGATTTTTTCGACGTAACCTGACTTGCCCCATTTTAAGACGCCCATGCGCCATTTTCCCCCTACGCCGGCGCTGCCTGGTGTACGTGGTTTTTCTCGCGCACACCAGGCAGCGCCGGTCTGCTTGCGCCGGCTAACGCCATTCAATAAATACGGCGCCCGCATGGCGCTTCAGAATGGCGTTAGCCGGCGCAAAACTTTTTGACGCTAAACTGCGTTAGCGCAGTTTAGCGTCAAAAAGTATAAATATGGGCCTTCATGTCTTCCCTGCCCTGGCTCCTAGCTGGCTGCACTGACAATACAGGGTCATAAAGCCTATTATGTTGTGGCAGAGCTCAGCCTATTCCACCGCAAGTAGGGCTTTCTTAGTTCCGCCCCCATCAAAAAAGTTAATGGCCCATTCAGGCTCTGCTAATCCCACTATTGTGTGACTGTCTAGGGTGACTTCACAAAGTCTCAACTGTCAGTTACACCCAGTCATGTGACTTAAGGCAGGCTGGAGGCACAGAGGACTAAGGGCAGGAAAATGCCAACTTTTTAAAAGTGGCATTTTCAAACTTGTAATGATAAATCCGATTTTACCAATAAAGAGGGTTTTTCATTACAAGTTCAGAGATACCAAGCATGACATAACTACCACCCCTGGTTTAGAAATGACAGGCTTATTAAATATAAAAAGGAATCCCTAATGTTATCCTATGGGAGGGGTAGGCCTCACAGTAGTGGTAAATGAATTGGGGAGTTTTTCACCATAGGACATGTAAATCTAAGATGCGCATGTTCTACCTTTTAATTACACAGCACCCTGCCCTATGGGCTACGTAGGGCCTACCTTAGAGGTGACATGTGTAATAAGAGGTGAGTTTAAGACTTGGCAATTGGTTGTAAATGCCAAATCGACATGGCAGTAGGACACTACCTTCAGGCTGCAAATGGCACACCTGCAACAAATTTGAAGGTGGTACTTAAGTGGGTGGCATAGTTAGTGCTGCAGGCCCACTGGTAGTATTCAATTTACAGGCCCTGGGTTTTTGCTATAACACTCTACAAGGGACTTACATGTAATGTAAATATGCCAAACGGGTATATGCCAATCAAACCATGTTTTAGGGAGAGAGTCCAAGAACTTTAGCACTAGCTAGCAGTGGTAAAGTGCAGAGAGTCCTAAGGCCAACAAGCAAATATCTAGTAAAAAGCCAGAGGAAGCAAAATGTTTGGGGGTAACCCTGTAGGGAATGCCATTTCCATCACAGTTGCTGCATGTATTTTGAGTTGTGAGCCTGCGTTCACCCCCTGTGCCTACCTCCTCCTGAGAAGCTTGGGCCACTGAGAGACAAATGGTGAAGGCGTACTTGGCCCATTTGCTCAGGATCCAGGGTAGGTCGGACCCCAGGACTTCAGGAGGAAAACTTCTCAACCCTCCACAGTTGGGTCCAGTGACCCCTGCTTGCCCCATGGCACTCTGAACGGGGTTCTGACAAAGTGTATAGGTATTGCCTCAATTACTCATTAAACCTAAGGAAGTAATCACAGAAATTGTTTAGATTGATGAGGCAGCAGCGTTTTATCATGGACTAAAGAGGAGTCAAATGATGTGTTTAGACTAGTAGTGGACCACTAACTCCAATGTTATGCTAGATTTAACGCTGCAGATCAAGGAATAGCAATGGCAAGGAGATAAAGAAAGGTAATGGTTTCCTTGCAGAGTTCTTGCCATTGTTTTCGGTGAAGCCTCAAAAGCAGCAGGTGCTGAAGTTTAACCTATGCTGATTGGTCACATACAGAAATTATTGGATTAGGAAGAAAAAAGAGATGGGGGAAATTCGTTTATGCTTTTTTGTTGCAGCACTTGTCAGTTTGTACTATCAGAAATCATGCTGGTGGCCAATATGCATGCTCAACCATGCACTCAAATCCCATTTCTATCTACTAGTCAAAGTATCTGCACCACAGTGGCACCTTAAGCTGTGATTGACTGTGTATTCTTAGCAGTGATTGACTTTGAAATGTATGTTTAAAGACAATGGATTTCAGTTTTCATGCCAAAGAGAGACCTAAATATAAACAATCATTCGTATATATGGTTCTCCTTTAATATCTTGAGATGTCAGCATGGAAATGGTACCCCCTCTGATGGAAACCCAGAAGGGCCATGTGGAAGTAGTACAGTTTGACCTCAGTGATGCACCTGCCTTTGTGTGTCCTGGAAAAACATAATCTTACCATACATTGGAGTAGACATGAGAGCTTCTTTTCTCACAATATTGTACAAGTTATTGTTTCATCCACAGGATCTGGGAATGGTAACACAACTGTTATGTCTTGTGTTTAGTATACCAGAAGTAGTTTCCACTTTGCCTGATTTTAATGAAGAATTCCATGTATTCAGTTAAGCTTCTCATTTTCTCTGTCCTCATATACACAAAAACTGTAGTATTAATTTTGTTACAAGCTGCAATATCCCACATTGCAGAATTTACCCACTAATAGTACAAGAAGACGTAGTGCACAAACATTACGGTAAGGAAACAGGCTTTTTGAAGGTTTCTCCCCCACTCTTTGCCCCCATTTGGATTGTTAGTTGATAGTTTGTGACTCTCCGAATGCACTGAGGCCTGCTAACCTGACCTCAGTGCCAGTGTTTCAACCCCATGCAAAGTATATGTTGAATTAGATACACCCAATTGGCAAGGCCTGACTTATAAGTATCTAGTTTATGGTACCCAGGGCATGTAAGGCTGTGAGGGCTGCAGCGCTCTTTGTGCCACCCTCATGTGACAAGATACAAAGGGGCAAATTTAAGTGCCCCTTGCTCCACCGGAACGTCACTGTTCAGGACGCCCCGGTGGCGCCATGCCCTGCACCGTATTTACAAGGTGGTGTTAAGATACTTTTTGTGGCTCAATGCCACCTTGTAAATACTGCCCATTCACATGCAGCACTGTGTGTGGAAGGGGTGTGCAATTGGTGTTGCTGTGGGTGTGCCACAGCAACACCCATTGCATTTTGAGGCTGTCCCAGATTTAAGAGTTTCCGTAAACCAGAGCCAACGCCAAATTCTAATGCCACCCCAGTGGTAGCGTGAGCATGGCGCAACAAGGAAAAATACTTTTATTTCTCCTTGTTTTATTTGCTCTTTCTATGTTTGCTGCATTCTGCAGCAAACATAGAAAGAGCAAATCGCCACTTAAGAATGTTTTTGTGTAAGAAGGTGTCCCTTCCTGCACAAAAACAATCTCCCCCGCAATGCAGCCATCCTTGCACCATGGTGCAAGGGTGGCTGCATTGTCGCTCGGTTGCAAATTTTGCATCAGAGCAGGAGACTACACAGGGGTGCAACGTATTCAATTAAATATGGCTCATCCCCGCATTGCGAAAAAGACGGAGCGCGGTGCTGCCACTCTTGGCGCAGCACTGCGCTGCATCATTTTCTGTTAAATATGGGGCATAATGACCTCCAGCCAGCCACTGCAGACTGGAAGGACAGTAATTGCATTGTAAGTTCGGCTCTGCTGTTTACACCTATGGCAAAGCAACCCTATCCCTTAACATTATATATGTCTCTCCTAAGGAAGGTCTGTGGAGTCCTATGACAGGGAACTGTATCTTGTTAAGAAAGACATGTGTTTTACAATATGTCTTAGCAGCAACAATTAAAAATTGTTGTTTTGTTGTGGGTAAAGTTGGTAGCTCCATTGGTTAATACAGTTACCTGATGGCATCCCAAACTGGGTAACGTTTGACTGGTACTACCAGAGTGGGTCATGAAAGGTATCAAATTAATTGTGGCATTAAATGCAACTTGATGGCCAGGTCAAAATAATATTGTTTGTAAAGGGAAGCAACTTTTACGAAGTTGCCACTCTGTGCCCCAGCTAGTCCAGTGGCCTCAAAAAGGCGGTGACACACAGACAGCTTTCTGCTCTCCTGTGGAGACAGGTAAATGACTCACAAGAGAGGAACTAAGGCTGCTGCCACACTGGAAGGTGTGACTTCCTCCCAGAGGATTGCTGCCAGAGGTGTTAGCCCACAAGGTGAGCTTCAAAGGTGAAGCTGTCTTTGAAGGGCCGCTGTGACAACACCCCTGGGCAGGATGGCTTTTGTTTCCTGCAGACACAGTAGAGCCAGGGACAGAGGAGGGAAAACCAGTTCACAAACCGGTTTCCCAGGGGTGTGTAGCCCCATGGTAGCCACACCTCTGGAGGTCAGCTTCCAAACGTCCTTACAGTTAAGGAAGGATTCTGCCATGTTGGTTATCACAAGAATCTTGCATCGTGGGCTAGCCAGATGCTGCACATCACTGGAACTGTTTCACTAGAGAGGAGGGGACCAATTAGTCCTTTTGGTTGGGACCACATTGACCCCTTTGGACACTTTACTGGTATATATTAGACACCCTTGGCATCCGAGAGTTCAGTATTCACTGGACCTGGAAAGAGGACAAGAAGGAGACCACTCTGCACCCTTGGAAGCACACAAAGAGACCCTGCAATGCCGGAGCAACTGCACATGCTGCACTTTGGGCTAGGGGAGTTTGGGACCCTGTTCTGCATGCCTGGCTTGAAGAAATGCTGATCCTTGGCCCCAGTCCAAAACAGAGACTCCAAGGGTCAGTTGACTGGCCCCCCCAGAACAGCACTGTGGACATTAAAGCTAAAGGAGCCCTAGGTGCATGTTTGGTAGTGGCCGCAGAAGCCTTGTCGCTACCAGACAAAGGCAAACCCCAAGGAGAATTCTGAGATATCCAAAAGGTGCACCCATGTCTGCTGGACCCATGGGTGTTGGTTGTTACCAGATTTGTTACTTGTGTGGGACACCAGCCTCTACCAAAGACTTGCACTGTGACTGCTGCATCAGCAGCCCTTGGAACCCTGCAAAGAGGACTTCTTGGGGCCCGAAATCCATTGACAGAGTCACCCCCAGTAAACTGTGGACCAAGGACTCCACTGGACTTCACCCCACTGGAACGCACAGCATCCAGAGCATCCTTAAGCATCTTTGGGCCTGCATCCCTCAGCATCAGTACCACTCCATTATCATCTATGCCAGTCATCCTGCAAAGATTTTGTCTTGCTCTAAAAATGCTACAGTGGCCAGGGAAATATTCAAAATATCCTCTCTAGCCACCTGGACCTCTGTCCTGCTGGACTTGGTCACCCAACTCAGGCCAGAGCTGCTGAACTAAATTTTCGAAACTTTTCAAACGTTTCTAAAGTTTGTATTGACCATTGCTTGTTTGCAGTTGATGCTCAATTTATTTATTCCTTTAAAAATCGATATTTCTGGAACCCTCCAGTGGATTTTGATGTTAAACATCTCTGAAGATTAATAAAAATCGAATCTATTTTTCTTACCTCGTGTCTTGTGTCTTGTTTCTTTCATGTTGTGTGACTTTCTAATTCTGTTTTTTGGTGTTGGTAAATGCTTTACACATTGTTTCTTTGCTAAGCCTTACTTCTCGCAGCAACAGCTATCCAGGGTTGAGCTTAAGTTTGAGTAAACATACTTGGCTGGACCCCAGCGGGTATTTATGAGTGTACTGCACAGTAGGGCACCATACCATATAGGGCACCCCAAATTCTCACAACTACTTTGAACAACATTTTCAAAAACATTTCTTTAGGTACTCTTGGATTAGTTTAAGATATCAATGGTTTTCTCCATATTAGATGTAAGTGGAGTCTAAACATTATACAGTATAAGTATATATCTGACAAGGAATTAAGTAGAAGGTGGCCTTCAACGCACTAGAAACCTTTTTAAATACTTGGCAATTACATTTAGGCTCTGTACTTTCCCCAACACTTTTCAACACCTAGTGACCTCTTCAATTCCTTTCATATCATCATTGCCAACTCACTAGAGTGGCATTGTATTCATATGAAGGATGTTTTAAGCAGGCTATCTGAACCCCATTTGAATGCTAAGCTGGGAAAATGCACTTTCACTTCAGTGACCTTTCCTAAGCTTCCAGAACATTGATCAAGGAATACAGATGATGCCAATAGAATCTTAACAGTGAGTGACTGAACTACCTTAAAGATCATTAAAGATGTATAAAAATGTGTGGCCTTAGCCAATATCTATTGATATTTTATTCGATTTTTCATGCATAATCACTCGTGTCTCTAAAGCGACCAACAAGGACACTTCTTTTTAGAGGGGATTAAAGACTATTAACGGTATACAAAAATATGTGGCCCTTACCAATATCTATAGATATTTTATTCAAGATGTATCATGCGTGATCACTCCTGTCACTAAACTGACCAAGAAGGACACACCATTCTAGTGGGGATTAGAGAAAGACAAGGCATTCACCGTGTTAAACGACTTTTTCATTGCCGTTTCCACATTGAACCCTCTCAATTGGCATCTTCAGTTTGATGTCAAAAAAGGTACTTCTCCAATGGCCATAGGATTGATTCTGCTTAAACGAAATCTCGTTATAGAGGTTCAGCATAAAGTGCCAAAATAATAACATACTTTGCCACCAGTCTAACAGAAAAATACCATTTACTGAGGACAACTCCTAGCTATTTCATCAATATCTGGGGGTGATGAATGAAATTTGCAATCCTAAAACGTGGTCACAAATTCTCCACCATTTTTTTGCAAATGTAAAAAATTTTGCAAACTGACCTATGAACTCATAGGCCGGTTCACAAAATTCCGAATCTTAGATGGTTACAGTTTGACTTGGACAAAATGTCTATTATATTAGAACAATATTGCATTATTTCAGTGATTTTGCATTTACAAAATGAAAGCAGGCAAGACTTTAGCACTAAAACATAGCACCACTTTTGCATTTTGCATAATTATGCATAGTTTTGTATAATGTTGCTGAAAATTCACAGAAGAACGCAAAAGCAAATGACTGTAATTTCACACATGCCTACTCTCAATTCGACCTACCTCATCAATATTCATGAGGTGGTTTAAACATTTTGACTCACTAAAATTGAATTCCATCACAGTGATAGTGGTGTGCTGGCATCAGCAGAAAACCACACTGTGATCACAGTCAAATAATGTACATTTTTTTATGTAGCTGTTATCTTTACACCCAGTAGGGTTGCTTTTATAAAGAAAAGTTTATGTTTTTAAAGTATGACTGACAGTTGGCTGTGGGCCTCTGGACCACTGCCTACTTCCCAACAATCTTATTTTCTTTTTAAATTTACAAAAGGTATTGGATTTCAAGGGGAGCTCTTTTCTTTTGCGTATATTTTACCACCCCAACTGCGAGTCAGTATATTTTGCATATTTTACAACCAGATTTCGGTCGCAAAACATTGAGACATACCATAACGAACCAATATTTAGAAGGAACATCCTAAACCCACCCCTTCCAAATAACAATATTTCATGCCTTTTGAAATCCATTCTCTGAATCTGTAGCCTCCTACTCAATCGCAAAAAGGGATTTTTTTTTTAAAGTTGTTTTTAAGTGCATTTTCAGTAAGGACGTGTCCAACATACACCTACTGTATACATTTGAAGTGATTTTTATCTCACCAAGTGCAAAGTTACAGTCCCAACAAGATCTTATTGAGTCTTGCACCCAGAGTCTAAGGGCCATATTTACAAACCCCAAGGGGCATATTTATAATGCCCTAGCACCACCTTGCGCCACATTAGCGTAATTATTTTTTACGTTAATGTGGCCCAACGAGGCCGAAGTCCCCGCGCCATATTTACAGAATGGCTATGTAACCCTTTGCGTTACATTATGCCTGTGACAGGCATAATGTAAGCAAAGGGGACGTTCCCCAATTAGGGGAGCTAGAAAATTAGTGTAAGGAAATCTACGCGATTTCCTTGTGCCATTTTTTACAGCACTTTTAGTGCCTGCTCAAGAACAGGTGTTAGGGGATTCCATTCTTTAAAATGGGGCCCTACATACTCTGCAGGAGTAGCGCCAATATTTTGGCGCTACTCCTGCAGAGTACATCAATAACGTCATGAGAAATTACACTATTGCCCCCTACCCTGCACCATGGTGCGCCGTATTTTAAATAGCGGTAGGGGGGTGCTAAGGGGTGCAGGGAAAGTGGCGCTGCACTCAGTGAAGTGGCACTTTCAATAAATCTGCCCCCAGTGCCTCCTTCTGCCACATTAGCATATTTCTTTCTCCGTAATATGGCATTTTTGCTGCACCATTTCTACAAAGTTGTAGAATGCATGCATTGCTCCACATTGCAACCGACTGCGCCACATTATGCCTGTGTCAGGCATAATGTATACAAGTGGGGCGTTCGGTGATGGGATGCCCCAAAAAATGGTGCAATGAAATCTACAAGATTTCACTGCACCATTTTGTCCATCAATTTTAACGCCTACTCAGAGCAGGTGTTAAAAATGATGCACCCATTGAAATGAATGGGCCTCCCAGCACTTTGCTGCACTAACGTCAAAATGTTTGACGCTAGTGCAGCAAAGTGCCATAATAGCACAACATTTTTTGACTCTATTGGCTTAATGACTGGCATGGTGAGCCATATTGTAAGAATGGTGCACCCATGCTGTTGTTAGGTGGGGCAGTCAGTTCTGATGCACCAGTTTCCTGTAAATATGCCCCTAGCATTGCAATACTATGGGAAGGCCCCCAGTCTCACTGCCCTGCCACCAGCTGCTAATAACACACTTATGGCAAGATTTACAAGGCCCTAGCACCACTGTAGCATCACCTTTTGTGATGCTCTGGTGGCAATGTTTTGTGCGCCACATTTACACAGTGGCACTAAACCACATTTTGAGGCTTAACACCATCTTGTAAGTATGGGATCCTCTGACGCAGTTTTCTGTGTCAGAGGGGCGTGCAATGAGTGTTGCTGTGGGCATTCACTGCAACACCCATTGCCTTTAATGCTGCCTCAGATTTATAAGAAGGCGTAAATCTGTGGCAGCACCACAGGGGTGGAGTTAGCATGGCACAACAAGGAGAAATACTTTTATTCCTCCTTGCTTTACTTTTCCATGCATTCTGCAGCACACATAGAATGAGCAAAAGGCCATGAATGATTGTTTATGTTCAGGAAGGTGTCCCTTCTTGCATATAAGCAATTATTCAAAAATGACGATTTGCTATTTCTATGTGTGCTGCATTGTGCAGCACACATAGACATGCCAATTTGACATTGTAGATTGTTTATGTGCAGGAAGGGACCCCTCCCTGGAAATAAACAATTAATCCCCTCAATGCACATACCATTGTACTATGGTGTAAGGGTTCCTGCGTAGGCGCTGGCTGCTAAATTTAGCACCGGCACAGGGGGAAACACAGGGTGGGCCGTAATTTAGTAAATACGGTGCATCCCTGCATTTCTAAAGTGATGCAGTGCAGCAAATGTTGGTGCAGCACCGCGCTGCGTCACTTTTGAGTAAATGTAGCCCAAAGGCCCTCATGTGCTAGGTATTGGCACAGGGCAGCACTGCAAACCTTTTTGCTGTGCCACCCTGCATCAAAACAAAAGGGCAGGAATGTGCCCATAAGATATGAGGCATTCCTAACCTTGTCCCCTGCCATGGTGCAAAAATTGCTGCCTACTGCCAATGCAGCACCCTCACACCATGGATGATTGTTTATGTGCAGAAAGGAACACCTTCCTGCACATAAACAATCATTAATGGCATTTTCCTCATTCTATGCAGCACACGTAGAAAGAGGGAAAAATGGGACAAAATAATTATTTCTCCCCGTTGAGCCATTTTAACATCACCCCTGAGATGGCGTAGGAATCTGACGCATTCCCAGACTTGTAAATCTGGGAATGCATCAGATTCCATCAGATTCCATGGGTGTTGCATGGTAGCACTCACAGAATTACCAATGGAATTCACCTTTCACACAGTGTTATGCGTGAAAGGGGCCCATATATACAAGGCCATGAGAAGCTACGCAAGGTGGCTTTGCATGGCCTTATAAATATAGGCGGCACACTGCGCCACTGGAGTGTCAAACAAATGACGTTCCGATGATGCAGTATGCTGCCAGGGCCTTGTAAATGAGGCCCTAACAGCATTTCTCGGACAACCGTCTGTCTATTTAGGGGCAGCTAGGGCATATGCTCTATGTCGGGCACCTCTACCACTGGGATGTTCTAGCTCACATGTGTGTGCCTTGTGCTTAATTTCACTTTTCGGATCAATCATCATGTCCTACTTTAATTTATAACTTACAGACTAAGTCTCAGGGGTGAGATATGGCAGCATCAAAAAATGAGGGTGGGGTGTATGCCCATACTCCTCACTCACTTCTCCGGGATAGAGGTGGAACCAAAGGTACAGAGCATGGGGTAGGGAGGAAGAAGCAAGCAGCTCCATGGGCCACCTGCTGGACCACCTACGCACCACTCTAGATTCGAGGGTAGTCACTCCTCACCTACATTCTCCACTGGTTCCACCATCTGCCACAGACTAGACCATGTCTCCATCCTTACTGAGTTGGCCCCCAGATGATGCCTCATTATCAGGTGGATTTTCACACTCTTCAACTATTTGCACCCACTGGATTGCTATAGGGTGCCTGGCCAACCCCCTTGCCTTCTCTCTTCATAATGCCGTCTCCTCAACTTGGGCCCACAGCATTACATCCCTAGTCCATGTTTCGATATATGCCCCCCCCAACAACTTCGAGGCCATCGTTATTCTCTTTGCAAGGACCAAGCCCAAATTTAGAAATCATTCCCCACTTTTTTGGGTGCAGGCCTAGGGAACAAACCTAAGAGGCAGACTTCTATGCTGTTCTCTACCATGAGGTTCAGGGTTTTGTCTAGTCTCACTAGGATGGCTCCCCAATACCCTCATAGCTAAGTGCATCCTCATGTCATGTGGTTGAAGTCTTCATCTTGGGTTTGCCTTTGGCCATATCCTGAGCCTGTTGTAGGACTCTCGTTGTTTGAACGAGACTGCTGGATTTTGGGCAGCAGCACCACAGAGCATGGGGGACTTAGGCCCTCATTACGAACTCGGCTGGAAATCCCGCCGAGTTCAGTGCTGGTGGTAGAAACAACAACATGTTGAAGACCCAGCCGGCCAAAAAAACAATCCACTGCAACGGGAGGTGGAAACAGTGTTTCTGCCAGCAGGCCTGGCGGAATGCAGGGCCTATACATTGCCGACGGCTCCACATGGAGCCATGGGCAATGTAGCAGTGCGGCGGGTGCAGTAGCACCCGTCGCACATAACACCGCCTGGAAATCAGGCAGTGACATGCCCGACAGGACTGTGAATGGGGGCCTGGGTGCACCCATTCCGCCAGCCTTTCCCTGGTGGCCTAAACCACCAGAGAAAGGCTGAGGGAAGACAGGTCCATTATCTGGCAGGCAGTGATGCCCTGTCGGATAAGGAACTCTGCCATCTCCAGGCTGCCTGGTGGCGGTAGCCTGGCAGTGGCAGAGTTCCACCTGTGGCGGTCTCCCCATGTCCATTATATGGCGGTCCGGACTGCCATGCCAGCGGCGGTCATTTCGCCCACCGCCGGCATGGCGGTCCAGACCGACTTTTTCATATTGAGGGCCTTAGTCTGATCCCACATCATGTGACAGCTGTCGGCCTAACCCTTTCAGATAGCTAGCAGCACCTCACCAGAACCTGAGTGTAAAAGTGATTTATAGCAGCCTTTTGAATGACACCCTAAGACTCCTCAGGGAAGTAGTGGTGTAACAGATCATACCCCTTTCTCTCAGTTATACACGCCTCATACATGCAAGGACAAACAGAAGCATGAATTGGCTCAATCCGTTTATTCTACTGTATTCTATTTAAAAAGGCATGAATTAGGAATAGTAGGATAATAGTAGGATAATGAAACACAACACCATTAGACCAGTGACAAGGAAAGTGAAACAAAGGAAAAGTCCCACCATACTGTCACAATATTGATTCTAAAATCCCTACCTGCACTACTAAAATTCTACATGAGAGCAATAGTAGTGTTAGCCCCAATCTCCCCATCTAGTTCCTGGAAGGAAACCCAATCCCCAGACCCGTACAAAAGGTAAAGAAGAGGTCTGTTGGTCTGATGGACGTCCTCCCACATAGATGAAAAGAAGACACAGAGTTTCAGCAGAAACTGCGACGACAACGTGCAGCATTAGATGGCAAGCTGGCTGGAATGTCCCCTGTAAGGTGGTGGGGGCAGTGTGGTTTTTCAGAATAAAACATCTGATGTTCCAAGAACTCCCCGGATGTGACAACACATATTTTTCCTGTGTAGGGTAGACATTGTAATGTTTGTACCAGGAATACCCGGTAAACTATTGTGTGCAGCCTTTGGTTGCATACAGGATGGAAATGTGCAAATAAATGAATAACAAATTCTGAGTGAAAGGGCAATTGATCAAAAATAATAAAACATTTCCTGTCAAATGAAGCTGTTCTAAAATAATAAGAGGAATAAAATGAAATGTAACTAGGCAAAAGGGCACAAGCTGCAGGCTAGAGCTAAAATAATGTGCCATTATATAAATGTTAAAATAACCCATGGCAGGCCCTCCCCATAAACTGCCCCCATCCTGCATGGAGTGACTTATGTCATGATTGTGTAGTTATACTGGATGTATATCAGACAGGTGTTATGGGACATCCTCTGGGAGTATGTCAACCTCCTCTCCCATTCAGCATCAGAGATGTTGCACCCCAGTTCTACCGCCCAGCACAATTTCAAAGTTGTCAGTGGCTTCCTGGCCATCGTGATGGCACCCTATAGAACCACAGATTAAGTGCTGCCCTGCTCCAATCATCAGTAGGTGCCGTAAGACCAAGCGGGTCACTGGCTCCATATTGCCCTAGTCCCAGAGGTCACAGGATGCTTGCGTGAGTGCCTGGTAGGTGAGAAATTGACCCGCCGACAGCATCACCTGCTCCACTTGTCTAGCAATGGAATAAGAGTGTTCATCTGGTAGCAGTCGTTGACCATTACGTTCCCCACGTCAATCGAGGCTCATCTGTCCTGCCCTGAAATACGATGATGGGTTTCCATGTGACAACCCTTCAAGTGGGAGCTCAGGGACACAAAGCAACTTGTTCCCCATCCGCCATACACAGCGATTCCAACAGCTCAAGGCCAGGGCCAGGAGGAGTACTGGACATGGGATCTTCAATTGGGGTTAAAGAAGTTTTGCAAGTAGTGTCCCCTGGCTGGGTTCTGTCCCCACCCTGCCTTTCTCCAGAAGTCCATCACAATCAAGTCACTGCACACCATATGATAGAGTTCAAGATCAGGGAGCCCATGCCCTCCCTCCAGGGGCAGGGAGAGCAGGGTCGGCCAGTGAGACCAGCAGCTTACCCTGATTCCAAATACACTCCTATCAATCAAGCTGCCAATCAAGCTGCCAAAACCATGACACTGGTACTCTCACTGGCAAATTTGTGAAATAGTAAAGTTGCCTTGGTTGCATAACCATTTTGGACAGCACTAAGCACACTATTGCTGGCAACTTCAGGGAGAACCAGAAGGGGATGCAAGATTTTAGTGATCACATTGCCTTGCCAAGGGTGTCTTCTTGCAGGTGGGAAGGGTCATGATATACATGAAACCTCAGATCTTTAAAGATACAGGGAACCCAGAGGATGTCCATCGGGCAGCCCACAGGCTGGGGGGCCTCGCACATCACAGGGAAAATATATGACTTGTTCCTGTTCATCCAAAGCTTGGATACCACCCTGTATTATACAAGCAGATGCAGTGCAATGCTGATATCTTCTTCCCCATTCCTCAAGTAGATCAGCAGATCATCTACATAAAGGGAGATTATATTTTACTCATCCTCTACTATAAGTCCATTGCCAATACACTCTGTCCAAAAATATTCAGCCAGTGGTTGAATGGCCACAGCAAAGAGCAGTGAGGACAATGGCCAACACTGCCTTATATCTTGGTAGATGTTGTAGGAATCCGAAATGGTCAGACTTATTTTCACCCTGGCCTTGGGGTTAGAGTACAACAGCCACACCCACCTAATTGGTCCCTTGCCTAGTCCCATCTGGTTCATGATGGTTCCAGGAAGTCCTATTTCACAGTCTCAAAGACTTTCTCCGGGTCCACTAACATGATTATGGCCTGGGGACAGTACATCCTGTTCAGGTGTGTACAATGTTATACAGCCTGCAAAGGTTATAGGATCTATTTTGAGCAGGGATAAACCCATTATGATCTGGATGTATCAGACCCTGCATGCACGGCCCCATTCTAGAGGAGAGTTCCTTGCTCTGTATCTTAAAGTCAGTGTTGCGCATAGAGAGGGGTCAGAAGTCTGCAGTACCCACCTTGGGTGTTTTAGTCTTTGGTACAAATAGGGCCTCACTGGTCTAGTCTGGAAGGTGTCCCAGCTCGAACTCTGCCTTACACAGCATTTCTAGTTTAGGAGCCAACACCTCCACACATGTTGCATACAACTCCAGGGAGAGCCGGTCAGGACCCAGTGATTTGCCAGTGGCCATGACCTTTATTGCAGCTTTAATGTTGTGGGCTGTTACTCATTCCACCAGTGCTACTGCCTCCTCTTCCGAGAGCCTCCAAAGCTCATTGCGGTCAAGAGTTACGCCAGGTTCCTGCAGGTGGTCTGTTCACACTGGATCATAAAGGGAGACATAGTAGTCCCAGAACACTGAGTTTATATCTTTGTGTGAATAAAGCATGGACCCCCTGACATCATACACATGGTGGGTGTTACCCAACCTTCCAGGCAAATCGACCGGACCAATAATCTTTCTGGTTTCCCATCTTCCCCTTGGACACAGGCTAGAGACTCCCTGTAATTATTGCTGCAAGGACGGTCCATCACTATGTTATACTGCTCCCCGGCCTCCAATAAATGAGGGAGCATGTCTGGGTCCTGCCCCTGCGTGTTATCCAGATCATGAAGGGTGGTGTCAAGCCTGGTGAGCTCCTGGTTAAGTTTGTGATGTATCCCCATCTGACTGAGCCAGTGCCCTCATTCCACTGTCTAAAAGGACTCTCCCTCTACTAGTATATTCAAGGCAGTTCCAGCATTCTCTGTGAAGTATTGAACTATCGTCCACATCTGTCAGGGTGGCTGAGTGTAGGTGCCATGTCGCGATCTTAGGACATTTGTCCCCCAGCTGGAGTGTCAAGAGGAGGGGACTATTGTCTGATAGTGTGCAATTCAAATACTCAGTGTGCATCATCAAGCATCACATTCCCCTGGAGCAGATATAGCAGTCCAGTCCAGTGCGCACTTCATATATGCTAGAATAAAATGAGTAGTCCCTGTCTAGGGCCTATTGAGTGCATCAGACATCCTCCATGTCCAAGTATCATACCCAGGTCTTCATGGTCTCTGCAGGCCTGAAAGCTAACATTCCTGGCAATGGAGAGGTTCATTTGTCTAGAGTGGTGTCCAGTTGGCAGTTCAAATCTTCCCCCAGTATAAGGGACCCTTTTGCCAGCTGGTCCAGGTGTGTTGATGGGGAGCTTAGGAAATGAGTGTGACTCTGTTTAGGTTCATAAATGCTCCCCAGTACCACCACCCTTTCACACAGTTGGCCCTCTACAGAACATATCTGCCCTCCTTATCAGCCTTAACAGTTGTAGTCTCACAGAGAACCACTGCCCTCACTCAAATGAGCGCCCTGTGTGTGTACACTGAATATGTAGTGACATGTATCTGTGCTCCTGAGTTCTGTCATAACCTGTCTTCTTCTACAATTATGAAGTGTGTCTCTTGTAGCAAAGCTATGTGTACCCCTCTTCATTCAAGGTACATACGGTGTTTGGTCATGGCTCACATCCCCCTAATGTTCCATGTCATCAGTCTGAACATATGTAGTGTGAACAGCATGGCAGCCACTACGTTGGGTCCCCTAGACCTCCCCATGCAATCCCTCAGTCCTCCCACCACCCCCCCGCTCAAATCCTCCCGATACTAAAAACATGCATAACAAAGAAAACAGGTATCCCAACTCACCGGCCCTAAAGCTGCACTGTAATGGCTGGCCGTCCAAACAGTGATACTTAACAATAGTGTCACAATTTTCATCCTCCAGTCCGACTCTGTGGAATCAGAGGTAGGAGTGGGCTTGAATAGGAAGCAAGTTCTCCACCCTTGTTATACTGCACCAGCCTCTGTGCTGTTTGACATTTCAATAAGGGGTTGCGGCCTCTGGACTGGCCACAGCATGCCCATCAGGGCCACAGGGAAAGGGGAACCCCCAATGTGTGCAGGCCTCTCTCCTGTCTCCACAAAGTCCCCCAAAATGTTTATAGGGCCCAGCCAACACCAGCATGTCCCCTACAGCAGATCGTGTGCCATCTGGGTAGTGACTCTTTGAGAGAGATCTACTGCAGACTCTGATTCTTCTGTCTCTAAGCCTCCAGTTTCAGCACCCAAGGCTGAATCCCCCTCTGTGTATGTGGCCTTGGCCTCATTGATCTCTGCTGCTACTTGCAGAGCTGCTTCTCTTTCTCTATCTGCCTGCGTTCGGGTATGTTTTAACAATACACTGCAGTGCTGATCTCCCCGTGGGTGTTGTCTCCTCCTCCTCTTCTTCTCTTCTTGGTCCCACTAGACTTGTCGGGGCCTCTTCACTCTTGTTCATAAGCTTCAAGCCAGGTCCACAGTTCCTTGGGATCCTGGCAGAAGTGTGAGATGCCACCCTCAATGGATTTTCATTTTTGCTGGGAATATGAGTGATTCGTATATGCCTTCTTCTTGCATTGTCCTCTTACTTCAAGGAAGGAAGCCCTTTCAGTCTTCACAGCAGCCGCATAGTCTGGGAAGAGAGTCACTTGGCCATTGTCAACTCTTAAAGGGCCCGTTGCAGAAGGGTTCACTCTTTTTAAATGTAAAAGTTTAGCAAGCACCGGTCGGGGCAGGCGCTCTGAGGTCTCACTGGACCCTATGTGCTCTCTCAAGCACAGAGTATTGGGTGAGCTGTGTCGGGGACACAAAGTTCTTCAGACAATTTTCCAAGTAGTCCACCATGTCTGAGCCTTCCACCCCTTTGGGGAGGCTGACCACTTGTACGTTATTCCACAAGTTGCAGGCTTCAGCCCTTCACTCAAGCCTCCTCACTTCCTCCAATAAACCCTGCATCTGTTCGTTCATGGCTTTCTGGGCTGGCTGCAGTTTGGAGATTGCAGCCTCTGACTCCTGTACTTTATCAGGCAATTTATGATGATCTGCCTTCAACAGACTAAGTTCAGCTGAGACTGAGATAATCTCTCTCTGGAGCATGGTCTTTGTGTCTACAATGCCAACAAGGATATTGTCCAATGCATGTTGCAGGGGGCTGAGGTAGAGGCTCCAGCGACACATTGGTTTCCTCAGGAGCAGTGTGTGTGTCTCTCTGACCTCCTGCAGTGGACCCTGAGATTTGGTCCTTGGCTTGCTCATCTCCACCCATCTGTCACGGGGCCAGGGCCATTGGGTACTCCACATGGTCAAGTCAGGTCCAGCAAGCAGCTACCCCAGTTGTTGAATACTACAGTTGAAGATTCCCCTGCCTCTTGTGGCCAAGTGCCCCCTAGGCTATATGAGACAGGCATCATACGCCCATGCACATCCTCCAAAGGGTGCCATCAGGGCTGGCAGGCAGGAGGGGGCCATATTCATCTGACAGGCCCAGCTGCCTCTCCCCTGGCTCATGTCAGGCTGGGCAGGTGCAGCACCCTCAATAGGGTCTGGCCCTTACCAGACCACTTCATGTCCTTTAGGCTGCCCCAATGAATATATCAGTCTCTCTGGCCCTCTGACTCCAACACCCCTCAGGTGGACCTCACTGTCTCTTGGCTAAGGCCCCTTCAGGCCCTAACAAGATGCTGGTGTGTGCCTAATCACACACTGATTAGCCAGTGTGTGTGGGGGGGAGTACCCCTTCTTTATGTGATGCTAAGCTCCCAGTCCTTCAGGCACTGCCAGGCTCAGCATGAGGAAGTAATGCCCCTGGAGCTTCGAGGTGCTCCCAGTCAAACCATCTCCTCCGAGCAAGTGGTTGCTCACCCACCAATCTTCACATTAGCACCCCTTGACTCACCTTTGGGTGGCCGTGCTGCAGCTTAAGTCCTCTTGTTCATATGTGCGCCGCACCTGATTGTTCAATCTTTCCCAGTGCTGCAGCCATGAGGTCGGATATGAAGGCCTCTCCTCGTTCCACCGGGCTCCTCTCCAGAGTGACACTGTGATTACAGAATGTTGCCGCTCTGCTCAGAAGGCCCCATCTCTCGGGAGAGGAGACAACCGATGTCTTTGCAGCCATTGTTCAGAGCCCACTTTCGTCGGGAGCAGCACCAAGATGTTGTGATCCACAGCTAGCAATCGTGCCACACGGTCCTACGGTGCCCTTATCCCTGGAATGTCCTCCCCATCAGAGAATGGAAGGGTCGGTATCGCTATCTTTACCTCTGCCTCCCCGGTTGATCAATGCCCTCC
Source organism: Pleurodeles waltl (assembly GCF_031143425.1). Classification (NCBI taxonomy): domain Eukaryota; kingdom Metazoa; phylum Chordata; class Amphibia; order Caudata; family Salamandridae; genus Pleurodeles; species Pleurodeles waltl. The sequence goes on from NC_090450.1 coordinate 466,434,621, forward strand.
GGGGGGTCCGCGCCCCAGGCATTCAGCACAGTGAGCCTTGCTGGGCTAGGCCACGCCATGTTACCTTGTTGGCCCTCCTCTTTCCAGACCCAGATTCCGGTCATTGACCCCCACCACCCGCACAGCTGTCAGGATTTTGTGGGGCTGTTGCGGAGCATCAGATTGAGGTGCCCACCAACCTGCCTTGCGTAGCCATTCACCCAATAGCAAAACTGGTTTGGTATATTAAAAAAAGCAATTTTGTGGTTGTAAGCCCTATGATTTCTTGAATCTCAGAACTTGAGACCGCAAAATGACTTTTTACATCTGTCCTCCAGTTCCTTTACCAGGCATTTCTAGTCTACTGTTTAGAGGGTAATTAGCATATCTACAGTGAGCTGTGAATAAGTCACTTCTTAGTCACACAGTGATCTGAAACTGTCTGGTTTCCATGTGAAAAAATATTTTCATTAACATATAATCCAAAATGTAAACTACAAAAGTTTTGAATTTCCATAGCTATTGCTGTACAATAATTGTGACCTGTATTTAACTCCTAAAATGAGCCAGGTTTAAGTCCCATTTTTTTTTTTTTCGGGACATGGTTCATTTGCTATCCTAACGCCATTCCTAGCATGTTTCTGTGTTATTTATTGAGTGTATATTTAAGTGCAGGTTCAATTTTTTTGTAAGGTTAAGATTTTGGTGGTCTATATTTTGGGGTCTATATTTTGGCATAGTATTTTGAGTCTTAGTTTTGACATGTCATATTCTTTCTGACCCCTGTCATCAACTATTACTGAGTAAGGTTCTTCATTAGGTTTTATTTTGGTTTGTTCGGAGAGTGGGGCAAATCTACCCTTCCTGTGAGTTCTAGAAGGCTCTCTCAACTTCCCCAGTAAGATCTACATGGGTCTCTGACCTTTCCTAATGTGCAGAGGGAAAGCAAAGGGAGCAAACAGACTGATGCAATCTTGTATGAGTGATCCTCTCTTAGGAACTTGCTGGAACCTTCAGTTGTCAGACACTCCTTCTCTTCTTGCCTAATTGCCATGAAAAATGTGTAGGGGTGTGCAAAGTCTAAAGCTTTAAATCCTGGACAAAATGTGGAGCCTCACTTAACACCTTCTCACATTGCCAGGTTGGTAGTGCTGGATTATTAGTCCACACGCCTCACAAACGTACTGCCTTACCAGCAGTCTATTATATATGAGTCCCAATAACTCACCTCCTTCTACATCAACAGCTGCAGAGACAGTCAGGGCCCACTGAGGAGTTGAGAAATTAGTCTGCTAGATGCTTGAACCAGAAGAATACTTTCCCAAACACACATTGTATCCTCGAATGTATTGTTCCTTCTTCTGGAGATACTTTTCCTGGCTAAGATTATCCGGAAGAATTTATTTTTAAATATGATTCCTTTCACCATCCACTTCCTGGTGCATGGTTGGGGAAAGCTCAGATCCACTGGACCGTAACACTAGGTGACTCGTTAGCAATCACTACTTTACAGCTTAATCAAACATTTCTACTAAGATATGCTCATTGAACCCCGGGTAAGCATATGCCCAATGTGCTACCTGCAATCGGTGCCATTTACACCATGTTCTGCAGACTCCTCACAGAGATCCCTTCTGTCGCTCAGGAAAGACAAAATCCTTCCCTACATTCCAAAGCAAACAGTGGTGTCCTCTGTTATGCAAGGACACTACAACCTCTTTCGGAAAGGGACGAGACATGATCACCCGACATTCTAACACATTGCCCTGTAGGGAAGATGTTTATTCAGTGGTCTGTTAAGGTAGCTGTTGGTTAGAAGTGGAACATGCAAATTTACACTAAAGAACAATTCACAAAGTAAGTTCACTTTGAAAGATAGATGAACTCGTTTTTAACGGTGCCTGAAGTCCTTCATCTTTGTATATAATTAAACATTGATCACAATGTGCATTACCTTCTCAACATCATTACGAGGCAACCAAAAATGTAATTCAACGTGGGGTTAAAAACTATTCTCAACCTCCTTAGCATTGGCATGTTGATGCCTACTCAAGGAGTAATATTGATTTCAATGAGAACACAGTGGTATTGCTTGATGTGGTGAACCAAAATAGTGGCTCTAATGATAATCAGTACCATGTGAATGCCAAGCTAAGTAGGACAATGGTCGCTCTAGAATCTAAATCAGGTGAATCTACTTTTTACAAATGGCTAAATAAGTGTTATGAAATTGAGTTTTCCTTTTAGGGGAATAGAATTATCATGGGAAGATAAAGTAGCACAAATGCTTCCAAAATAATTTGAAAAGTATTCACTAACTGATTTAGCCGCATACGTGGAAATTCGGTGCATTGTGAGCTTGCTACTTTGGTTGCAGTTACTTTTCTCTCAAAGTGTCACTGTTGCTGACAAAGGAGTCAGCTGGGAATAATCCTTTAGTGAGAATTTTCCCAAGCCCCTTGTAGGAAGTTGGAATTTCTTCCATTCAATGGGAAATATTTCTTGAATACCGAAAGTTTTCTGCTTAGGAACAAGGCGCATAGTACTTACATTTTGTAAAGGTTTGTCACCCTTTTCAGGATGCCTTCCGTTGTGCTAACTCCACTTATTTACTGCATAAAAGGACGACTAAACCAACATCCGTCCTTGGCTTATTGAGAACCACACCGTGGCAGATACTGTGGCGCAAATGCGTTAACTAGCGGTAGAGTCGGACTGGGACAGAAAATAGGACCTGAACCTAAAATAAAACTGCCCCACATTAGCGAATCAGGGGCCAGATGTAGGAAACTGTTTGCGACTCGCAAACGGCAAAATTTGCCGTTTGCGAGTCGCAAAACGCAGTTTCCTATGCAGAAATGCATTTTGCGAGTCGGAACCGACTCGCAAAATGCATTTCCGACTCGCAAATAGGAAGGGGTGTTCCCTTCCTATTTGCGACTCGCAGTGGGATGCAATACCATCTGCGACCGCGTACGCGGTCGCAAATGGCATCGCAGTTACCATCCACTTCAAGTGGATGGTAACCCACTCGCAAATTGGAAGGGGTACCCATGGGACCCCTTCCAGTTTGTGACTGGACCCAAAAGTATTTTTTCAGGGCAGGGAGTGGTCCAAGGGACCACTCCCTGCCCTGAAAAAATACCGAAACTAAAGGTTTCGTTTTTTTTTTAAGTGCAGCTCGTTTTCCTGTAAGGAAAACGGGCTACACTTAAAGAAAAAAAAAACTGCGTTATTTAAAAGCAGTCACGAACATGGAGGTCTGCTGACGACAGCAGGCCTCCATGTTTGCGAGTGCCTATACTCGCTATGGGGCCGCAATTTGCGACCCACCTCATGAATATTCATGAGGTGGGTCATTGCGACCCGATAGCGAGTCACAGTCGGTGTCTGAGACACCGTACTGCATACCAAATTGCGAGTTGCAATTTGCGAGTCGGATGGACTCGCAAATTGCAACTCGCAATTTGGTTTGTTGCTACATCTGGCCCCAGATAGCTAAAAAAGTGGCCCACATTTGCAAATCGAGGCGGTTTTGAACTCGTAAAGTGGTGCTGTGTAGGTGTTTTGCAAGATACAGAAGACTGCCTGCATTTGTGAAGCTACAGACAATGTTTGTGGTAATATCAGGAAAATCAAGAGGAGAAAAACCACAGGTCCACCAGACCTAAAATACTCGAAACCGTCCCACACTGACCTGTCAGATCAGCACTTCTGGCACTGCCTGATTGCTCTAGAAGCCAGTCCGACCTTGAACAAAGGATACATTGTCCATGTACGAAGTTCTGCTTTGGATAGCTTGAGGACAGAACACATAAACGGAGGGGGCAGCGTTTTTTTCATCATTTCCATATTTGATGCCTTAATCCAACATAGAAGATATATAACACATGGCATACTGGACTCCCCTCAAGCTTCAGTGCAGACCTTTCTTCCTGATACGCCTCATTGCTGGTACTGCGGGGAATCGGGACATTCTAAGGATTAACATTTTGTAAAAATGCTGTTTCCTCTGTGTTACGCAGTGTGTCAAATTATCTTTCATTTTAAATCAGCTGAGTACGAAAACTACGTTTAACCCATCTTCATCATGAAGGCACTAGTGCCATTCTACTATTATCATACCACGATTTCAGCCACTACCTTCCATGGAGGTGCAGTGATCTTTCACCTTCATTCAATGAGCATGACTGAGCTTAGAAACTGAATGCTCACCTGGCACCCATTACTCCTTTCACACGCTGCCCGGCAGCTGCCACTGTACAGGATTAATTATCATAAATACTTCAATGAAAATAGACGTTATGCAGAATCTGGCACATTACAGGCTGGTGATCATGCCATTTGTATTCATCCCACATTAGGTCTCGCGGCCAGTCTGCCTTCAATATTCCGAACATTAACCAATTCTGATGTAACATGATGCTCAGGAATTGCTTTTCTGACCCGGTACATCTGACTAATAAAGAACTGCTTTTTCTTGGCAGTGTTTAGAATATGTGACGAGAGAGTCAAGGCGGGGAATGCTCAAGCTTCTAAAGCGTTTTTTCTGCAGTCAGACTCATCGTAAAAAACACAAAGGGCCTATTTCCCAGTCATGGCGAAGGATCTGGGGCTGCGATGAGAAAACACACATTTTAGCCGTTTCCTAAAATGTTTTAACAACTTCCCACTCTAGACTTGTTAAAAAACAGGATCGAATTGAGAAGCCACAAGCGACCATGCTCAATGTCAATACGTGCCAGTGGTGTAACATAGTCCCCAAGCAGCCCTACGGGGCAGGATGGGGAGGGGGGCCCGCTCCATGGGCCTCCCTCAGCTCAGTAACCTGGCCTGGGATCTCCTTTCTGAGTCTGCTGGTGCGTGTGTGGGCGTGTGTGTGGGAGGGGCTCCAAATACTTTGCAGGGGCGCCCCCTCAAGTTTCGTTATGTCACAGACTTGCTGTGCAGATGTGCAGGTGAAGACCATCGTATTCAGATCTTGCTTTACAGATAGCTAACTGTTCTGTTGTTGAACACATTGTGCACTGTACCAACTTACAGTGGGGTTGGAGTCAGCACATTGATTATCATTTCTCATCAGTCTTGTTTGTTTGTGCCGAATTTGATGGCTCTCCTTCCTTTTCTTTTGTTTTTCCCTCCATGGCGCATACCTTCCTTATCATATCTTTGATTGGATAACTGGTGCCCTTCCACAGCTCCACATCAGCAAGTTACTTTTACTATTTTGCTTACAGCACTCTGTAGGAATGGATGTTTTCTTGTTCCCCATATCTGACATCCTTTCCATATGTTAATTCATCCCTGTTCCCCATATTTGGCTTCTTTTCTATATATTACTTTCTGCCTCACCAACTTGCTCTCCATGTTGCTCCCAGTTCCAAGCTCATTTAATGCTTTCACCAAAAGTGTGTGCCTTTCAGCATGTTTATTGTGATTTTTGTTTTATTTTTATTTAAACACTCCCCACCCAGTATCTCCTTTGTTCCTGCTCACTCTTATTTGCTAGTCCTTTCAAACAAAATCTCTTTGGCACACAAGTTTTTATATATATATACACACACACACACTCACACACATATATATATAACACACTGACGGTCAAGAGGTAGTCATAGTTAGAAGCATGTTTCCATAGAAAAAACATTCTTTTAATATGTTTAAATCCTTGGCACTGCTTGACTAATCATCATGAAATTTTCCAAATGCCAACTGTTCCCCAAAAAAGTGTGTCAGTGATTCTTGTTGTGCATGGGAAGTTTCATGGTGATCTGCCAAGCCTCCAAGCTGGGCCAAGAAAAAAAAGGAAGTCAAAAAGCGTGCATTCCCCTTGTTAATTCCCATGGGAGTTTTGAACATGACTACAGGAATTACACAAAATTTGGCAGAAAGATAGGTTTCGGTATGCAGATTACGCTTTTGTATATTTGGTGTAAATCTGTTCAGTAGTTTTCGAGAAATTAAAGAGGAAATGAACCTCTATAGCTAGGGCCGCGGATCCATCGCAACATGTTTGCAGCAGTTGCGTGAATTTACAAATTTGTGTGCCAACAGGAATGCTGTGATTGGGTGGCCGCAACCTGATCAAAAAGTAGAAGCCACCATTTTATGTTACAGGACATGGTCCGGGGGCAGAAAAATAAATGTGATAAGTGGTATAACAGGTCAGGGTGGAGGACCCTTGCCCTAGGGCTGTGATATAGGGTTTTTTGAGGGTCAAATTATGACCTTAAAATATGCTGTGCAATATTCACGAACATGTTTTGATGCTCAGCACGGCCATCCCGTGTATTCGCAAATATTAGTGAAAAAAAAAACATAGACTCTTTCATACATTAAACATTCACTCATGGAAGCACTCAGACATTCCAGCACCCACTCACAGTCCCACTCAGAGAGTCATACACCCACTTGCAGACCCACTGAGACACTCACACACCCACTCACAGACCCACTTAGACCAGCACAAATCCACTCACAGACCCACTCAGACTCTCACGCACCCACTTTAACACCCATTCTCACACCCAGACAGACACCCTCTCAACCCTATTCTCACACCCAGAGAGAAAGATCCTGCGGCCAACCCCCGCCATGCACAGTCGAATGCTGTGTGCAGCGGTGTTTGGATTAACATAGAGTAATTCAAATTATTTTACGTTAAAGAAGCCATAGAAATTCACTGAAAACACTAAAAGTTACAGGGACGTTACAGAATTTAAAAAGAACATAGAAATTCACAGAAAAAAACAAAGGTTAAAGGGATGGTATTGTTAGGTTCTGAATTTACTCGTACAAAACCTTAGACATTCAGCAGTTATTGTTAGAATTGTTTCAAGTAATTATTGCTCGCGCCCTAAGGTAACTATAACTTCTGCCCTCGACCCCGTAATCTTTTTTTTAATGAAAAAATAAATACATATATATGTGTGTGTGTGTGTATGTATATATATATATATATATACACACACACACACACACACACACTCACACATATATATATATATACACATATATATAGACACACACACACCCCCATACACACACACACACATATATATATAACCCTGAAAGGGCCTTGGTTTGACATATATATACATCTTTAACCCCTTCTGTGCCGGGGACGTAATGATTATGTTCACCGGCACAGTGCTCCTGTGCCGAGGACTTAACCATTACGTCCTAGGCCTGGAGGTCGGAGGGAGCTTGCACTCTCTCCGTGGGCTTCCCTCCCATCCCCCCCAAGGCAGGGATGGAAGGAGAAGCCCTTCCCCTTCCACCTCGACCCCCCGAAACCCCCAGTGACATCCCTTGGGGGCAGATTGGCCTATTTTTGGAAGGTCCATCTGCCCCCAAGGGGGGGCAGAAAGCCCACCAGAGACCAGGGAAGTTTTTTTTCCCCAAAATAAGAGGGTGGGGGTTTGGCCATACCCCCACCCCAAATAAATGGGGCCAAAGTTGTTCTGCACGTGCCCACCAGTGGGCAGATGGGGCAATTACCCCTAATCCACACCGCAGGGGGGCTGAAAGTCTACTGGATGCCAGGAAATTTGAAAAAATAAATAGTGGAGCAGTGGCTACCAACCAGTATGGGCCTGGTTATGCCCCACCCCAACTGAAGGGGGTAACAGTCTTTCAGGTTTCCCAGCACACTAAAACATCTTATCCCACGGCAAGCAAAAGGACATTTGATTATTTTGGGTTTTGGTTTTACATTTGAGCCATGAAGGCTTGGTTAACTCTCAAAATCGTACCACTTGGAATGGTGAGGGCTGCACTTTATGGACTTTGGGACGCTGCAGTGTAAAAAAAATCCACAAGACCCAGACACATCTGAAAACGAAACATCTGGGTGATTCTAGGGTAGTGTGTTTCACATGCACCCCGCACCATTTTCTTACTCACAATGCCCTGCAAATATCCAACTTTGCTGGAAATCACACATTTTTCCCATATTTTTGTGATGGAACCTTCCAGAATCTGCAGGAATCCACAAAATTCCTACCACCCAGCATTGTCTCATCTATACCAATAACAATTCTGCTGCACTTGTCTGCCTAAAAGTGTTTTTTTTCCAAACTGCCCTTTTGGACCTGCGTTAGTTCCCCCTCAATTTCAACATGTTTTTGGCTCTTCCCTGTCACAAGCACTTGGCCCACCTACACAAGTGAGGTATAATTTTTACCGGGAGACTGAGGGGAACGCTGAGTGGTATGAAATTTGTCCCGGTGCGGTGGTCCCAGACAGAAATGTGGGAAAAATGTGACTTTTTAGCTAAATTTGAGGTTTGCTGAGGATTCTGGGTAAGAAAACATTGGGGGATCCACACAAGTCACACCTCCCTGGACTCCCTCGGGTGTTTATTGTTCAGAAATGTCTGGGTTTGGTAGGTTTCCATAGATGGCTGCTGAGCCCAGGACCAAAAATGCAGATGCCCCCACAAAAACAGGTAGTTTTGTATTTGATAATTTTGATGTGGCCAGATAGTATTATGGGGCATTTCCTGTTGCGGGCGCTAGGCCTACCCACAAAAGTGAGGTACCATTTTTATTGGGAGACTTGGGCTAACGCTGGGTGGAAGGAAAGTTGTGGCTCCTCTCAGATTCCAGAACCTACTGTACCGAAATAAGAAGAAAAGGTGTATTTTTTGCAAATTTTGAGGTTTGCAAAGGATTCTAGGTAACAGAACCTGGTCAGAGCCCCACAAGACACCCCATCTTGGATACCTCTAGGTGTCTAGTTTTAAAAACTGCGCAGGTTTGCTGGGTTTCCCTAGGTGCCGGCTGAGCTAGAGGCCAAAATCCACAGCTAGGCACGTAGCAAAAAACAGGTCTTTTATCTTTGTGAAAATGTGATGTGTCCACGTTGTGTTTTGGAGCATTTCCTGTCGCGGGCGCTAGGCCTACCCACACAAGTGAGGTACCATTTTTATCTGGAGACTTGGGGGAACGCTGGGTGGAAGGAAATTTGCGGCTCCTCTCAGATTCCAGAACTTTCTTTCACCGAAATGAGAGGAAAAAGTGTTTTTTTGGCCAAATTTTGAGTTTTTCAAAGGATTCTGGGTAACAGAACCTGGTCAGAGTCCCACATGTCACCCCATCTTGGATTCCCCCCGGTGCCTAGTTTTCAAAACTGAGCAGGTTTGCTAGGTTTCCCTATGTGCCGGATGAGCTAGAGGCCAAAATCCACAGCTAGACACTTTGCAAAAAACGGCTCTGTTTTCTTTGTGAAGATGGGATGTGTCCAAGTTGTGTTTTGGAGCATTTCCTGTCGTGGTCGCTAGGCTGCGGTCGCTATCCCACAAGTGAGGAACCATTTTTATTGGGAGTCGTGGGGGAACGTTGGGTGGAAGGAAATTTGTTGCTCCTCTCAGATTCCAGAACTTTCCGTCACCGAAATGAGAGGAAAAATTGTTTTTCAGGTTTGCAAAGGATTCTGGGTAACAGAACCTGGTCAGAGCCCCACAAGTCACCCCATCTTGGATTCCCCTAGGTGTGTTGCTTTAAAAAATGCACAGGTTTGCTAGGTTTCCCTAGGTGCCGGCTGAGCTAGAGGCCAAAATCTACAGCTAGGCACTTTGCAAACAACATGTCAGATTTCAATGTAAAAATGTGATGTGTCCATTTTGTGTTTCCTTGCAAGCATTAGGCCTACTCACACAAGTGAGGTACCATTTTTATTGGGAGACTTGGGGAATACAGAATAGCAAAACAAGTGTTATTGCCCCTTGTCTTTCTCCTCATTTTTGCCTTCCAAATGTAAGACAGTGTGTAAAAAAGACGTCTATTTGAGAAATGCCCTGAAATTTACATGCTAGTATGGGCACCCCAGAATTCAGAGATGTGCAAATAACCACTGCTTCTCAACACCATATCTTGTGGCCATTTTGGAAATACAAAGGTTTTTTTGATACCTATTTTTAACTTTTTAGATTTCAGCAAATTAATTGCTGTATACCCGGTATAGAATGAAAACCCATTGCAAGGTGTAGCTCATTTATTGGCTCTAGGTAACTAGGGTTCTTGATGAATCTACAAGCCCTATATATCCCTGCAACCAGAAGAGTCCAGCAGACGGAACGGTATACTGCTTTCAAATATCTGACATCGCAGGAAAAAGTTACAGAGTAAAATGTGGAGAAAAATGGCTGTTTTTTTCACCTCAATTTTAATATTTTTTTATTTCAGCTGTTATTTTCAGTAGGAAACACTTGTAGGATGTACACAAATGACCCCTTTCTGAATTCAGACTTTTGTCTTCTTTTCAGAAATGTTTAGCTTTCTGGGATCCTGCATTGGTTTCTCACCCATTTCTGTCACTAACTGGAAGGAGGCTGAAAGCACAAAAAATTGTAAAAATGGGATATGTCCCAGTAAATGTCAAAATTGTGTTGCAAAATGGGGTTTTCTAATTCAAGTCTGCCTGTTCCTGAAAGCTGGGAAGATGGTGCTTTGACCACCGCAAACCCTTTGTTGATGCCATTTTCAGGGAAAAAAATACAAGCCTTCTTCTGCAGCCCTTTTTTTCCCATTATTTTGAAAAAAATGAAATGTTCGCTGTATTTTGGCAAATTTCTTGGTCTCCTTCAGGGAAACTCACAAAGTCTGGGTACCTCTAGAATCCCTAGGATGTTGGAAAAAAAGGACGCAAATTTGGCATGGGTAGCTGATGTGGAGAAAAAGTTATGAGGCCTAAGCGCGAACTTCCCAAATAGCCAAAAAAAGGCTCGGCACAGGAGGGGAAAATGCCTGGCAGCGAAGGGGTTAAATGGTTAATTAAGACAAAAACAATATGGCAACCATTCCATGGCATATGTATGTGCCTATCTGGTGGATGTATTTCATTTTTTTATGCTGATGCATTTCCACTTTGTCAACCAAGAATGTTTTTCTTCATGCAAATGTGGAAAGGTATTAGCAAAAACCATTGGCTAAACCATTAAGGTGAGACCAGATGGCTTTCCCAATGTTTTTCTACATGATAAATGAGCAGAAGGAGCTGCGACATAAGTATCCTTCTTAATGCAGCTTTAGAAATTAATAATGTTAACAAGGAGGTTCAAAAACCTAAAAAGTGGCCCCGAAGTGGCAGATGAGCGACCCTAAACTAATAGGCTCCCCACCCCAATGTTTATAACAAAGCCCGCCTATCTAGTAACCATCAGATTGAGTTAATATTCTGTCCACCACCTTGGTAAGATACCAGTGGAAAGAACTAGATTAGCATGATTTGGGAGGGATTTTAAATTGGTTGATGTGTGACTAGCAAAATCCAGTTTTCAAGGTATAAGGACAACTAGTAGTCATTTTTTTTACCCAATCTCGCATCATTCACTTTAAAGCATATTCTAAAGGGTAGATAGGGTCCAGTGCAGTGTGTGGGCTTACACACCTATTCTTGCAAGGCTTGGCGTCTGCAAATTATGATTGAGATGCATTGGCAGAGCTATTTTAATGTCAAGAGTGCAAGCAAAAGTTAGTATACAATGATACCCTGTGTGTGCGATCCCAGAGTCAGAATCACAGAATGTCCCTACTGTGGGACCTTCACATTTGTTGTGTTCCTGTGGGATGTCCCTGTAAAATTAACCTACATTGATTCTTCCCCTCCATGAACTATCCCTTCCCTTTCCCTCATCTGCACCATGCCCCTTCCTGGCCCATTGCCTGATCCAGAGCACCCACTCTACTGCCAACCCCTGACAACTTTCAACATCCTCTGACTCCTTCCATCCATCTCTTACCTGCTCAGCGGCATAATATAAAATGATCGACACCCCTGCAGAATGTGGTGAGGTGCCCCTGAGACTCCCATTTGTGTCACATATTAATATCTGCGCCAGGTGGAAGAAAGGACCATTAAAGGGTGGGGTTTCACTACACTGCATGGTCTGTAGGGGCCTGTGCTACTCCTTGTTTTCAGCAAGAAGTCATCAGTGTAGGTGGGGCTAGTGTGTTAAGCTTCACCACAGCAAGTCAGTAACATTTTCCAAAGATTTTGTCAAGTTCTTCTAAATTTCCAGGTGAAATACAAGTCCCCACCATTCCCTTGTTAAAGGTAAGATAGATATTCATGGGCAGGACTGTTTCTGTGCCCCAATAATGAAATGGATGGGGTTCATGCTTGATGGTGGAAAGCTGGGCAACTGAGTTTGAATGGGAGGATGCATACCAAGGGGCAGATTTATCAATATTTCACACAACACAGCAAAAGGGATAGGGCAAGAATGCTCCAGACTTAACAATATCTAGTGCATTCCTGCTGTCTCCTTGCATTGGCATGCTTTTGGCTACCTAGCACCAAAGCAGGCATCCTTGCGTCATGGTGCAAGGGTGCCTGAGTTGCAGACAGGCTTGTTTTTGTGGAGGAAGGGACACTCTCCTGCACAAAAACAATCCTCCCAACAGAATGCAGCACATGTAAAAAGAGGAAAAATTAGTAGAAAGAAGCATATTGTTCCTTGCTATGCCTCCTCTGGGAAGGCATGGCATTTTAATTAATTCCTAGGTCTACCACTTATGATAAATCTATGAATGCGCCACAATCCATGGGGGATGTGTGGGAACGCCCACACTCCACCCATGGAAGGCATCCCTGGGGCAGAGCAATGCAATTCAGTGACTTGCATTGCCTTGCTTTACTCCAGATTTACCAAGCACTGCAGGATCACTTAAGGTGTCTGTTAGACCTGAAAGCCTTAAGGTGGTCACCCCTAACTTTTTGCCTGCCTCCCTCCACCGTACGGACAATGTTTTTGCTGTTTTCAGTACTCTGCACACTTTACCACTGCTAACCAGTGCTAAAGTGCATATGCTCTCTCCATTAAAACATGGTGACATTGGTTTATACCCAATTGACTTATTTAATCTACTTGTAAGTCCCCAGTAAAGTGCACTACATGTGCCCAGGGCCTATAGATTAAATGCTACTTGTGGGGCTGCAGCACTGATTGTGCCACCCACCTAAGTAGCCCTCCAGCCATGCCTCAGGCCTGCCATTGCAAGGCCTGTGTGTGCAGTTTCACTGCCACTTCGCCTTAGCTTTTAAAAATACTTGCCAAGCCTTAAACTCCCCTTTTTCTACATATAAGTCAACCCTAAGGTAGGCCCTAGGTAACCCACAGGGCAGGGTGCTATGTAGATAAAAGGCAGGACATGTACCTGTGTAGTTTATATGTCCTGGTAGTGTAAAACTCCTAAATTCGTTTTTACACTGCTGTGAGGCCTGCTCCTTTCCTGGGTTAACTTTAGGGCTACCCTCATATACTGTTTGAGTGGTAGATCCTGATCTGAAAGAGTAACCAGGTCATATTTAGTATGGCCAGAATGGCAACACAATATCCTGCTGACTGGTGAAGTTGGATTTAATATTTCTATTTTAGATATGCGACTCTTAGAAAGTAAACATTTCTCTGCACTTAAATCCTTCTGTGTCTTACAGTCAAAATCTGGCTAGGTTTAGTTGACAGCTCCCTTATTCATTCACTCAGACAACTCCAAACACAGGATGCTCAGTCACACTTGCATACATCTGCATATTGAATGGGTCTTCCTGGGCTGGGAGGTTGGAGGGCCTGAAACTTACATGTCAAAGTACAGTAGCCTGCCCTTACACAAAGGACTGGCACACCCCATACTGGGACCCTGGCAGACAGGCTGGAACTGAAAGGGGACCGTGTGCACTTCTAAGCCACTCTTCGAAGTCTCCCCCACTTCAAAGGCACATTTGGGTATTTAAGCAGGGTCGCTGACCCTACCAACTCAGACACTTCTGGACAAGATACCACTGGTGAAGAATCCCTGAACCAGAACCTGCAACCTGCCAAGAAGAATTGCCTGGCTGCCCAAAGGGCTCACCTGGACTGCTTTTTGAGAAGGACTGCTGCCTTGCTGTTGCCCTGCTGCCTTGCTGCTCTCTGGCTGTGCTGAGAAGTGTTCTCCAAGGGCTTGGATAGAGCTTGCGTCCTGTTCCCTGAAGTCTCAGGACCAAAAAGACTTCATCTCTGCAAAATAACTCCTTGTGCGGTGAAAATTGACGCACAGCCTGCAAGAAACGACGCACAGCCTGTCTCGCGGTGAGAAAATCACTGCACGCCGAGCCAGAACGACGCAGCCCGACTTCCCAATGAGAAGATCAATGAAGCACCAGCGCTGCGACCGGTAATTTGACGCACGGCCCACTGGATCGACGCAAAGCCAAACCGGAACAACACAGTCACACTTCCAGAGAGGAATTGACGCAGTGCCTGCCGTGCGGCAGAAATTTCCACGCATCGCCCACCGGATCAACGCAGTCCCTGTGACTTCATCCTGCACGCCCAGGATTTCAACGCATCATTCCCGGGGCGTCCGAAAATCCCGCAAACCGAAGAGGATCCCAGTCTACGCGCTGGAAATCGAGGCCAAGCCTGCCCTGTGTGAATACTCACCAACGTATCGTCTGTGTGCGCTGGAAAAATCGACGCACACCTCCCCGTTTTCCACGCATCTCCTCCTCTGTGGTCCCTTGCAGAGAATTTGAATGCAAACCAGGTAGTTTGTGCTTGCAAGAGACACTGGTTGCTTTTTAAATGACAAAGACACTTTATATAATTTTTACAGTGACATTTCAACGTATACTTATTGAATCTTGATAGTTTTGTCCCGCATTTATCCAGATAAATATTATATATTTTTTTAAACACTGTGTGATGTATTTTTGTTGTGCAATACAGTGTAATTGCATGTTTTATTGCACAATTACTTTACACATTGCCTTCGAAGTTAAGCCTGACTGCTCAGTGCCAAGCTACCAGAGGGTGGGCACAAGATAATTTGGATTGTGTGTGACTTACCCTGACTAGAGTGGGGGTCCTTGCTTGGACAGGGGGTAACCTGACTGCCAACCAAAGACCCCATTTCTAACAGTGTCCTTGCATGTTTTGGTAAATCTCACTTTAGTGCTGCATTGCCTTTGTGTTACCTTCTGTGACACTAGGTCAACGCAACAATTTGATAAACCTGGCTCCAGATTTCGGGTCCAATAGCGGAAATGCATATTTGTTCCAATTATTGCATTAATAATGGTTGTGTGCTGAGAACTGAGGTGCACTGGCAGAACTGTGTGATAAGTTCCAGTACTTGAGTTTAAAGGTAGTTCTGCAGGTTAGAACTGAAAATGGAAGTGCATACTCATTACAGGAATTGCTTACGGTGCAAATGATCACTGATTCACATAATGAAGGTTCACACACACGCCTTTATGTAGGAATCTAGTACCTGAATATATTACCAGAGCAGCCTGGGGTTCTGGCGGTAAGGGTGAGTTGCATTTCTATATTTACAGGAATTCTCAATTTACTGCTGTTCCTTTGGGATGGTGCTTTAGAAAAGACACCAGTGCGTATAGCTGTCCCATCTACCCTTTTTTGTCCTTTAAACTGAGGCTCCGATTGAAGTAATTTCATTATAAAAATTAGGCAACTTTGAAAAAAGACTGACAGGTGTACCTCAATCACAGCAAATTCAAAATAATTATCATTTTGGGCTGGTGCAGGCATATTGTCAACAAACACTGGAACAGTGCCTGCAAAAGGTGACAGTCATAGGAGTACAGATCTCTGTCTGCCTCCCCGAGTGTGACACTGGTGAGAGTGACTTCACCTACATCCACAGCAATGAGAGTGGTGAGAGAAAAATTACTCTACCAACAGTGGGGACAGGAAGACTATCTACTTCTATAGAAGAAATTTGAGTGGAAAATAGTTTATCATTGTAGCAGCCATATCTTTGTGAAATGCTTTCTTTTTGCAATAATATGCAGCTTAGTACACAATTAGTTCTGCTTTTGTAACAGACACTGAGGCTCAGATTTATGTTAAAATTATGCATTGTAGTGCTTCGTCAAAAAGAGCAGTACTGCGCTGCACCACTTTAGAAATGCAGAGGTGCACCATATTTAGATGAATACGGCACACCCCTGCGTTTCCCCCTGCTCTGCTGCTGAATAACCTGCCTAGCGCCAACGCAGGCATCCCTGCACCATATTGAAAGGGTGTCTGCATTGAGGGGATAAATTGTTTATGTGCAGGAAGGTGTCCTTTTCTGCACATAAACAAACTGTAATGGCGATTTGGCACTTCTATGTGTGCTGAAAAATGTGGCACACATAGAAGTACCAAAGTGTCATTTTGAATGATTGTTTATGTGCAGGAAGGTGTCCCTTCCTACTTGTAAACAATCGCCATTGGCACTTTGCTTCTTTTATGTGTACTGCAGAATGCAGCACATATAGAACAAGCAAAAAAGGAGGAGGAATAAAAGCATTTCTCCTCGTTTTGCCATGCTAACGCCAACCCTGGGGTGGTGTTAGTTTTTGTGCTGTCTCTGGTTTACGACGCCCACAGCAACACCTCTTGCACATCCATCTGATGCAGAAAACTGTGTTCGAGGGGCCCATATTACAAGGAGCATTAACACCACAAAAAAACACCTCCAGGGAGTCTTGGAGTAAGTTCATGGAATAAGCTCAGCACTGCACGTAACCACTCACAGGTATCGCAACACACTCCTTTAGAAAACAATAGAGGTAGGGACTTAAAATAACATCCAATATGGAATTATGTTAAAATAATTATATCGCTCTTGTTGAGTTAAAAAAATGATATATACATATTTGATTACAATTTAAATATTGTATTATTAAGTAAAATTATTTTATTATAGTTATAGTAAACATTAAACATTTTGTTAAATAATAATGCTAATTAAAATAATTGCATACATACATGTTAGTCAATTTTCTTAAATATTATATCAATCAATCAATCAATCAATCAAAAATCTTTAGAAAGCGCGCTACTCACCCGTGAGCGTCTCAAGGCGCTTGGTGGGGTGGGGGGCAGGAGGGTCACTGTTCGAACAGCCATGTTTTTAGGTTTTTTCTGAAGAGCAGGAGGTCTTTGGTTTTGTGGAGGTTGGTGGGGAGGGAGTTCCAGGTTTTAGGGGTGAGGTACGAGAAGGACCAGCCTCCTGTGGTGGTGCGTTGGATGCAGGGGACTGTGGCTAGGGCGAGGTTGGCTGATCGGAGGTTGCGGGTGGGAGTGTGAAAGTTCACTCTTTTGTTGAGGTATGTCGGGCCGGTGTTGTGGAGGGATTTGTGTGCATGGATGAGGATCTTGAATGTGATTCTCTTGTTTATGGGGAGCCAGTGAAGGGTTTTGAGGTGTGGTGAGATACGTTCGTGGCGGGGGAGGACAAGGAAGAGGCGCACAGCTGTGTTCTGGATTCTCTGGAGTTTGCGTGTGAGTTTGAGTGTGGTGCCGGTGTAGATGGCGTTACCATAGTCTAGCCTGCTGCTGATGAGTGCATGGGTGACTGTCTTCCTGGTCTCTGGGGGAATCCATTTGAAGGATTTGTTTAGAGTGCGGAGTGTGAGGAAGCAGGAGGAGGTAAGAGCATTGATTTGCTGTGTCATGGAGAGGGAGGGGTCCAGGATGATGCAGAGGTTGCGTGCGTGGTTTGCGGGGGTGGGTGCGGGTCCTAGGGCGGTGGGCCACCAGGAGTCGTCCCATATGGTTTTGTTGGGCCAAAGATGATGATCTCGGTTTTGTTGGAGTTAAGCTTGAGGTGGTTAGTTGTCATCCAGTTGGCGGTGTCGATGAGAGCTGCATGTAGGTTGGTTTTGGCGGTGGTGGGGTTGCGGGTGAGGGAGAGGATGAGTTGGGTGTCATCTGCATAGGAGAGGATAGTGATTCCGTGTGATCGGAGGATGTTGGCTAGGGGGATCATGTAAATGTTGAAGAGTGTGGGGCTGAGAGAGGACCCTTGGGGGACTCCGCAGATGATCTTGGTGGTGGTGGAGTGGAAAGGTGGGAGGCGGACTCTTTGGGTCCAGTTAGTGAGGAAGGAGGTGAGCCAGTCTAAGCTTTGTGGCGAATTCCTATGTTGTGGAGGCGTGTGTGGAGTGTGTGGTGGCAGACAGTGTCAAAGGCTGCGGAGAGGTCTAGAAGGATGAGTGTGACGGTCTCGCCTTTGTCGACTTTGGTCCTAATGTCGTCAGTGCATGCGATGAGGGCGGTTTCCGTGCTGTGGGTCTTGCGGAACCCGGATTGTGCAGGGTCGAGAGTGTTGTTTTCTTCGAGGTAGTGGGATAGGCGGGTGTTGACTAGTTTCTCGGCGACCTTGGCGGGGAAGGGGAGGAGGGAGATGGGGTGGTAGTAGGAGAGGATCTCTGGGTCGGCTTTGGTTTTTTTAGGAGAGCGGTGATTTCCGCGTGCTTCCAGGGGTCTGGGTAGGTGGTGTCGTCGAAGGATGAGTTGATTATGTCGTGGAGTATGGGGTGATGGTTGGGCTGGCTTTGTTGTAGATGCGATGTGGGCAGGGGTCGGAGGGGGATCCGGAGCGGATGGAGTTCATGTTTTTTTCGGTTTCTTCGTGTGTGGTGGGGGCCCAGGTGGTGAGTGTGGTGGGGGGATCATGAGTGGGGGTTGAGTTGGGTGGGTGAGGGGTGTGTGTGGTATGAAGCTGTTGTGGATGTCCAGGATTTTGTGGTGGAAGTGGTTGAAGAGGGCGTCACATAGGGGCTGTGTGTGTGAGGGGTCTATGTTGCTGGCTTTGGGTTTGGCTAGTTATACATATTACATACCAACATATAAATAAAAAAGTAATACAGGTGGGATTTTTAAAATGTATTATGTAGGAAAATTATTTTTTAAATTGAACATATTTTAAATAACTAATCCACATTCAAGTTAATTTGCTGTAATATTTTATTTTATTAACACTAGATTTAAAGAAATTATAACAGTTCAAAATTATTATTGTATATAGTATTTTTTATATAGTTTAATAAACTTTTTTCCTGTTCCTATCCTTTAAAGTAGGGAAATCGCTTCTCCGGTGGTAGAGACCTTTGCCTACATATGAAAAGTTAGGCTTTCTAACTTTACACTAAAAAAACCTGTTCTTGGAGGCTCCATGAGGGGCCTGATGGTGAGTGGTAGAAGTGGTGTGCGACAGAGGTGTGTAGGGTTCCTACTCCTGTGATGGCAGCTCTGAAGCTTGTGGGACCACAGCCGCCACCTTGCTTAGAACGTAACAGCGGTGAAATTTCAGTGTAGCATCTCACATGAGGGCTGTCATTTTCAGCAGTAGTGGCATCCATAGGCCAGATGCAGCAAGGACACTGGGGTGGCAAGGGGCCGCTTTGAGGCTAATCATGACTATGTGGGTGTCATGGGAGGTTGCTGCCTTCAGGCCAATCATTGCCCCAATATTGTTAATGAAGTGTTCTAGCTCTGACATAGGCAACACCAGCACCATTCTCTGAGCTACTTACCAGACTGCAAATCATACATGATGGTTGGTGCTTGTTAGACTTCACGGTGCAGTTCACAGCAAGAACTACAAAGAGAGACCAGGGGGTTGTTCCTGGCTTCACGCACTCATAGTTTGTCGCTTCCTGTGGTAGTTTTCAATAGTGGAACTGAGCTTTTCCTTATGGACAATCTCTACTCCTGCAGGTACGTTTCCTCTCTCAGACAAGCCAAGCCACAGCAAACACTCTGCTCTTTGACAGCAGGATCTTAAAAACAGGTCCAGCTGTCAAACAGCAGAGCTTTCATCTCTGTCTCCTGCACATGCGTAGGGGACATACATGAAATGCTTCAGCAACCACGGAGCTGCTGTCAAATCAGCTTCATGCTTGCTGAAGCAATATCACTGCAGGGGAAGCCTTAAGCCTTCCCCTGCAGTGTCAGCTATCCCCTAAAGGGCTTTTTGGTATACAAAATGAAAAAAAAATTAGAATAAAAAGAAATATGTAGGGAACACAGGGGGAGCCCTTGAGTGCTTCCTCGCCATCCCTGAAAGCCCATAAAGGGCTGATTTTTTTTTAAAAAAAAGCAAATAAACCCCCATAGCCCAGTGTGAAGATCACAGACCTTCACACTTAGCTTTGAGGTTTGAGTCCAGCTGGACTCATTTCCTTTTTAAAAAAATAAAAAATAAATTAGTTTTGAAAAAAACAGACACATTTTATATTTTGAATTGGAGATAAATAACTCATTCTAAGTATATTAGACATCAAAACTTAAAAAACTCTATCTCTCTCCTTCCCTCTCACTTTCTCTCTGTCTGTCTGTCTTTCCATAAATTCTCCCACTCACACACCCACTTTGACACTTCTACACCCACTCACAGACCCACTCACTCATGCACCCACTCACAGACCCACTCTGACCATCACACACCGACTCACAGATCCACTGACACCCTGATTCGCCCACTCATAGACACACACACATACTGATGCACCCACTAAAACACTGATGTATGCTCTAAGGGCTGTGCACAACATCTGGTTGGATGGTTGGGGGGTTGGCCGTAGGGACTGGCTGTAGGCCAGCCCTTGCCTGCAACCCCTACTGTGCACAGGAGAAGGCTATGTATGGTGCAAGGTTGGGTGCTCATAGTGGGTTGGCCTCAGGGCCTGGCCACAGGCCAGGCCCTTTGCCCAACTGCCGCAGAGCAGGGCCAACGGCCTTGCACAGCTTTGGTTGGATTCACGTATAGCCATTAAAATTACTATGTGTTGAAAAACCCATAGAACTTCAGTGAAGAAACACAGGTTACACGGACGTTATAGTTAGGTTCAGAATTTACGCATACAAAACCATGGAAATTCGGCAGTTATTGGTAAAGTTCTTTCAAGTAATTAAAACTCGCACCCTAAGGTAACTATAAGTCGCTCCTTTGGCATGCACAGCTAATTACTCCACATATTATATCATTGGTGACATATTCTATGCCATCTTTCATATTCTCACTGCAACATTTGCAATAAAATTATTGATGAGACAACTGTGCATGGCGAGGGCATGAGTTATAGTTACCTTAGGGTGCGAGTTTTCGTTACTTTAAAGAACTCTGCTGAATTTCTATGGCTTTGTATGAGTAAATTCTGAACCTACGTCCCTGTAACCTTTGTTTTTTTCTGTGAATATATATATACATCTTGGTCGCAGTCATCAGTTCGTAGTCACAGTTTCGACCATGTTTCCCTATAAAGAGCGTTTTTTGACATGCCTATATCTTTGATGCAGTTTGATGAATCTTCTAAAAAATTTCCCACAAAAAGTGTTCTGGAGACTCTAGTTGCGCATGGAAAGTTTTGGGGTGATCCATCAAGTGGGGACTGCATTTACCATGATGCATTGGGGCTAACTTTTTGCTTGAGTGTGAGGCAGTGTGCTCCCTTTTTTCTTTTTGTCCAATGACTGCTCCCTTGAGCTAACGAGCTGACGAGCTCTGGAGAGGCACCTGTGCGCCAGTGAGTGGTACATAAACCCGAGAAGACTTTTGGCGGCATTTCAAGCAACCCCACAGACTTGGCTGCTCTCTGCTGATGACGGGCTAAACCTAGAAACACGTGTCCAGAGATACACAGCACTTGCTGCACCTACTTAGGTGAAAGACTTTTGATTACTTTTTCAGCACAAAACGAAGTGACTGCATTTACCATGATGCATTGGGGCTAACTTTTTGCTTGAGTGTGAGGCAGTGTGCTCCCTTTTTTCTTTTTGTCCAATGACTGCTCCCTTGAGCTAACGAGCTGACGAGCTCTGGAGAGGCACCTGTGCGCCAGTGAGTGGTACATAAACCCGAGAAGACTTTTGGCGGCATTTCAAGCAACCCCACAGACTTGGCTGCTCTCTGCTGATGACGGGCTAAACCTAGAAACACGTGTCCAGAGATACACAGCACTTGCTGCACCTACTTAGGTGAAAGACTTTTGATTACTTTTTCAGCACAAAACGAAGTGACTGCATTTACCATGATGCATTGGGGCTAACTTTTTGCTTGAGTGTGAGGCAGTGTGCTCCCTTTTTTCTTTTTGTCCAATGACTGCTCCCTTGAGCTAACGAGCTGACGAGCTCTGGAGAGGCACCTGTGCGCCAGTGAGTGGTACATAAACCCGAGAAGACTTTTGGCGGCATTTCAAGCAACCCCACAGACTTGGCTGCTCTCTGCTGATGACGGGCTAAACCTAGAAACACGTGTCCAGAGATACACAGCACTTGCTGCACCTACTTAGGTGAAAGACTTTTGATTACTTTTTCAGCACAAAACGAAGTGACTGCATTTACCATGATGCATTGGGGCTAACTTTTTGCTTGAGTGTGAGGCAGTGTGCTCCCTTTTTTCTTTTTGTCCAATGACTGCTCCCTTGAGCTAACGAGCTGACGAGCTCTGGAGAGGCACCTGTGCGCCAGTGAGTGGTACATAAACCCGAGAAGACTTTTGGCGGCATTTCAAGCAACCCCACAGACTTGGCTGCTCTCTGCTGATGACGGGCTAAACCTAGAAACACGTGTCCAGAGATACACAGCACTTGCTGCACCTACTTAGGTGAAAGACTTTTGATTACTTTTTCAGCACAAAACGAAGTGACTGCATTTACCATGATGCATTGGGGCTAACTTTTTGCTTGAGTGTGAGGCAGTGTGCTCCCTTTTTTCTTTTTGTCCAATGACTGCTCCCTTGAGCTAACGAGCTGACGAGCTCTGGAGAGGCACCTGTGCGCCAGTGAGTGGTACATAAACCCGAGAAGACTTTTGGCGGCATTTCAAGCAACCCCACAGACTTGGCTGCTCTCTGCTGATGACGGGCTAAACCTAGAAACACGTGTCCAGAGATACACAGCACTTGCTGCACCTACTTAGGTGAAAGACTTTTGAT
This sequence comes from Pleurodeles waltl, assembly GCF_031143425.1. Taxonomy (NCBI): domain Eukaryota; kingdom Metazoa; phylum Chordata; class Amphibia; order Caudata; family Salamandridae; genus Pleurodeles; species Pleurodeles waltl. The sequence goes on from NC_090450.1 coordinate 466,457,318, forward strand.
TACTTTTTCAGCACAAAACGAAGTGACTGCATTTACCATGATGCATTGGGGCTAACTTTTTGCTTGAGTGTGAGGCAGTGTGCTCCCTTTTTTCTTTTTGTCCAATGACTGCTCCCTTGAGCTAACGAGCTGACGAGCTCTGGAGAGGCACCTGTGCGCCAGTGAGTGGTACATAAACCCGAGAAGACTTTTGGCGGCATTTCAAGCAACCCCACAGACTTGGCTGCTCTCTGCTGATGACGGGCTAAACCTAGAAACACGTGTCCAGAGATACACAGCACTTGCTGCACCTACTTAGGTGAAAGACTTTTGATTACTTTTTCAGCACAAAACGAAGTGACTGCATTTACCATGATGCATTGGGGCTAACTTTTTGCTTGAGTGTGAGGCAGTGTGCTCCCTTTTTTCTTTTTGTCCAATGACTGCTCCCTTGAGCTAACGAGCTGACGAGCTCTGGAGAGGCACCTGTGCGCCAGTGAGTGGTACATAAACCCGAGAAGACTTTTGGCGGCATTTCAAGCAACCCCACAGACTTGGCTGCTCTCTGCTGATGACGGGCTAAACCTAGAAACACGTGTCCAGAGATACACAGCACTTGCTGCACCTACTTAGGTGAAAGACTTTTGATTACTTTTTCAGCACAAAACGAAGTGACTGCATTTACCATGATGCATTGGGGCTAACTTTTTGCTTGAGTGTGAGGCAGTGTGCTCCCTTTTTTCTTTTTGTCCAATGACTGCTCCCTTGAGCTAACGAGCTGACGAGCTCTGGAGAGGCACCTGTGCGCCAGTGAGTGGTACATAAACCCGAGAAGACTTTTGGCGGCATTTCAAGCAACCCCACAGACTTGGCTGCTCTCTGCTGATGACGGGCTAAACCTAGAAACACGTGTCCAGAGATACACAGCACTTGCTGCACCTACTTAGGTGAAAGACTTTTGATTACTTTTTCAGCACAAAACGAAGTGACTGCATTTACCATGATGCATTGGGGCTAACTTTTTGCTTGAGTGTGAGGCAGTGTGCTCCCTTTTTTCTTTTTGTCCAATGACTGCTCCCTTGAGCTAACGAGCTGACGAGCTCTGGAGAGGCACCTGTGCGCCAGTGAGTGGTACATAAACCCGAGAAGACTTTTGGCGGCATTTCAAGCAACCCCACAGACTTGGCTGCTCTCTGCTGATGACGGGCTAAACCTAGAAACACGTGTCCAGAGATACACAGCACTTGCTGCACCTACTTAGGTGAAAGACTTTTGATTACTTTTTCAGCACAAAACGAAGTGACTGCATTTACCATGATGCATTGGGGCTAACTTTTTGCTTGAGTGTGAGGCAGTGTGCTCCCTTTTTTCTTTTTGTCCAATGACTGCTCCCTTGAGCTAACGAGCTGACGAGCTCTGGAGAGGCACCTGTGCGCCAGTGAGTGGTACATAAACCCGAGAAGACTTTTGGCGGCATTTCAAGCAACCCCACAGACTTGGCTGCTCTCTGCTGATGACGGGCTAAACCTAGAAACACGTGTCCAGAGATACACAGCACTTGCTGCACCTACTTAGGTGAAAGACTTTTGATTACTTTTTCAGCACAAAACGAAGTGACTGCATTTACCATGATGCATTGGGGCTAACTTTTTGCTTGAGTGTGAGGCAGTGTGCTCCCTTTTTTCTTTTTGTCCAATGACTGCTCCCTTGAGCTAACGAGCTGACGAGCTCTGGAGAGGCACCTGTGCGCCAGTGAGTGGTACATAAACCCGAGAAGACTTTTGGCGGCATTTCAAGCAACCCCACAGACTTGGCTGCTCTCTGCTGATGACGGGCTAAACCTAGAAACACGTGTCCAGAGATACACAGCACTTGCTGCACCTACTTAGGTGAAAGACTTTTGATTACTTTTTCAGCACAAAACGAAGTGACTGCATTTACCATGATGCATTGGGGCTAACTTTTTGCTTGAGTGTGAGGCAGTGTGCTCCCTTTTTTCTTTTTGTCCAATGACTGCTCCCTTGAGCTAACGAGCTGACGAGCTCTGGAGAGGCACCTGTGCGCCAGTGAGTGGTACATAAACCCGAGAAGACTTTTGGCGGCATTTCAAGCAACCCCACAGACTTGGCTGCTCTCTGCTGATGACGGGCTAAACCTAGAAACACGTGTCCAGAGATACACAGCACTTGCTGCACCTACTTAGGTGAAAGACTTTTGATTACTTTTTCAGCACAAAACGAAGTGACTGCATTTACCATGATGCATTGGGGCTAACTTTTTGCTTGAGTGTGAGGCAGTGTGCTCCCTTTTTTCTTTTTGTCCAATGACTGCTCCCTTGAGCTAACGAGCTGACGAGCTCTGGAGAGGCACCTGTGCGCCAGTGAGTGGTACATAAACCCGAGAAGACTTTTGGCGGCATTTCAAGCAACCCCACAGACTTGGCTGCTCTCTGCTGATGACGGGCTAAACCTAGAAACACGTGTCCAGAGATACACAGCACTTGCTGCACCTACTTAGGTGAAAGACTTTTGATTACTTTTTCAGCACAAAACGAAGTGACTGCATTTACCATGATGCATTGGGGCTAACTTTTTGCTTGAGTGTGAGGCAGTGTGCTCCCTTTTTTCTTTTTGACCAATAAAAAGCTGTTTTCCCATGTTAATTTCCCACAGACACTTTAGACACACCTGCAGCCTGAGCCGCTGGGCGGAATTATACCAGATTTGTTATTTGGTATACATTCATTCAGTGGGTAATGAGAAATTAAGGAAAATGTATATCTAGGGTCGTGAACAATCTGCAAATATTTGCAAATATTTGCAAATGCGCATGCCATTAGAAGATCTGTTATTAGCTGGCCACAACCTGAACAGAAAGTTGCGGCCACCATTTTAAAGTCCTGGGACATGGTCTCTGGACCTGAAAAAAAAATGAAAAGTAGCATAAAGGGTCAGGGGGGAGGTACCCTGAACCCAGGTGTGTGATATAGGGCTGATTGTGGGTCAAATTGTGGGTTTGAAATGATTTTCTTTCATATACACGGATATTCCATAATAATTGGGAATATTCTCGAATATTTGTGAATAAGTTAAAAAATTAAAAAAAACATTCACAGACTCATTCATACACTAATTTATTCACTCATACATACATTCAGAAACTCAAGCACCCACTCACACACCCACTCAGACACTCATGCACCCACTCAGACCTACTTGTAGACTCACACACCCACTTTCAGACCCACTCAGACACTCACGCACCCACTCACAGATCCATTAACAGAGACAGCCCAGTGGTCACCCCCCTCTGCGCATGGCCAAGGGCCTTGCACGGAATGGGGTTGGGTGGTTATAAGGGCTTGGCTGCAGGGCATGGTCACAAGCTAGGCCCTGTGGCCAAATCCCACCACACTCGGCCTAAGGCCGTGTGCATCAGTGATTGGATTAATATGTAGTAACTAAAATTACTTTCCATTAAAAAAACATATAAATGCACTGAAAAAAGCAAAGGTTACAGGGACGTTATAGTTAGGTCCTGAATTTACTCATACAAAACCATACAAATTCAGCAGTTACAGCTAGAGTTATTTCAAGTAATTATAACATGTGCTCTAAGTTAACTTTAACTCACGCCTTTGCCATGCAGAGATAATTACTAAATTTCTCCACGTATTATATCCTTGATGACACCTTCTATAACACCCTTGATATTACCTCTGCAACAGTTGCAATTAAAGTATTGATGAGAAAACTGTGCATGACGAGGGCGCACATTATAGTTACTTGAAATAACTATAACTATAACTGCTGAATATCCACAGATTTGTAGGAGCAAATTCAGAAACTAACTATAATGTCCCTGCAACATTTGTTTTTTGCAGTGAATATATATATATATATATATATATATATATATATATATATATATATATACACCCATTTGGAGGGCATTCCATTTACCGCCATATGGATCAGAAGCATATACCTAAAGGAGAGCCCACCGGGTCCCTGTGGAAACAGTTGGATAGCTACAATTAAGGTGAGCCCCACATCGGAGGGTGGAGGCAACACTGGACATGAAGGTGTTAGTGAGGCACTGAAGCAGCCAGGGTTCGCGGGAGACCATTGTGCTCGATACGCGCATTCAGCGGCGCTTATGTGAAGTTGTGTGCAGAGTCTTCGGTGAAACAAAATCTTCAAACCCTGAGGTGGGGAGAATCTAAATAGTGCTGTGGGGGCTGAACCTGATGGCAGTCTGAATCCTAACCAAAAAAAAACTTACTGGAGAGGCTGAGGCGTAAGGAGGTGAGCAGCTGGTAGGAAGGGACCTCTCTATAAAAGCAACTGAATCTTGGAAGAATAAAACGTGGATTGCAAATTTTTATAATTGCCACTCTGTCAAATCCTAAGCCTCAATTACTCAATGAGTGGACAGAACATACAAAAGCATGTTCACCAGGCATGCTGAGAATTTTGATAAAGCATGTCTGGGAGGAAAATAAGGACTTAATCATACAAATTAATAAGTCACAGGGGAACTAAAATCTGACTCAGACCAGGAATGGGTGATGAACTCCCTTAAAACAGTAGTTGAGAGGATTAGGATATATGAGTAGGAAGTGGTGGCACGAAAGCAATGCAAACTTCAATGTGACGAAAATTACTTTGAGTCTGACCGCATCCTCACTTTTGCAAGAAAACTCAATAAAGTCAGGGTGCATCTGGTCATGGAGGAAACATTGCAAACAATGGATAAGAGATCTGAAAGTTCGACCACGAATGAAGATTCTGTACCAACAACATCAAAGAAGATCTCTTTTTCCAAGGAATTTCGGCTCCTCCAACAAGACTACGAACAGTTGCACAGAAAATTGTAGAGGAGCAAAGGCAAAAAAAAGCAAAATAGGAAATAATGCGAACAGAGGTAAAGCCAGCACACCGCAACGTGAACACAAGGTGAAGTCACAATAAGCAGTAATGGGGCAAACATAATAATTTACATAATCAACCTCTCTTCCAGAGTTCAGGCAGAAACTTAGGGGGAGGTACTGAATTTGGGATTATCGTTTTGCCTGCATATCTAAAATGATTATGTTCAGATGCATGTTGATCCTTTTAAATTTGCCCAAAAGTTGAAAGGTTATAAAGTGCAAGCTATGAAAAAATACATAATTTGAACTACAAATGTATTTCCAATGGAACGTTCCAACTTATTAATTGATGATGTTGAGTTGTTGTACACTTTACATGATCTGAGTAATCTTACACTCATTAATGGGACCAGTAGGATCATTGATCCTTTTGATCCTACATTGGTCAAGGATATTTCGGACGAATTTGGGCTGTATACGGATTTGACAGAACAAACACATTTAGGCAACAATCTAAATTTATGGCAAAAAGTCACACGACAATATAAATGTGTTCTGTGATCTTGTTGCTGTGGACATGTTGAATTTACACAAGAGTAGGCTTAAGAAAACATATTTGAGTAAGTGCCAATGGAAAGTGGTCAGTTTTTTTGCAGAGGGATGATAAAATAGTTATCATACCCTCTGATAATGGAGGAAATGTTGTCATAATGTTCAGAGAGAATTATTTGGCAGAAGCCTTTGGGTAATTAAATGATAAGGCAAGCTATTAAAAAAGGGATAGAACATACTATATTGAACTTCAGATGAGGTATTGGAAATGTCTTCAAGAGTGGTATACAAGCCAACGTTTGAGTTGGGATGAAATGCCATTTCTTCAGAATGATACACCAACTGTTCCCACACTGTATTCGTTGTCTAAGATTCATAAGAATCGCACACATCCCCCTTGACGACCAATAGTGCCATCAAAGAATAGTCTGTTTGAGAACAGTTCAGTGTATGTAGATCATTTTTTAATCACCTTTATATGCAATGTAACATCATTTGTAAGAGACACTAAAGATTTTTTTCACTAAAATACAAAGTATACATTGGGAGGAAACATACATCATAATTTGTTTCAATGTAGAGAGCCTTTATACCAGTACAAAACACAAAGACAGCCCGAATACTTGTAAATATTTTTTACAAGCAAAAGGGATTAATTGCAACATACACACTTGCTATTGGAAATTATTATTATGTGTCTATCAGAAAATATTTTCATGTTTAAGCAATTACAAGGTACGACAATGGGCACCTGTTTTGCCCCCAGCTACATCAATTTGAAAGTAAGCTGGTGGGAGGAGCAGGTGCTTTGGGGCAGTGACTTAGAGCAATGATCAGAGATTATAATATTGCTCAGTTACATCGATTATGTTTTCTGCATCTGGGGTGGCTCATAATAGGAAATGGATGAGTTTGTAACAGTTTTGAACCAAAACTAGTTGAATTTGAAGTTTACACTGAACCATAGCAGGGAATCCATATAATACATAGACTTAAAACTGTCAGTACAGGAGGTGAGGTCGGTGTCAGAATGCAGTCAGAAATTCCATCTTACATGCTTCGAGCAACCATCCACCCAATTTTAGGTGGAGCATCCCCTCTAGGGAGGTTCTCCATGCAAAACGAAACTGTAGCACAGAGACCAGCTACCAGAAACCCAAGAGAGACATGATGCATAGATTTACAGAAACCGGCTATTGAACAGAATAGAGCGGATAGAGTCAACAGAGATGAGGCACTGTTCAAACCTATACCTAAACCAACCATTGTAAGCAAAGAGTCCCTTAAGTTAGTCGCAAAATACAGTCAGAAAGCACATAGTTTGAGACAAATACACCAAAGTAGGTACACACCCTTTCATTACATATCAGAGAAACATCTTCATAAAAGATATTTTAGTACATATTTTTGCCACACTAACAACAAACTTGGCTGGTATAAGGGAAAGGATTTAAGTGCTGAGGCGAAATGGGCAAACTCTAACTACAGACACCATTATAGGTGATAGTATTGAACACAAACTGAGCATTACTTACAGAAGGAGATCCCTGAGGGACACTGGTTCATAGTGATATCACTCATAATGGCACCAACAGATTTGGGAATCTCCAACGTTACTTCCCATGCAAGAAATGAAAAACATACAAACTTTGTGGTAACAAGACTCGTTATACGTTTCCAAGTAATGGCAGAAATAGGAGCATTAATACATTTTTCACTTGTAGCTCCTGTTTTGTGATTTATGTGCTTGAGTACGCCTGCAGCAAATATTACGTAAGGAGCACCATAGACCAGCCAAAGAGGAGAGTTTTAAAGTATATGCACGCCATTGATAATAATGACCCGCAACACCCAGTGGCATGCCATTTTGAGGAGTTGCAATACAGTGACAGAAGTAAGCTTCTGTATTTCATTATTGATTAGCCTCCATATCTGAGGAGGGAATGCAATCCAGTACCAAACCTGAGACTCCTCTAGTCTAGATGCATCATTGGTCTGGAAATCAACTTCCTTTGCGGTTGGAATACTGACGAGGGGCTTAAAGTACACTTGCAGGAAGAGATTACTTTTGTTATCCTGGGAAAAATCATTATTTCTTGTTGGTTTGGGATGCCTTGCCTAACAGTGGTGCTTATTTCTCCCTTACAGGAAAAAAAGAAGGAGCATCTCTGCACCACTGATGGATTTTCTACAGGTGTTCCCTACCCTTTCTTTGACTGCCTCTCCACGCATCTGACAGCTAAGAATGGACCTATTTTTATTATTCTTGCATTCTGCACAGGCTTCCCTTGATAGTTGCATATAGGCAGGGGGGGCCCACAGGCTATGCTTGGGTGAACCAGGTAACACACATCTCCTAAGAGACTGTGGATTTATAGCTCAGGCCGTTTGCCTATTCCTCATAGTTCTTTTCTCTGCAAGATTTCTGTTTAGCTAGTCCTTTTCTTACTTTTCACACGGTTTAAGCACTTTTACAGAAATGTTGTGTCTCTGGGCCAGATACTGGTTGGTTGAACCTTCCATTGTAAGACATCTGTAGAAGGTTCTGCCACTTGGGCATTGGATGGCATGGCTGGATGACATATATATGTGTTGATATTTTAATTTATTTTTACTATTTGTATGGTGCTGTAGGATTTGTTTTTATTGTACAATATGTATGGCATTACCCATTCTGGATGGCAAAACTTTGATGGTCATTATTTCAACGCTTATCTATTTACAGCCCACTGGGGCATGATTGGTTTGCAATAAGCATGTAGTCATTTTGTTGCCTTGTTTCAGTGACATGCCTTCTGTAGGCAGGAATATATTAAGACTTCTTAATATAAGTGGATCTATTAGGTTTTGCCCGCCCTCGTTGTACTCTTCATGTCCCCACATGGACCATTTGAGCATGATTGATTTTCGCATGCATTGGTACTATAACGAGTACCTTTGGAACTGGACTCCAATTACTTGAAAATGACATTACGTTTATTAAGTATGAAGGATGTCAATTCTGTTCTTAAATCTGTACAGGGTTATTCACAACAACATTTATGTTTGATCATTATGCTTACCTTCTATTATGTGCTCTGCTCCCTTCTATCATGGCGAGCCCATTTTCACTTTATTTTACTGGTTTGATAGTTGGCTGCATTTTTTATGTTTATGAATGTTAACCTATGTCTAGGCAACTGTGTCAAGTGACGGGTGAAGAGACGAAGGCCAGCTGGGCCGAAACGCATCTTGCAGTCATGGTGATTAAAGGAGCATGTTTCTCTCTCCTCGTGTGAGTGCACTTACTTTTGTTGCTGTTGACTTTTGTTAGACTGGCTGCTCTTCCAGTCCTAGCACTCCTCCCAATTGTGGTTTTGGTACTGGCAGAGCTGTTTCTATGCGACTTCTTGTACCCCAGGGCCCGCATTCTTATTAAGTGACTGGAATCTCAGTTTGCATTCAGTATATGAATTATGAATCTCCTAGATGGTATGTATGCTGTACTGTGCATCATGTTAATGGTGGAAGAACATTCACAGCTTCAGCAGCAGTGAACAGACTAGAGGAGCGGCTGAGACAAGCCACGTGTGTGCCTTCTATCCCATTGCAGACATTGTGATTACTGTTATATTGAGAGTGCCGTGAAACGTGACAGCTGGGGCATGGGTGCAACAACACCGCTACTACTATCTAAGCGGCCGATACTATTTTTATATTATGGTTCGCTCAATCTGTAAACTCTCCAAATTCTGCTAACACCATTTTCAGTGGACTGGACGTGCTTGATCCTTTTATGCCTTGGAGGAGAATCTGTTTGGCGCCATCAGGGCCCGTAGAGTCAGGTCCAGCAGCACCCTCACATTTTGAATCAATTTACATTGCCCCGATTACAGGGTGAGTCGAGTGCAGCCCCCACATGTTCACGGGGGCTTGCATGCAACAGTGCTGCCATCACAGTAAGGGCAGCTTCAACAATGCGCAAAACATAATCTGCCCAAACCTAGTGGGTTTCCTGACGCCCAGTACCCTTCCGATACTACAACCAGTGGATATGATTTGATTGTGACAGCACCTTGAGGTGTATCTGTTTGGAACTAATGAAATCGGAATCCATACAGCTCTGCCTTGCGACACACTTACTTGTTTTGCCAACAGACCAAAAGGCGAGACCAGTACGGCATCCAATGAGCCACTAGAGGGAAGTTATGGATTGCAGCTACATTTGACACCAGAGCACAAAGCCTTCCCACTCCAGAGGTGAGGCGATGGTGGGGAAGGGTGCTCTTTGACATAGTTAAGGGATGTACAGGTTGGAGGACACACATATCTTTCATGCATGCCGGTTCCCCAAACCCCACTGTCTCACATCTCTTGTGGGCTAGCACACAGAATTCATGATAGGCAATTTAAAAAAAAACATTGTTGGCATTTTTGATATAAAAAGGAGCTGTAATAATTTGAATGAAACTAGGGGTAACCCAGGAACCGGGTATAGCATATATTTTGGAACATTGCAGGTGGGGTACCTTGATTTTCGAGGTGGTGAGTGGGGTGCTCCCAGAACTTTGTAATCGAGATTTCTCATCAGGGAACATGGCAGCAGAAAGATATGCAAAGAGCTGCAGGAAGCAAAGATACTGTTCTCTAGTAAAGCAATGGTAGGTCAGTCTCCTAGTAATACAACTGATGAAGATCAATTACTTAAAGAGAAGCTGAGGACAATTAGAAACATTGGAAAAATCAGAGATATCAAAATGGTGGGAATGAACATTTCTTCAAAATCATTTGGATGCTAACATCATCCCAAGGGGTCTACGCATTTACACTACTCCGTTTTCAGTCACCTGACCTTAAAATGCTGGAGGAGTGGTCTGTGAATTCAACTAGAAGTTTGAGGACCATGCTTGAGATTCTTATCAAATATGCGTGGTCAGATAGGAAGAAAATCTTGGAGGAGATTGACATACTGCAAGATGAGCTGAAAAGATGCGGAGACCAAGAGACTATAAATACATTTATTAAGGAGGTGACCGGAAGGTTGGAAAAACTTGAGAATGACATTAGAAGGAGAAAGCAAAGAAAATATTGCAGACTGTGATGATTATGAGCAAGACAGAATTTACACTTTCAACAAGAAATATGATAGTGCATACAATGTCAATGCAAGCTCAAGTGATGCCCCACGGTGTACAAGACAACAATCTTGGAAAAACCTTCAGGAGCTGAGTTGACCGTGACCTCGTATACACCAGAGACTAGTGCATCTGAAGGGGAAGGGAGAACCAGAAAATACTTTTTTTTTCCACCAGTGGCAAAGGATTACATTTTTGTATGTGGGTTACATTGTGTATGTATGTACACTAGCTGCTCACAAGACGTAAACTGTATAGCTGCCAGGAACACCACTGTACTCTGACTGGGCTGCACTTTGTGTTGAAATTCTTTATTAACATTGCAAGGTGGTACAAAGCAAAAAGGGACCTAAGTCCCCGCATATGCAGAAAATGACTTAGATAATATCACCTAGAGTGTAACTTAAGCGAAGTACAGCCATCAATTCGTATATACATTGTGAAAGGACACTAATATTAAAACAAGACATAAGTAAGTAAAGACGGGGGAGAAGAAGGAGCTTGGTGCAAGAAAAAAAAAAGAGAAGATGGGGAGGTAAAGGGGAGGGGGAAGGGGATGGCCGAAGTGCAACGTGGGTGACCTCGTGACGCAACGTCTGTAATGGCATGTCTCGCTGAAAAGAGGCGCAGCCCAGGGGGGACTTCGTGCCCTCTAACTAGTCCAGAATGCCTTTATGGGTCATCCTCCCTCACACGAAAGGACAGGATATCCAGGGCCGGTTACACAGTACCATGTGATATTGACAGGTAAAGAATACTCCCGTACGCGACAGCTGTGGCTCATTAAAATATAGTAATGAAGAGGCCAGAGGAGGGAGGGAATAACCTGGGTCTGAGTTCCCAAACAAAGGAGGTTTGCGAGGCCCGCTAGGGTCTACAGAGGGCACAATGCGGTGCGGCCCAGCTTATGAAGATAAGGACAAGGTAGAAGAGAGAGAAGGGAGAGAGAAAAGAAAAGGGAGAGGGAGAGTGAGGAGAGGAGAAGAGGAGGTAGGGAGACTGATATCGATGTAAATGTCAAGAGGAAGCAGGAAGCCCGGGGAGGAAGAAAAAAAAAAACTAGGGGGGAAGGAAAGAAAGCAAAGAAGGAAAGAAAGAAAGAGGGGAGGGCATGTAAAGGACGAGGAGGGGCTTATTTATGAGAGCGCGGAGTGTGGACAGGGGAGGTGAGTTATCAGCTAGGACTGTGGTTCTAGGTGGGGACCGATGGAAGCAGAGGCGGGGAGCGACATGGGGCGGGTGCAGGTGGTGGTTGACATCTCACGACGGCCCTACTGCAAGAAAGGGAGTCCACATCTGATTAAATATAGCAGCCTGATCCTGTAGGTTGTAGATGACTCTTTCATGTGTGGCTATGCGGGTCATTGCCACAATCCATTTCTCCGGGGTTGGGGAGATTGCAGATCTCCAGTGGCGGAGGATGCATATTTTAGCGGTGACTAATGCCATGTGCAACAGACGTCTATGCGGCCTGGGCAGAGCCGGGAGGGAGGCCATGTCATGCAGTATAATGAGGGAGGGAGAGAGCGGTACCTGGAGCGGTATGGATTCAGCCAGAGTGAGGCCTACAGCTTTCCATAAAGGCTGAACCGTTGGACAATCGATTAGGATATGAAGCAGATCGCAGTGTGGTTCTGTGCAGCGCCAACACTTTGCATGCGCATTGTAATTTCTCTGGAGTCCAATACCAGTCATGGATTACCTTGAAGAGACAGAATTTTAGTTGAGCTTCTCAAGTACCCCTATCCAGGGCCTCCAGAATATCCGCCCAGTACTCTGTGTCAAATGTCCGTTGCAGGCGTTCTTGCCATTTTAAACGCCGTTTGTCCTGGAGAGGTTGTGAATAAAGGTGTCGTGTGATGACTCCATAGACGCTAGCCATAACACCCCTGTATTTTCCCCAAGTTTTTAAGTAAGTTACCACAGGTGAGGTCTGGAGTCCCCAGCGAATCGTATCGGCGCCCTGTGGTAAACAGTGTTTAAGTTGCAGATATCGCCATTCCTGCCTCGGATGGAGGTTAAATTCCTCCTGTAGCTTAGCGAAAGATTTGCGCGCTCCATCCTCTAGCACCTGAGCAAGGTCAAGGATGCCAACTCTGCTCTACTGCGGCCAATTCAGCACCTCCCTGCCTATCCGTAGGCGATCATTGTTCCACAAGGGGGCCTGGGTGTGTAGGAGAGGGTGCACACCAAACAGACGGTGAGCCCTGCACCAGGCCGCTCGGGTCACCTTCATAATCAGATTTGCTGTAGCAGAGGATGAGAGGCCGACGCAATAGAGCTCGCCAAGCTCCTCGTCATGGGAAAGCAGTCTTTCCTAAAGTTGCCTACTGCGGTGGCTCTGGCGATCCAGGCAGTGTATGAGCCAGTTGTGACAGTTGTAGCGCTAACGCATAGTGTTCCACCGAAGGAAGTCCAATTCCCCCATGGGAACGGCACACCATCAGCTTAGCTGATGCCAGACGTGGTCGCGTAGAACCCCAGACAAAGGCTCTCATATGTGCATCAATTGACCGCAGGGTGGACAGAGGCACCTGCAAAGGTAGAAGGCCCAGAACGTAGGTAAAGCGAGGGACCATGACCATCCGAACCACCTGCACCCTACCTCACATGGAAATGCCCAAGTGGTTCCATTTCTCGAAGTCAAGTTTCAGTTGCATGACGAGGGGATCAAGGTTGTCTGCCACCATATGGGCCAATCCTTGATTGACTAGCACTCCCAAATATTTAAGACTCCACAGCGTCCAACAAAACGCCATTGCCAACAGGAACAAAAGTGGTGAGAGGGGACATCCCTGACGCATCCCTCTGCGGATGGGGAAGCGGTCCGAGAGGAAACCTCTACAGTTGACCCTTGCCGTAGGATAGCCATAGAGCAGTTGTACCAGGAAATAAACTGGTCCCCCATACCAAACTTCGCCAGGATCGGGAAGAGATAGGGTGACTCTATGCGATCGAACACCTTCTCGGCATCCAGAGACAGAGGCAGTGCAGCCTCTGGCATGCCCCTGGCCGCCCATAGAGTATGACACAAAGTGCGCAGGTGGTTTCTGGAGGTGCGACCTGGTACAAACCCCACTTGAGTATGGTGTATTAGGGATGGGATGACTTTACGTAAACAGTTCGCTAAGACACTAGTGTCAACACCAGGACAGTGCGCGCTCTACGGGCATCTAGAATGCAAAAACCCAACACTCGCAAGATAATGCAATTTATGCATTGTGATGATATGTTATTGTTTAACCTTTTGCATTGCAGAATTCCATCCAAAAGATTCATTTTTAAGGTGCTTATAAATACTGTACATTTGCAATGTATTGCTGCAGACATTCAGAGTGTGTTAGGGTGTGGTCCCTTTCCAGGGCCTTCTAGAGACTTTCCCTGCAACATGCCTGGGCGTGGTTCTAGGCTGGGCCAAGACTCTATAAAAGAGAGTCAGCCCAACTTCCAGTGCTCACTATTCAGAGGTCCCGGTGCAGAGCAGCAGCTTCTTACTGAGCTCCTGTCCCGGCGGCCTATTTGTATTTTCCAGTCTTCTGCACTCATCTCTCATTGGTGATCACTGTTTCCAGGTGGTAAGACGGTGTTTGGACATTTCCCAACACCGTAATTGAGAATTTTCATATTCTTGATTTTAATTCTTAAATGAATAACAGATTACTTGTGTGCTGCCATTTTTTGACATTTGTATGGTGGTTTGCAAATAGGGAGGACGCGCAATTTATCCCATAAAGATTTGACTTCGTTATTACATTGTTGTTCATTGCGCGCTGATATTTCTTGACATTTACATGATGTTTTACGAGTTGGCAAGACGTGCAACTCGTTTCATGAGCATTTAACTTTGTTGTTCATTGCGGGCTACCTTTTCTTGACATTTACCTGGTGGCATTCGAATCGGCGAAACGCGTGATTCACTTCTCGTGTGTAATTCATGCTGTTCATTGTGCGCTACCATCTTCTGGCATTTACATGGTGGCATTCGAATCGGCAACACGCGCAATTCTTTCCTTGAGTGTTTTTTCATGTTATTCATTGTGCGCTACCATTTCTTGGCATTTGCATGGTGGCATTTGAATCGACGAGACGCGCTATTCTTTCCTGAGTGCTTTTCATGTTGTTCATTGTGCGCTACCATTTCTTGGCATTTGTATGGTGGCATTTGAATCGGCAAGACGCGCAATTCTTTCCTCGTGTATAAATAATGTAAATTACTGTGCGCTACCATTCTAAGACATTTTCTTGGTAGCATTTCAAGTTGACACGTTGCGTGATTTATTCCTTGAATCTACGTTGTGTGATTTCATGGTGCACAATCCTTTATGGTGTTTAATACTCATATAAAAATCTGCAATGTGCGCAATTCACTTCCCAATGTTTTTTCTGAGATGAACACAACAATACCAGAGTTCTAGATGTAATGCTGTGTGTTCCTGATATATATTCTTAAAAGGAGATTCATATGGTTGTTTAGAAATTGTTCAGAGTGTTTCCTGATTCTCATGCTAAAGAAAGTACTCGAATCTGAAAGTCCTATTTAACTTTTCCTGTTTCCTCCTCAGGCATTCGGTCATCTAAAGCCTAGTCAGTTTTAGGACTATTTTAGGGTTGTTCATGTTTTTTCGGAAAAGACGAAGCTTAGAGTTGTAGCATGGTACTGATTTCATGAGATATAATTTTGATGTTGTGTTTTAACCTTTTGCTTCCTACAGGTCTCCTTCCCAGCTGTTCCCGTCCTAATCCCCTTTTCCCCACTTGGACTCTGTTAGACTCTGTGATAAATCTAATCAGAGTATTGGAGCTATCTTGTGGTGGAAGTGTTGGGAACGTGCACAGACCCCGAGGATATGGTGACTTTGACAACTAGCCAGTATTTTGATGTTGATGTTTAGGAGAGATATGGGTCGGTAGCTTCTGCAAAGGAGAGGGTCCCTTCCCGGTTTTGGTATGACCGCTATAGTAGCATTGTTGGAGATAGCACCCAGGGTCTTCGTCCGGCAGGCTTCGCCCAGAGCCCCATGTAGAACATCAATCACCTCCTCCCCTGCCCATTTATAGAATTCCGAGGGGAATCCATCCTCCCAGGGTGACTTGTGGTAGGGGAGGTCAGAATGTCCTTCTCGAGTTCCATCCTAATGATTTCTCCATCTAGAAGGTTGCGACCTTCATCGGAAAGAGAGGGTAGATCAATGTTGGTGAGAAAGGACCCAATTTGGGCAGGGCTAGATGTCACCTCCGGCATATAGAGGTGCCGCTAGAAGGACGCAAATTCATTGACTATCTCTTGCAGGTGCGTAAGGACTTCTCCCGTATGGGTGCGGATGGCCGGTATATCGAGAGTGGCGGTTCTCTGACGGAGCTGCGCTGCCAGCAGCCGGCCGGATTTTTCACCTTGCTCATAGTGTTTCCCTTGCTGGCGTTGCAAGGCGTATTCGGCCTGGGAGGTATACAGCTCGTTGAAAGCCATGCGGGCACGTTCCAGACATCTGCGTGTGTGAAGAGAGGGGTGGGTCGTGTATCGCTGCGTGAGACGCCTAATGTCTGTTTCCAGTGCCTCTTGCCGCGCTTTTCTCTCTCTATTCGCCAACACTGCATCTGGCATCAGTTGCCCACAAATGGTTGCTTTGGCCGCTGCCCATACAACCCTCTTGGAGTCGAGAGTGCCTATGTTTTCCCGAATGAAGGTAGACGCATGGACTCTCAACTGTGTCTTGCCCTGCGGTGAACAGTAGCGATGTACAGCAAATCTCCATGATTTGCGACCCGGGTACACCAGGCCCAACTGGACAGCGATTGGGGAGTGGTCCGGGAGTGGTCCGAGGATTGGGGAGTGGTCCGAGAGGCCACATTCAAGAATGTGTGCGTCTTGGGCATGGGCCACTAGGTTACGTGACATGAGGAAATAGTCTAGACGGAATTGAGTGCCATGCATCGGTGACAAAAAGGTGTACTCCCTGTCAACCGGATGCGTCACCCGCCAGTGGTCCACCAGGCCATTGTCCAGCATTATATCAGACTGTAGGGCCCTGTGGGCATTATTGCTGATATCTAGGGGCCCGGTCCTATCCAGTACTGCGTCTCTAGCCAGATTCCAATCTTCCCCGATCACATAACGAGTCACCCCTATTTCAGTCAAGAGATGGCTGATTTGCAGAAAGAATAGTCGCTTAGAGACAATTGGGGCATAAACGGAGCCCACGCACAGGAAGGAGTCCCCCAGCTTAAGCTTAGCGAACACATATCTCTCTTCCGGGTCAGCCCATGATTTAATGACAGTGAAGGGGGTGGTTTTCCGCAACAGCAGAGCGACACCACACTTCCGGGTAACACTGTATCCTGGATCTTGCGGGTTAGGGCTGCAGCTAGATAGTGCCATTCCCACCCAGTCCCTGTGTAGCTTGTCGGACTCATCCCTGTCGAGGTGCGTCTCCTGGAGTAAGGCTATGTCAGCCCGCTTGGAGTTAAGGTAGGAGAGCACCTTTTTCCGTTTTATGAAATGGGTAAGGCCATTTACATTCCAGGATATGATCCGTAGCGGTGTAGAAGGGGGTGGGGAGAAGTCGACCATCATGAAACTCAGAGATAGGGGCCAAGGAGTCCAGATGGGGAGGAGAGAGAGAGTGGATGGAGGGGGAGGGAGCTAGAAAAGGCAAAAAGCAGTGTCAAGGACCTGGAGGAAGGGTCTGTCACAGGCAGAAGAGGGGATAGTAGGAGGGGAGGGAAGAGAGGGAGGGAAAGGGGGGCAAGCGAGGGGGGCGAGATGGGGCAGGGGAGGAGGGGAGAGAGGAAAAGAGAGAAGAAAAAAGAAGGGGGGGACCCCAGGAAAGGGAAGAAGAAGGACAAGGAATAGAGAGAGAGAGAGAGAGGAGGGAAAAGGGAGAACAAAAGAAAGGGGAGAGATAGAAACGCGAGAAATGGGCCAAAAGAGGAGAGCTCAATACTACCCTCACACGCAATGAAAAGGGGAAGGGGGGAAGAGAGAGACAGGAAGAGTGAGAAAAAGAGAGAGATAGAGAGAGAGAGGAGGAAAAAGGAAAAGGAAGAAGTAAAGAAAAGAGACCAGAACAGGGAAGTTCCACCTGTCTCGATCTGTTATCTGCGGGTCTAAACCTAAGCCTGTGAAGCTTAGACACCCAAGTGCCCAACCAGCGGGCATCCGTCCGGGGGGGAGGAGGCGTGCAAGACATCCCAGTCCCACCAATCTATCGTTCCTGTAGGGCATAAGGTGTTAGATGTATGATATACGATATAAGAGATCTAGGCACCGGAGAGAGTTGCGTGGTCACGCAGCAGAAGTCAGTATGGTGCTGTGCCGTGGGGAGGGATGGGAAAGGAGTGGGGGGGGACCTTTGCAGAGAGCACCTAGGTTAAAACCATGCCACTGATATTATGACATTGTCAAGTCACTCAGATGACGCAGGCGGAGAATACCCACAGGTGGAGGGGGGAGGAGAAGGGAGGAGAAGGGAGGAGGGGAGAGCAGCTATCAACACAGCCGGTAAGGACCCCGCTATACCCAGTGCAGTAGTCCCCAGACGTCTCAAACAGTGGGTACAGATAGTGTGTCCAGGTGTGGGTAAATCGGACAGCATAGGGTGGTGGTATCCTAGCTTGAAGAAGAGTGTGGGAGGCATATGAGTGCAAAGTGTAGGGGCGGGCGATGCGCAAGGGAGTGGGTAGGGAGAGCAGGGGTAGGATAGAGGATAGAGGGCGATCCACGAGCCGATGAGTGATCGGACAGTGAAGACTAGAACCCGTAAGCAATAGCCAGTTGGGAACAATCAACCTTGAAACGTACCACACTCATATAAAATCTAAATCTGAAATCTGAAGGGCAATAAACAAGTTATACAATGAACTCAAACATGCCAAATGATAGATGGACAATAAGCTAAGTTCATCATAGGACCTAATGGAATGCAGGTCAACTATAAAACAAATGTCAACCACATTATGAAAGAGGCAGGTACTCATCCCTCCGTCGTCTCAGTAGAAGGACCTCTGCAGCTCTCGCAGAGCATCGCATGTTTCACTGTTGCAGCTCCCCTGGGATGTTATGCAGCTGTGTCATCAGGTGGGAGTCGCGGTGGGCTTCAGTGGGGAATGAGATTTTTCCCTGTCCGTGGTCTGCATATGCAGCACCACTGCCTGCAAAACTTGACCCCTGTCATTGTGGCTCTTTGTGAGTCTCTCTAAGTCTCTCCCCCTAGCTTGGGGGTCTGCGGTGGCCCTCCTGCATCTCCGAGGGTGGGGTTCGGAGGGGTGTCTCCCCGAGTCGTCCCCGGCAAGTCCTGGGACCGGGCCGGGGGTGCTATATCCATGACTGGGCCTGAGGTTGGAGCCCTTCCAAAAAAACACGTAGGTCCTCAGGGTCATAGAATCTTTGGACACCCCATTTTTAGTGATCCACATTCTTGCTGGTTCGAACAGACCATATTTCACTTCTATTTGACGCAAACGGGGTCGAAGGGCCAAGAACGCTCTCCGGCGCTCACTGGTCTCTTTGGAAAAGTCGTCCGTCAGCCTGATCTCTAGTCTGTCCATCCGGAATGTGCTGTGTGACCAGGCCACTTATAGGAGTTGACGAGTCTGCACATGTCGTAGAAGGCATGGTATGATGGGGAGGGGGTGATTGGCGTTGTCTCGTCTTTTAGGACCAAGCCTGTGCACCCTCTGGAATTCCAGTGGGGGGTCGAAAGTGAGGCCCGTTAGCTTGGGGAGGGTCTCTCGCAGGTAGGAATGAATGTCTGCGCCTTCAATGCGGTCCATAGTGGCTCCCTGTGCTGGTTCTGTCATGATACCAGGTGGAGTGAGTGCCTGCAGCTCTGAGGCGAGGGGCGGCGCTCTCGAATTTTGTAGAGCTTCCGAGAACAGCAATTGCCGGGATGGTTTACCTGATTGCTTGCCTGACGTCCTACCACCAGGCATCGCAGACTCCCAGTCACGAGTGCAGTCCGGTAAACTGTGGGAGCGGAGGGAGATTCCTGCAGAGTGGCGGCTGGTGAAGCGCTAGCCGGACACGGGCAAGCAAATGACACAGTAGAAGGAGGAGGGGAAGATGGATACACTCAATGCCCGCCACTCTGTGTCCAGTGCCCAGCATGGTCCGGTAAGTAAATACTGTAATGCCCTCAGACAGAGGGTAGAGAACAAGAGAAGAATGGTGGGTGCAGGTCACAGGGGCTCAGAATTAGTTGAGAGGGAAAACTCATTACCAGGAAGCCTCAGGCAGTCTGATGGCGGGGTAGCCTCTCCCAACCTATGGGCCCTCCATCCTGGGGACCACTGCGTACAACGCTGCAGTTGTTCAGTGACACAGACGCTTCTCCCCTGGCAGCTCCAATTGGTTCCCCATGCTCCACCTGCACGGTGTGGGAAGGAGCCCACTGTTCACTTCGCTCGCAGATCTGCCTCTCAGTCCCGAGAGGCTCTGCTCCACGGTGGGTCTCGACCCTATCCACAATTCCTGCTGTCTCATGGCCACGTGCCCCTCTTCGCAGTCACTGGTCAGGGCCTCTCCTGCCTGTGCTGGCCCGCTGCCGTAGAGTCACCACGTCCAAGATGCGCCAGTATTACACCCCCATTAGGCAGCCTTGTGGGGGTCGGAGGCGATATGTGGAAGAGGAAGGGGGGCAGGTCATCACCCCCCCAGGACTCCCTTATTCTATGAGGAATGGCGTGCCGAACCCATGGCCCGCAGGGTCTCCGTCCCCTGTGCAGCACTATCCGGGGGGAGGGGGAGGGAAGCAGGTAAAGCTGACCTGAGCGCAGGCACACAAAGAGGATGAGCGGAGACGTGAGCTGGTCCAATAGTGCTCTGGCTCTGGAGAGGCTCAAGCCGCTGCACATGCTCCTCCCTGGGGTGCTCGGATCCGCTCACCCCGCTCAATCCACTGCGCACTGGGCCTCAAGATCCCATGAGGCAGCGGCTTGGCGCGTGATCGCGGGACGCTCTCCCACTCGCGCCACCAAAAGGGGGGCCGGGCTCTCTCTCCACCCAGTAAACGGCACCCCCAACGGCAGTGACCGCTGGCGCTTCTCCAGTGCTCGCAGCGAAGTGCCTGGTGCCCGCACAACGCTGCTGACCCCGGCCCGAGGCCCGCCGATCCGCGGAGCTCCAGTCCTAGGCAGCCATCATAACTTGTGGCCAAACCACCAGAAAAAACTTTTTTAGAACAATACCACTTTCTGTGAAGGGGCAAATGATTCCAATTCCAGGCAGTACAAGCCAGCGAAGAGACAGAAGCAAAGGCAGAGGCAGAAACAGGGTAACAAGAGGATAGGAAGAGGAAGAAGAGGACCAAACAAACACGGAACAGACAGCAAGAACAATGCAGAAAGTCCAGTGATAAACTGCTGGGGGCCACGACAAAGTAACATTGATGGAAGAAGGTGTGAACATCAACACAGTGGCAAATTTATGGCCTAGATGATTGACTCTAAATGAACTGTCCTTACTTTCACTAGGCCTGTTCTTCCACCCTTCCAGTAATTTCATGTATGTTCAAAGTTGTATATACTTATTCAAACTTGTAAGAAAACATAAGTTGAAGAAATAGTGTATTCTTAGGCCTGAAAGGGCTTTAGGTAATAGATGCAATGATAGGAAGAGTACATTGTCTAAGTTAAAGATTAGTGATGTGGATTTGTTGGTTACTCTACATGAACTAGAGCAAGGGGAATCCACTCAGGGTAATGGGGAAGATCAGACTCTCCTACTAGATGTGTTAGGCATTACATATGACAAGTCAGCCCCGTGAACTTCAAACCTATCTCTGTTTTCATGCCACAGATGCGTTTTGAAACTATAGATGCTTTTCGCAATAAAACTATCAAAGATGCAAAAAAACTGAGACACAGGCAGCAGCACAATAGACACACTTTCACCAGGGCACAGTCAGGCATTAGAGGACCTTGCTGCAGACACCAAAATTGTAATTTGTCTTGCAGACGAGAAGAGAATATTGTTATCCTTACCAGAGAGCAATACATTGGAGAAGCTGATAGACAACTTACTGACACGGAGTGCTACACCCAAAGAAGTTTACAATCGAACTTTCATAACATTTTGGGACAAGTTTTAGGACTGGAGAGATCATGGTCTCCTGGAGGTTAAAGAATGTTATCACTGCAAGAAAAACTTTCCTCAGTATACAGTCATCCACCCCAAAATACACAAACCCTGAGGACATCCCATAGTGTCCTCTAGAAATCTTAATCTAGAGAACACCTCAACATACATTAATTGATTCTTGAGGAATTATGTCTCCACATTAACTTCATACCTCAGGGACACAAATGATTTTCTCCAAAGGATAGAAGGTATTCAGTGAGAAGACAATTTTATTTTGATGACAGTGGATACATGCTCACTGTATACTGCCATACAGCACATGGATGGCCTCCAAGCTTGTGAACATTTCCTTCGTGCCAGACCAGACACCTATTAGAACAAACAAAATGTTTGTTGACTTGATTGATTTGTGTCTCAAAAATAACATCTTCTTGTTTGCTGTTAATATCCATTGTCAGCTTAGGAGGTACGGTGATGGGGACCTGTTTTGCCCCCCCCCCAGCTACGCAAACATGTTCATGGGCTGGTGGGAAGAGCAGGTGTCCATTGCCGAAGATACAGCACATGCCATGGAAAATGCCATCCTGTGGCTCTTTTGATCATCTGGAGCAGGTACTGAGAAAACAGCAAAGGCATTTGTCAGGAAATTGAGGAGAAACATGCTCAATATAGATTTCACCATGAATACCATTAAGACTATCATGAATTTCTGGATGTTTTTGTTGAAGTAGATGTGAATCATCTTACTGCCAAGTTTTATTGCAAGCCTACAGCAGGTAGCAGCTTTCTTCATGACCTCAACAGTCACCCTGAAACACTCAAATAGAGCGTTCCCTTTGGTGAACTCCTGAGGGCCAAACATAATTGCAGATTCTGGGAGTCTTTCCTTGAAAAGCAAGAAATCATGATGGGGAGATTTAGGGAAAGAGGTTGCCCTCAGTGGGTCCTCAGAAGGGCTGGGAAAAATGTTTCCCAGAAGGGCACGGAGGAGATTTTGTTCTCTTCAAACACAGTGACAAAGGAGGCTGGTGAGGATGAGATTAGATATATTACCACTTATAGAAACCAGCACAAGCAGTTGGAGAAAATTCTTAGGCGAAACTGTCAAACCGTCACTACAAACACCGTTATAAGTGATAGTATTGAACATAGACTGAGAATTACTTATAAAAGAAGTAGATCCCTGATGGACACTTTGGTTCACAGTGATATCACTCCCAATGACAACACCAGATTGGGTGATCTCAAAGGTTTCTTTCCATGCAAGAAATGCAAAGCATGCAAATTTAAAGGTAACAAGACACATTATGCGATTCCAAGTAATGGGAAGACTAGGACCATTACCACATTTTCCATTTGTAGCTCCTGTTTTGTGGTTTATGTGCTTGAGTGCAAATGCACCAAATATTTTGTAAGGAGCACCATACACCAGGCAAAGAGGCGAGTCTTAGAGCATATGCGCACCATTGATAATGATGACCCATAATATCTAGTGTCATGCCAATTTGAGAAGCTGAATTACAGTGACAGATGTAAGCTTGTGTATTTCATTATTGATCAGGCTCCAGTTCTAAGGAGGGGAGGCAATGGAGCCCTGAATCATAGACACCTCGAGTCTAGATACATTATAGGTTTGGAAACCAACTTCCCAGGGGGTTGGAATACTAAGGAGGAGCTTAAAGTACACTTGCCGGAATAGCAGCCTTTGGTGATCCTGGGAAATGTCTTTGTTGCTTGTAGATTTGGGAAACCTCATCTAATGGCCGTGCTTTTTTCTCCTTTACCGGAGGAAAGGAAGGGACATCTTTGCATCACTGATGGATCTTCTACAGGTGTACCCTACCCTTTCTTCAGCTGCCTCTTCACGTATCTGACAGATAAGAATGGGCCTATTTTTAGTATTCTTGCATTCTGCACGGGATCCCCTTGGTAGATGCATCTGGGTTGGGGGTACACAGACAATGCTTGAGTGACCTGGGTAACACTCTTCTCTTGAGAGACTGAATTTACAGCTCATGCCATTTGCCAATTTCTAATATTTCTTTTCCCTGTAGGTTCTCTGTTAAGCTAGTTGTAGGAGGCTGGCCTGGCTGATAGTGGTTATCTGATGGTACTTACACCTTGTGCCAGGTCCAGTTATCCCTTATTAGTAGATTAATAGTGTTCTAGCAGCTTAGGCTGATAGAGGTAGCTATAGCAGAGCAGCTTAGGCTGAACTAGGAGACATGCAAAGCTCCTACTACATCACTTCTATCATATAGGTACTATATCATAAGTAAGACAATACTCAGAATTACTAAAAATAAAGGTACTTTATTTTAGTGACAATGTTCCAAAAATACTTAACAGGATATACTCCTTTAGGAGGTAAGTAAAATACACAACATATACACACAAACCAAAATCAGGTAAGTAAAACTGTCAGAAAGTAGTGCAAACACTGCAGAATACAATAGGATGCAATAGGCCTAGGGGCAACACAAATTATATACTCTGAAAGTGTAATGCGAACCACTAATGGACCCCTCGGCTAGTGTAGTGTGTAGAGAGTCACTAGGAGTGTAATAAAACACTAATGGTGTCCAAGATACCCCTCCCGAAGACCCTGAAAAGTAGGAGTAAAGTGCAGCTACTTCCCCAGAAACACACTAAACTCGTGATAGAGGATTCTGCAAAGACCACAACAGACTGCAAAGCACTGAAGACGGATTCCTGGACCTGAGGACCTGCAGAGGAAGGGGACCACGTCCAAGAGTTGTGAAAGTCTCCACGGGGGCAGGAGCCCACTAAACCCCGGATGAAGGTGCAAAATGGCTGCCTCTGGATGGAAGAAGCTGAAGATTCTGCAACAACGAAAGGTGCTAGGAACTTTTCCTTTGTGCAGAAGATGTCTCACTGAGCGCTGGAGGATGCAGAGTTGTTTTTTTGGAGAAATACCACAAACAAGCCTTGCTAGCTGCAAAGGTTGCAGGTGAAGAAAAAGGGTACTGCCTGGGCCCAGGAAGGACCAGGATGTCGCCACTTGGGAGAGGAGATGGAGGGGGCCCTCAGCAATACAGAGAGTCCACACACAAGAAGGCATCACCCTCAAAAGTCATTGAACACGGCTTCAAGAAGACTGAGCATAGCAGTCATCTCAACACTACAAAAGAGGGTCCCACAAAGCCGGAGGTCACTCAGGGAGTTTAGCAATGTAGGACAGAGTGCTGGAGACCTGGGCTAGGCTGTGCATGAAGGATTCCTTGCAAAAGTGCACAGAAGCCCTAGAAGCTGCAGGTCATGTGGTGCACAGGATTATTGTCTGGAGAGGGGAGGCAAGGACTTACCTCCTTCAAATTTGGACAGTTGGACCACTGGACAGTCTGGGTCACTTGGGTCCACGACCTGTGTTCCAGGGGCCATGCTCGTCAGGATGAGAGGGATCCTAGAGTACCGGTGACATTGAAGTTTGGTGCCTGCTGGAGCAGGGGGAAGATTCCGTCAACCCACAGGAGATTTCTTCGTGGCTTCCAGTGCAGGATGAAGGCAGGCAGTCCCCAAAGCATGCACCACCAGGAAACAGTCGAGAAAGCCGGCAGGATTAGGCGCTACAATGTCGCTGGCAGTCTTCTTGCTACTTTGTTGCAGTTTTGCAGGAGTCCTGGAGAAGTCAGCAGTTGATCCTTAGCAAAAGTCAAAGAGACAGGTGCAGAGGAACTCTGATGAATTCTTGCAAGTCATTATCTGAGGAAAAGCCCACTGGAGAGACCCTAAATAGCCCTAAGAGGAGGATTGGCCACCTAGTCAGGTAAGCACCTATCAGGAGAGGTCTCTAACGTCACCTGCTGGCCACTCAGAGGCCTCCAGTGTGCCCTCAGACCTCTGGATTCAAGATGGCAGAGGTCTGAGACACACTGGAGGAGCTCTGGGCACCACCCCTGGGGTGGTGATGGACAGGGGAGTGGTCACTCCCCTTTCCTTTGTCCAGTTTTGCGCCAGAGCAGGGACTGGGGGTTCCCTAAACCGGTGTAGACTGGCTTATGCAAGAAAGGCACCATCTGTGCCCTTCAAAGTATTTCCAGAGTCTGGGAGAGGCCACTCCTCCCCAACCCTTAACACCTATTTCCAAAGGGAGAGGGTGTGACACCCTCTCTCAGAGGAAAGCCTTTGTTCTGCCTTCCTGGGACTGGGCTGCCCAGACCCCAGGAGGGCAGAACCCTTTCTGTGGGGTGGCAGCAGCGATAGCTGCAGAGAAAACCCCAGATCACTGGTTTGGCAGTACCCGGGGTCCATAGTGGAGCCCCGGGATGCTTGGGATTGGCACCCCAATACCAGATTTGGCATGGGTGGACAATTCCATGATCTTAGACATGGTACATGGCCAGATTCGGAGTTACCATTGTGAAGCTACATATAGGTATTGACCTATATCTTGTGCACGCGTGTAATGGTGTCCCCGCACTCACAAAGTCCGGGGAAATTGCCCTGAACTATGTGGGGGCACCTTTGCTAGTGCAAGGGTGCCCTCACACTTAGTAACTTTGCACCTAACCTTTACTAAGTGAAGGTTAGACATATAGGTGACCTAAAATTTACTTAAGTGCAGTGTAAAATGGCTGTGAAATAACGTGTGTGTAATTTCACTTAGACTGCAGTGGCAGTCCTGTGTAAGATTTGTCTGAGCTCCCTATGGGTGGCAAAAGAAATGCTGCATCCCATAGGGATCTCCTGGAACCCCAGTACCCTGGGTACCTAGGTACCATATACTAGGGAATTATAAGGGTGTTCCACTGTGCCAATCAGAATTGGTAAAAATGGTCACTAGCCTGTCGTGACAATTTAAAAGACAGAGAGAGCATAAGCACTGAGGTTCTGGTTAGCAGAGCCTCAGTGACACAGTTAGTCACTACACAGGTACACACATTCAGGTCACAAACTATGAGCACTGGGGTCCTGGCTTGCAGGATTCCAGTGAGACAGGCAACCAACAAACTTACATACTTATAAACATATTAAAATGGGGGTAACATGCTAGGCAAGATGGTACTTTCCTACACTAGTCCTTTTGTTACTTTACACTGGGGTTTAGGCTCTTTTACCACACTGTTCTTACTATGGGCCAGATACAGGTTGGTTGAAGCTTCTATTAAAAGGCAACTTTGGAAGGTTCTACCACTTGGGCATTGGATGGCATGGCTCGGAGGCTGGCTGGCATATAAACGTGTTGATTTTTCATTTTTACTATTTCATTAGTATTGTAAGATTTGCTTTTATTTTACAGTCCAATGGGGCGTGATTGTTTTGCAATGAACAAGTATTTCTTTTGTTACCTTGTTTTAGTTACATGCTTCCCGTAGGTAGTAATATGTTGAGATTTAGTAATATGAGTTGATCAATTGGCTTTTGCCCACTTTTTTTCTACTCCTCATGTCCCCATATAGCCCACTTGGGCATGATTGCTTTTTGTATGGATTGGTACTACAATGAATGCCTTTGAAACTGGACTCTAATGACTTGAAACTGACATTACATTTATTAAGCATGGGGGATGTCAATTCTGTACTTGAATCTGTACAGGGTAATTCACAACAACATTTATGTTTGATCATTATGTCTACCGTCTGTTAAGTACTCTGCTCCGATTTTCACTTATTGTACTGGTTTAATCGTTGGGTCTCTTTTTTACATTTATGAAGTTTAGCCTATATCTAGGTAACTGTGTAATTTGAAGTCAAGTGACCAAGGCCCAGCTGGGCCGAAACATGACTTGTAGTCTTGGTGATCAAAAGGAGCTTGTTTTCACCCTCTTCTTGTGAGCGGGCTTACTGCGCGTATCAAGCACAATGGTCTCCTGCAAATCCTGGCTGCTTCAGTGCCTCACTTACACCTTCATGTCCAGTGTCGTCTCCCGCGACGTGGGGCTCACCTTACTTGTAGTAATCCAACAGTTTCCACAGGCAGTCGGTGGACTCTCCTTTAGGTAGATGCCTCTGGATCCCCTGGCAGGACACGTTTCTTTTGGTCACTATGGCTGTGACATCTCTCTACAGATCTATACAACATCAATATGGTATGGAAGCCTGTAGATATTTTTTGCAAACATGAATGATAGAACATGTACAACACACAGAGATGTTGATAAAGATGTTATCATTTTGTCTAAATCACAATGTGTTCATATTTGATAATGACTACTATCTCCAGCGACAAAGTACCATGATGGGAGCCTCCTTCACACTGACCTATGCCAACTTATACATGGGCTGGTGGGAAAAAGAGATAGCATGGTCAGATGAATTGAGCAGATATATGGATAAAGTGACACTATGGGTGCGATTAGTTGATGACTTATTCATCATTTGAGATGGTCCAGAGGACATGCTAAATTAATATATCAAGGCTTTGAACAACAACACCCTCAATAGTCAACTAGTGCCCTCATGGAGTAAAACCAAAATTGAGGTTTTAGATGTGCAGTTACAGGTGAAAATGGACAAGTGGAAATCCACATTTATCACAAACCAACAGCATGTAACTCCATCCTGCATGGCTATAGTGGACATCCTAAGGCCTTAAAATGGAGCATATGTTCCAATGATGTTGTGTTTGAAAAAGAGATATCGGCCATGATGCAAAGATTTCAAGAAAGAGGATATCTGTATAAAATTATTATGGATGCCTATGGGAGAGCTAAGAATAAGAAAAGAGGGGATTTACTCTTCCAAAATCAACAATCTAAGACATTGCAAGAAATGAATGAGAAAAATTTGGAATTCAATAAAGAATATAAAAATCAAAAAAATTGACACATCTTACAACAGGATGAACATATCAAAAAACATATTGGATCTCATCCACAAATCACATATAGAAAAGCTCTATCATTGGATGATATCCTAACAAAAAGTTTATTCATGAGCAAACAGAATGCAACTTGGCTTACAAAAAAAAAGTCTGGTCTTTTGGAAATGTGGTCACTGCAAAGCCTGTCAATTTGCATTAAACACGCAAACTTTTGAAACATTTGAAGGGAGAACTTGTCCGATCACAGATAGAATTACGTGTGACACGGAATTCATAACATATGTCATCCAATGCTCATGTCTGCAGAAATATGTGGACAGCACGATACATAAACTTAAAGTTTGTTTTTTGCAGCACCTATGAGCGATAAAGAATCAAGATAGATCAAATCAATTGTCGAAGCGTTTCTGGGATGTGTATGAAGGAGATTATCAGAGTTTAACTTTCTGTGGCATCAAACAAGTCAAACTGAACCCAGGGAAAGGAGACACGGTCCTAGAACTAAGAAGACTGGAATAAAAAATTATTCTAACTGTAGGGACCGAAAAACCATGGGGGCATAATCAGGATGCCAAGTTCCATGTACATCTATAACTTTGAAATATTTAGCCAAACGTGGGTAGGATGTACAATACTTTAGTCTCTTGTTCACCGTATCATTTTTAAGAACTGGAGATGTACGGACATGGGCTTTTCTGACAAAGATATATATGTGCAGTGATATCATGTATTGAGATACAAATATATACATATCAGGGATGTGCTTTAATGTTTACAATAAGATGAATGTCATACAAGCTATTAGCATTCTTAACATAGATAATGTATAAATAATTGAGGAGAAAGGGAACTTTGGCACTTTCAGCACCTTAAGCACTTTTTGGTATAATGTACATTGTTAGGACTCGATATGGTGAAATAGATGCTACGTCTCTATCTGTGTAAGTGCATAAACATGGGGATTTCAATGAAAATGTTTTTGAGAAGTTAGAGCAAGTGCTATTTTGGGATGCATTATTATGAAAAGAAAGGCAGCTGTTGCACTCAGGAGTACATTTATAGCATTATGCTGGGTCATACTCTAAAACGTTGGGCCAATGGTAAAGAATCAGACAGAATGTTATGGTTCATAAAAATGTTTGACACAAAAAACAAAACGTGGAATAACGGTTTAGGATACTGAACATAAATTGTTAAACATCTGATGCCTTAATGTGCATATTGGTTGCCAATCTATAGCGTGATTGATTTTGCACAGCACTTGTCACTTTATACCTAGCATATATTCATATATATTCATTCGCCGGGGAATTTAAAAATGAGAGATTTTCACATGCTAAGTACAGATCTGGTAAAATAAAATGTTGATTTGATGCGATGTAGAATTTTAAACACCCTATTGTGAAAATGTTGTAACCTGTTGAACATCTGATGCCTTAATGTGCACATAGGTTGCTAATCCATAGCGTGATTGATTTAGCACACCACTTGTCACTTTATATCTAATATATATTCATATATACATTGATTTGCCGGGTAATCGAAAAAATAAAAAATAAGAGATTTGAACATGCCAAGTATAGATGTGGCAATACATAATGATGATTTGATGTGATGTAGAATTGTAAACACCCTATTGTAAAAATATCATAACCTGTTAAACATCTGGTACCTTAATGTGCATATTGGTTGCCAACCCATAATGTGATTGATTTTGCACAGAACTTGTCACTTTATATCTAACATACATTTATATATATTTATTCACCGGGGAATTACAAAATGAGAGATTTGTACATGCCAAGCATATATCTGGTAATACACAATGATGATTTGATGTGATATAGAATTTTAAATACTCTATTGTGAAATATGTCATATTTATTGCCTAAATTATTTTGTTTTGAGACCTGTATAACTGAAAATAATATATAGGTACAAGTTTCTTGAAAATATGGAATATATGAATATGAATTATCTGGCAGTGCACTGATTGGAAATTGTGTTTTCTACTATTGAAATTAGATATGAATGACAGATGTCTGTTTTATCCATTAAAAGATGGCACTCACATTAGTATGGGGAATGACAGCATAGACTTGGTTTGTTTAGAGAGAGAGTGGTAAGAAATGAAGGACTAACAATATGCATTTAATAGTGGTGCACCGGAAGGGAGGCAGTCCAGTGGCAGGCTAGTTAGCTGAAACGCGTCGACTTGCTTTGCTACTTTGGGAGTCACTGTTTGTACAAATCAGTAAATGAATTGAACGATCCTGTGCAGCGTCATGATCTTCCTGTGGGGAGTGAAGTTATGGTGATGTGAAAATCTTACAGTTTGGTGCGGCTGTTAAAGACTGAAGAATGTCTATCGACATGAGAATATATATATATCCATATGTGTGTGTGTGTGTGTTTATATATATAAATATGTGTAAATATATGTATATATGTGCATGTACGTATATATTTTTGTTTTTATATATTCACTGAAAAAAACAAGGTAACAGGGACGTTATAGTTAGGTTCTGAATTTACTCAAACAAAACCATATAAATTCAGCAGTTATATATAGTTGGAGTTATTTCAAGTAACTATAACTCGCGCCCTAGGGAACTATAACTCACACTCCACCATGCACAGTTAACAATGTATTAATGAATAGCGCACGGCAGGAAATAACAAATAATTTAAAGGACATAATTTCACTCTCACAGATCTCTATATTACAGCTCTGGGGTCAGGGTACCTCCACCCTGACCCCTTATGCCACTTTTAATTTGGGACCAGATCTGTGAGTGGGTGCATCAGTGTCTGAGTGGGACTGTGAGTGGGTGCATGAGGGTCTGATTGGGTCTGTGAGTAGGTGTGTGAGTGGGTATGTGATAGTCTGGGTGTGAGTGGATGCATGAGGGTCTGAGTGGGTCCGTGAGCCGATGTGTGATGTCTGAGTGGATCTATGAGTGGGTGCATGAGTGTCTGAGTGGGTCTGTGAGTGGCTGTGTGAGTGTCTCAGTGGGTCTGAAAGGGGGTGTATGACTCTCTGAGTGGGTCTGTGAGTGGGTGCATGAGTGACTGTGTGCTTCTTTGAGTTAATAATTCAGTGTGTGGATGAGTCTGTGAATGGTTTTAAAAAAAATGTTCACCGATATTAGCGAATTTGCCGCGATGCTCAGTGTGGTCCACCCATGTAATATCACAACAACTTTGTGAATATTACACGGCGTGAAAACAAAATATTTTTAAGGTCAGAATTTGATCCTCAAAGACCCCTATATCACAGCCCTGACCCATTATATGACTTATCAAATGTATTTTCCTGCCCTGGGGACTGTGTCCCATCACCTAAAATAGCAGCCACAACTTTCTGGTCAGGTTACAGCCAGCCAGCCAGTCACAGCATTCCTGTTGACACATGCATTTGCAAATACACCACAATCGCCGCAAAAACCTTGCGATGGACCCACGGCCCTAGATATACACATTTATTTCCTCTTTAATTTCTCAAAACTACTGGACAGATTTACACCAAATATGCAAACGCGTAATCTGTGTAGTGAAACCTACCTTTCTGCCAATTTGGTGTAAATCTGTCCAGTGGTTTAGGCTGTACTCATTTTGAAAACTTCTAGAGGAATTAAGGTGAGAAACGCACATTTTTTGCCCCCCCGCCCTATCCACCTCCCCTTTTTCTCGGCTGCCGCTTAACTGGTCACCACAAACTTTCAAATAATAACTGGGGCACTTTCTTGGGAAAATTTCATGAAGATCTGTCAAACGGTGCCAAAGACATAGGCAAGTCAAAAACCCCAGACCTTATACAATCATATTAAACCTGAATTGTAAACGTTGCAAGAGCAAAATAATGTATTACTTGCATCACTTTTTGGCATGAAGAAAAAGAAAGAAATAGATTCGATAAACATAAGCAAATAATATCAAAAACTGAGCAGTATGGTAGAATACTGGGTTAAAAGATTGGATGACTGGAAACATATCTGTGGAGCATATTACAGAAAAAGGTTTCTATCAACATTTTCCGCAAATATTTAAAATCAAATGTTTCTGGTGAGCCTGTAAGAATATCCCAATGCCCAATAGGCAATTGTGTTAGGCTGGAGAGGAATTGTGCCTTATTTGCGAATAGGAATTTTCAAGACAGTAGGGGCCAGATGTACGTAGCTTTAGGTTTGTGATTTCCTAATAGCCTATATTTGTGATTCGCTATTAGGAAATCACAAACGGTTATGTACTGCAGTGTGTTTAACAATGTTTGCAACTCCCAAATTCCCAAATACATCGCAAGGGACCTGCGGAAGTACCTCATACAGTCCTGAAATGTTGCTTGCATTTAGGGTGCTGTCCTGGTTTTATAATGGAATAAACAGGACTACTGCTTCCAGAATTCAACGATTGAAATCTGGATTGAATGAGCTACCAACAAATGGATCAGCGCAAGGTGTGAGCTCTGTAAATTGTAACCTAATTAGTGCCGTTTAGCAATACCGCACTTGCACAATGGAATACCTGCATCTCTCTACCTTCAGTCAATCCTCTATGAAAACTCGGACATGTGCTAAATATACTAAAATCTGCTGGGACAGATGATGAAAAACCACGACTGCCCAGGCCAATCCAGGACGCTTGGTCAACCAATCCTCTTCTGAGCGGTAGACCACTTTTGTCGACAGGACCTGCTACAACTACCCTCATACTGTCCACTCCAAGGACCAGCGTGTAGCCATCCAGAAGGTGATTTGCCTCTGAAGGAAAATCACAGAGCCTACAAGTATTTGGGACAGCTAAGAGAGTAGCAGTGAAGGGGAGAGATGAGAAAGAGCAGGAATGGAGAAGAGGTGGGAGAAAGAAGAGACAAAAGAAGAGATGAACGACAGCAGGATAGAATGGAGAAGGAAAAGCACATATGTAGAAGGGACATGAAGGCAGTACAGGTGCGAAGGAAGAGAAAGCTACGATGCAGAGGATAGGACAGTGGAAATGTCCAGTTAAGAAGTGAAGAAAAGACCTGAGCTGAGTAAAGTGGAGAGGGTCAGAGATTGGACAGAAACAAGTTGTGATAGAAGAGAGAGCAGAGCGAGGCTGGCAGCCTGAGTATAGCAGGGGCTTAACCCTCAATGGTGCAGCAAGTGCACTGGCAGCGAGGGCCAGAGGTGTGAGGGGCCACTTCACTCCAACTATGTCTGCTTTTTACTATAAAACAGGGACCAGAGAGGTTCAATTTCCTTACTTGCCTCAGCGTCTAGGGAACCAATGCTACGTCGCTGATGGATTGAAGGGGAGAGGAGAGAGAGAGCAAGGATAGAAGGGAAAGAGCGAAAAAAACAATGAACAGATAAAAGTGGTGACAGACCAGGGGCGACATAAAAAGACACAACAAACTATAGAGAAGGGTTAGAGAGCAGAGCAGAGGGAAACTAGAGGCAAAGAGGCAGCACCAGTGGAAGAAGTGAACCATGCCTGTGATGGAAGAGGATAACATCCTCCTGTTCAATATATTGGCCAATGGTACCTGTTTTTAACAAATTAAACACTGGGGCCCATATTTATACTTTCCTGGTAGGGAGTATTGTTAACTCACAGAGAGTGGATTCTCCCTTCAAAAATCCCCTCTTGTTCTAAAGAGTGGGTTTAGAAACTGGTTCCCGGGGTCGAAGATACTCAAGGGTTCCAC
Source organism: Pleurodeles waltl (assembly GCF_031143425.1). NCBI lineage: Eukaryota > Metazoa > Chordata > Amphibia > Caudata > Salamandridae > Pleurodeles > Pleurodeles waltl. Next base: position 466,491,382 of record NC_090450.1, read on the forward strand.
GACTCCAAATTTGTAAAATTGAATTGCCTACCCATCATGTTGTGGGGCAACAGTACTATTGAACCCAAACTGATTAACAAGTACTCTTCAAACTTGGCTCTCCGCACAGTGAAGGTAAGCTGTCCAAGCCCTACTCAAAGCTTACTCAATGAGGTGGTGTAGATGTAGAAACTCAGAACACAATCAACACCGTATGGTTTGCCAGTGAAACTGCTGCTCCAGTCAGTGCTCTATTTGATAAAAGAGAAGTACTTTAATATTCATAGGAATAATAAATTACGCATAAAATGTGAATAGGCAAAGGAGGACAGATTACCTAGCTAGAGACTTGGCACTCAACAATACCAAAGAATTTGAGCACGCTTATGTGTTTTTGAAGGACCAGCAAAAAACCTTTCTGGGCCCTCAGAACTGCTTACAGAACAAGTTGCACATCCAAGGCTTTCAAGCAAAAACAATCTGTGACAAGGGCACTGCCCACTAGCGATGGGGATAATCTAATTGGGGGATTGCCTGATCAAGGTGCTGGTACACCTTAAACCGACTGAGGTGAAACAAGAGGTTTAAGGAAGGTCTGTGGCACCTAACCCACTGGTTGCAGTAAAGAGTTCTGATGGCTGGGTATCCGTTGGGATGGTTGCAGGCACCAATGAACACAGGAATCACAATGAAAGAGTTTGACAAAATATAGGGGTTGTGCTATGAATAGGGGGGTGAATGATAATAACCCCAGAACCTCTTGGCTAGAACCAAAATTCAAACAGTTCTGGGTCCAGGATGAACTCCGATAGCTGCTGCTCAGACTCGTCAGGACTGGGGTTGAAATTGAAGTAATCCTCGTCATCTCGTGTGTTTGGGGGAAACAGAAGTCTCAGATATGCCCCCCCCCCTCACATTACGGGTTAGGGTCTAGGGCTGAAGTAGGATCACCTTCATAACAGCAAAAAGCGACAGCTCTTTCCCTCGGCTCTAGTTGACCTTGTGCAGTCCTAGATGTCTCCCGGGTACATGGTTGAGAGTACTTTGGCCCATATTTATACTTTTTGACGCAAAACTGCGCTAATGCAGTTTTGCGTCAAAAAAATTAGCGCCGGCTAACGCCATTCTGAAGCGCCATGCGGGCGCCGTATTTATTGAATGACGTTAGCCGGCGTTAGCCGCCGGCGCCGTCTGGTGTGCGTTAAAAAAAACGACGTACACCAGGCAGCGCCGGCGTAGGGGGATATGGGGCTTGGCCGTCAAGAAATGGGGCAAGTCAGGTTGAGGCAATTTTTTCGCCTCAACCCGATTTGCGCCATTTTTTTTCACTCCCAACCCCCATAGAAATGACTCCTGTCTTAGCAAAGACAGGAGTCATGCCCCCTTGCCCAATGGCCATGCCCAGGGGACTTCTGTCCCCTGGGCATGGTCATTGGGCATAGTGGCATGTAGGGGGGCACAAGTCAGGCCCCCCTATGCCACAATTTTTTTTTTTTTTTAAACTTACCTGAATGTCCCTGGGATGGGTCCCTCCAGCCTTAGGTGTCCTCCTGGGGTGGGCAAGGGTGACAGGGGGTGTCCCTGGGGGCATGGGAGGGCACCTCTGAGCTCCTTCAGAGCCCACAGGTCCCTTAACGCCTGCCTTTTGCAGGCGCTAAAAAATGGCGCAAAAGCGGCCATCCTTCATTTTTTTTTACCCGCCCACTCCCGGGCGTGAATTTTGCCCGGGAGTATAAACCCGACGCACATGCCTCGGAGTCGATTTTTTAGACGGGAACGCCTACCTTGCATATAATTAACGCAAAGTAGGTGTCCACGCTAAAAAATGACGCTAACTCCATGGACTTTGGCGCTAGACGCGTCTAACGCCAAAGTATAAATATGGAGTTAGTTTTGCGTCGCAATTGCGTAAAAAAAAACGACGCAATTCCGGCGCAAACGGAGTATAAATATGCCCCTTTGTGCTCCTGATAGTGGCGTTCTAGTGTTTTAGATTTATTGTTATGATTTTGTAGTGTTGGCATTACAGGATTGCAGTTGCTATACCTTAGCTGTAGAGTTGTGTCAGTCTCATGTTGTCATAATGTTGTTGTATGCTGTAGTTGTTGTGTTGAACTGCCTTCGTAGTAAACTTGTTTTAAGTGTTGTGGGTGCACTGTTGCAATGTTAGTGTTAGGCTGTAGTAGTAGTGGAAGCGCTGAATTGTAGTTCTGGAATTAAAACAGTGATTGCTGTTGGCAGCTAAAAGTTTAGGACAGCAGGGCTTGGAGATCGACAACTGTTTCCAGCAGATCACTACTCAGCAACTAAGTTTCATGGCAATAGGCTGGACACAATAATGGCTTATGAGAGCAGAACACAGCAAAATCTTTTGTCTAAATAAGTGATTTTAAAAGGTCAAACGACAACATTTGTATAAAACTTCTTGCTCCAGACCAGCATCATCAGTCTCTGTCACTAAAAGCCTTTCAAGGCCGTACATTGAAATCCAGCTCAAGTGCCAGCTGCACAGGAACCAGTCTGAAAATGTACCCGCTGCAGCTCAAGACGAAAAACAGATGGTATTTATTATAATAGTCTGCTCTGGCACAAACCTTACACTGGCTTTATGAGCAACATGAATAAACGAAATCCATACCACAAAAAAAGCTGGGTTATTAGACAAAAGTCGTAAATCCTTGGCCCATTGCTTCATTTACTTGAAGGCCAAAGTTGTTGTGGTCAGCGATTGTTATGCTTTGACCTCACACGTATTTATTTGTCTGTTTATTTATTTCGTTGTTTCTTTATTTAAGAGATTAATCCAGCGCTGCACATTATTGTGTGTCACTTCAGAACTATGTTGTGCATGACATTCTGAAATAAACCATTTAGCGTGTAAATGTCGAATCTGAAATCTGTGTTCTTCTTTCTCCTCTGCACCCCGACCTGCGTGTTCTTTTCTTCTTTCTTCATCTGTGTTCTTCATCTGTGTTCTTCTTTCTCCTCTGCACCCCGACCTGCGTGTTCTTTTCTTCTTTCTTCCTCTGTGTTCTTCATCTGTGTTCTTCTTTCTCCTCTGCACCCCGACCTGCGTGTTCTTTTCTTCTTTCTTCATCTGTGTTCTTCTCTGCACCCCGACCTGCGTGTTCTTCTCCTCTTCTGTATTTTTCTCTGCGTGTTCCTTTTCTTGCTCTGTGGCCTCTCCTCCTCTTCTGGACGCTTCCCCTCTGCTTCTCAGGTCTCTCCTCTTCTGCCTGACTCTTCTTCTTGACTCTTCTCTCTTCTCTCTTGACTCTTCTCTCCTCTTCTTCTTTACTCTTCTTCTTCTTGACTCTTCTCCTCTTCTCCTCTTCTTCTTGACTCTTCTCCTCTTCTTCTTGACACTTCTCTCTTCTCTCTTGACTCTTCTCTCCTCTTCTTCTTGACTCTTCTCTCTTCTGTTCTTCCTGACTCCCCTCCCCCTCTGTAATCCCCTCCCCTATCTTTTCTCCCCTCCCCTCCCCTCTACCTGACCCCCCGACCCTCGGCTTTCCCGCCGCCACCTCCTGCTCGGCCCCGCCCCCCCCTGCTCCCATTTGTCGCCCCCCTCCCGCCCCCCACCCCCAGCTGACCCCTCCTCCCTCTTATGGCGGCCGCTGCGCGGCAGAGTCAGCGACCCTTGACCCGAGGGTAGGTCGCTCCCCCTGCCGCTGCAGCTCCACCAGCCCAGGCTCCTGAAACCTCCCAGCAAGACCTGCTAAAACAGTAAGTATTCCCCCCGCCCAGCCCCGCGCTACTCACCTCTCCTTTTCCTGTACTTCTGTCTTCTGCCTTCCGCTCTCTCCTCCAACCTCTCTCCGCACCTCTGCTGTCCATTTCACTTCGCTCTCTGCTCCTCTTCCGCAGCCCACTTGCTGCGTGTTCTCTCTTCTTTCTTCATCTGTGTTCTTCATCTGTGTTCTTCTTTCTCCTCTGCACCCCGACCTGCGTGTTCTTTTCTTCTTTCTTCATCTGTGTTCTTCTTTCTCCTCTGCACCCCGACCTGCGTGTTCTTTTCTTCTTTCTTCATCTGTGTTCTTCATCTGTGTTCTTCTTTCTCCTCTGCACACCCACCTGCGTGTTCTTTCTTCTTTCTTCATCTGTGTTCATCATCTGTGTTCTTCTTTCTCCTCTGCACCCCGACCTGCGTGTTCTTTTCTTCTTTCTTCATCTGTGTTCTTCATCTGTGTTCTTCTTTTTCCTCTGCACCCCGACCTGCGTGTTCTTTCTTCTTTCTTCATCTGTGTTCTTCATCTGTGTTCTTCTTTCTCCTCTGCACCCCGACCTGCGTGTTCTTTTCTTCTTTCTTCCTCTGTGTTCTTCTCTGCACCCCGACCTGCGTGTTCTTCTCCTCTTCTGTATTTTTCTCTGCATGTTCCTTTTCTTCCTCTGTGGCCTCTCCTCATCTTCTGGACGCTTCCCCTCTGCTTCTCAGGTCTCTCCTCTTCTGCCTGACTCTTCTTCTTGACTCTTCTCTCTTCTCTCTTCTCTCTTGACTCTTCTCTCCTCTTCTTCTTTACTCTTCTTCTTCTTGACTCTTCTCCTCTTCTCCTCTTCTTCTTGACTCTTCTCCTCTTCTTCTTGACTCTTCTCTCTTCTCTCTTGACTCTTCTCTCTTCTCTCTTGACTCTTCTCTCCTCTTCTTCTTTACTCTTCTTCTTGACTCTTCTCTCTTCTGTTCTTCCTGATCCTCCTCCCCCTCTGTAATCCCCCCTCCCCTATCTTTTCTCCCCTCCCCTCTACCTGACCCCTCCACCCTCCGCTTTCCCGCCGCCACCTCCTGCTCGGCCCCGCCTCCCCTGCTCCCATTCGTCGCCCCCCTCCCGCCCCCAGCCCTGCCTCCGTCTTATGGCCCGTCTGCGCCCGTCCGCGCCTGGACCGCGCCCAGTGCCACGACCACTGGCCCCCAGCACTCCCAAACCCCTCAGCACCGCTACGACCCAAACACCCTCCACGCCCTCAACCCGGGGCGCTCCCGTACCTGCTTCCAAGCCAACCCTAAATGCACCCATGGACCCTTCGCATGCCTCTCCTGCAAACTCACCTTCCACCGCGTAACCACCCCTCCCGCCAGCCCACACGCCAACAATCACCTCAAATGCATCCTGATCAACGCACGATCCGTCCACAAGCACGCCATTGAACTATGGGACCTCCTGGACTCCACCACACCGGACGTCGCGTTCATCACTGAGACCTGGATGAACGCCTCTTCGGCCCCCGGCATCGCCATAGCCATCCCCGACGGCTACAAGATCTCCAGGAGAGACCGCACCAACCATGTCAGTGGAGGAATCGCCATCGTCTTCAAGGACTTCATCAACGTCACCACCTCCACCAAAGACTCCCCCCTCGCTGCCGAACACCTGCACTTCCAGATCCACACCGACCCAAGGACCACCCTCAGAGGAACTCTCATCTACAGACCCCCTGGACTACGCGCCCTCTTCAGCGACTCTATCACTGACTTCATCTCCCCACACGCCCTTGCCTCGCCGGACTACATCCTCCTCGGTGACTCAACTTCCACCTGGAACAGAACAACGACCCCAACACCACCGCCCTGCTCGACAACCTCGACAACCTCGGTCTCAAGCAACTGGTGAACACCCCCACCCACATCGCCAGACACACGCTCGACCCCATCTTCTCCGCCAGCAACCACGTATCCTTCAGCCACTCCTCCGTAATACACTGGACCGACCACAGATGTGTCCACTCACCTTCCGACGCGAGACTCGCCACCTCCGCACACAATCCATCCCACGCAGACATTGGAACAAAATCCCTGCGGAACAGCTTCTCTCCACTCTCAGCGACAACCAACCCACCTTCTCCACCGACCTCAACAACGCAGCCCTCCGCCTCACGCATTGGGTCACCAACTGCGCAGACAACCTCGCACCCCTCAGACGCCTTCCAAGACAGACCAACACCAGGAAACCTCTTTGGTTCACAGACACCCTCAAAGAATCTAAAAAAAACTGCTGCACCCTCGAGAAAGCCTGGCGCAAGGACCACACCGCAGAAAACATGTCTGCCCTCAAAAACGCCACCCGCGAACACCACCATCTGATCCGCGCCACCAAAAGAACTTCCTTCACAGACAGACTGGACAAGAACACTCACAACAGCAAAGAACTCTTCAACATTGTCTAAGAGCTCTCCAATCCCAAAGCCAACGCCAACGCCATCACGCCCTCACAAGACCTCTGCAACTCCCTCCCCACCTTCTTCCATCGTAAGATCACCGACCTACATGACAGCTTCGGACACCAGACCCAGCCAACCACCACAGAACCTACAACCCCAGCCATCACCCTCAACGCCTGGACTCACATCAGCACGGAAGAGACCAAAGCTACCATGAACTCCATCCACTCCGGTGCCCCCTCGGACCCCTGCCCACACTTCATCTTTAACAAAGCCGACGACATCATCGCCCCGCATCTCCAGACCATCATCAACAGCTCGTTTGCTTCTGCCACCTTCCCTGAGAGCTGGAAACACGCAGAAGTCAACGCCCTACTGAAGAAACCTACGGCGGACCCCAGCGACCTGAAGAACTTCCGCCCCATCTCGCTCCTTCCCTTCCCTGCCAAAGTCATAGAGAAGACCGTCAACAAGCAACTTACCAACTTCCTTGAAGACAACAACCTACTCGACCCCTCTCAGTCCAGATTACGAGCCAATTACAGCACAGAAACCGCCCTCATCTCAGTCACAGACGACATCAGAACTCTGATGGACAACGGAGAAACAGTCGCCCTCATCCTCCTCGACCTCTCGGCTGCCTTCGACACCGTCTGCCACCGAACCCTAATATCCTGCCTCTGCTCCACTGGTATCCAAGGACAGGCCCTGGACTGGATCTCCTCGTTCCTCTCCAACCGCTCCCAAAGAATCTACCTCCCACCGTTCTGCTCAGACCCCACCGAGATCATCTGCGTCGTCCCTCAAGGCTCCACGCTCAGCCCGACTCTCTTCAATGTCTACATGAGCCCCCTCTCCGACATCGTACGCAAACACAACATCAATATCACCTCCTACGCCGACGACACTCAGCTGATACTTTCCCTCACCAAGGACCCCACCAGCGCCAAGACCAACCTGCAAGATGGAATGAAAGAGGTTGCAGAATGGATGAAACTCAGCCGTCTGAAACTGAACTCAGACAAAACGGAAGTCCTCATCCTCAGAAACACCCCGTCTGCCTGGGACGACTCCTGGTGGCCCACGGCCCTTGGCACCGCACCAACCCCCTCAGACCACGCACGCAACCTCGGATTCATCCTGGACCCTCTTCTCACCATGTACCAAACAAGTCAACGCCGTATCATCCTCCTGCTTCTTCACCCTCTGCATGCTCCAAAAGATCTTCAGTTGGATCCCCGCCAACACCAGAAAGACTGTGACCCACGCCCTCGTCACGAGCCGCCTGGACTACGGTAACACCCTATACACAGGAACCACGCTAAACTCCAGAAACGTCTGCAGCGAATACAAAACGCCTCCGCCCGCCTCGTCCTCGACATACCCTGCAACAGCCACATCTCCACCCACCTGAGACACCTGCACTGGCTTCCCGTCAACAAAAGGATCACCTTCCGGCTCCTCACCCACACACACAAAGCCCTCCACAACAAGGGACCCGAATACCTCAACCGTCGCCTCAGCTTCTACACGCCCACCCGTCAACTTCGCTCCGCCAACCTCGCACTCGCCGCCGTCCCTCGCATCCGCCGCACCACGGCAGGTGGGAAATCCTTCTCCTACCTGGCGGCCAAGACATGGAATTCCCTCCCCACCAACCTCAGGACCACCCAGGACCACCTCGCATTCCAGAGGCAACTCAAGACCTGGCTCTTCGAGCAGCAGTAATCCCCTCCCCCTAGCGCCTTGAGACCCTCACGGGTGAGTAGTGCGCTTTATAAATGTTTTTTTATTTGATTTGATTTGATTTGATTTGAAATTCGTCTCTGTAGCATTTCTCTAGCTAGTCACCAGAAAACATCCACTCGTGCCAAGGATGCTAAAGGACTCCCTCTTTGGCCAAGTCCTTCAAGCAAACTTTAGTTTAAACTAATTTGAATACATTTTAAAGCAAACTGTCAAATATTACATTGGCCCCATGTCGTTTGACTCAGTAATATCGTACCTTTGCTATCTCAAGGTTTATTGAACGATTCACGCAGGATACCTAACAATTATTAAAGGAAACTTATTCGTTTTCATTAATGAGGGAAGTGTTCATCCTTTGGGGTGGTCAAGGCCACCATGGTAATCATGAATTCTGGACTGTATAATAATTCTGCTGGCTAATGATTCCTATTTGATAATAATTGGGGGGAAATGGGTATATTTTGTGGGTCACTGTTGGTTCCCCATGGGTCAGTTCAGTGGCCCCAGAGAGTATAGACCGAGAAGCCTCACAGAGTTCAGAAAGGCATAGAACTGGCAAGTGACCCTGCAGAAGTGGGCCATTGTCCATGCACTATCGCCTTAAGCAGGGTAGTCCATCCGAGTGTATATTAGACTACCCTGGCTTTAGGCTGGAAGTGGGATATATTGGAAATGGCCTTTCTGCAGGGTCACCCCCAAACATTTTTGCCTTCCTCCTTCTCTTTTTCCGACCTCATTTTTGCTGACTTTATGACTCTGCACACTTTACCACTGCTAATCAGTGCTAAAGCGCATATGTTCTCTCCTTAAAACATGGTGACATTGGCTCATACCCAATTGGCTTATTTAATTTACTTGTAAGTACCTAGTCAAGTGCACTAAATGTGCCCAAGGCCTGTAAATTAAATGCTACTAGTGGGCTGCAGCACTGGTTGTGCCACCCCCATAAGTAGCCCCCCAACACACACAATTTCTCAGGCCTGCCTCTGCAGTGACTGTGTGTGCAGTTTCACTGCCACTTCAACTTGGCATTTAAAAGTACTTGCCAAGCCTTAAACTCCCCTTTTTCTATATATAAGTCACCCCTACGGCGGGCCATAGGCAACCCATAGGGCAGGGTGCTATGTAGGTAAAAGGCAGGACATGAACATGTGTGTTCTATATGTCCGGGTAGTGTAAAAATTCTAAATTTGTTTTTACACTGCTGTGAGGCCTGCTCCTTTCATAGGATAGCATTGGGGCTACCCTCATATACGGTTTGAGTGGTAGATCCTGATCTGAAAGGAGTAGCCAGGTCATACTTAGCATGGCCAGAATGGTGATACAATATCCTGCTTAATGGCGAAGTTGGATTTTATATTACTATATTATAAATGCTACTTTTAGAAAGTGAGCATTTCTCTACACTTAAATCCTTCTATGCTTTCCAATCCACTGCTGGCTAGGTTTAGTTGACAGCTCCCTTGTGCATTCACTCAGACACACCCCAAACACAGGATACTCAGCCTCACTTGCATACATCTGCATTTTGAATGGGTCTTCCTGGGCTGGGAGTGTGGAGGGCTTGACTCTTGCATGTCAAAGGACAGTAGCATGCCCTCACACAAAGGACTGCCACACCCCCTACTGGGACCCTGGAAGACAGGATGGAACAGGATGGCACTTCTAAGCCACTCTTTGAAGACTCCCCCACCTCAAAAGCACATTTGGGTATTTAAGCAAGGTCTCTGACCCTACCAACTTGGAAACTTCTGAGGTAGATACTCTACCTGACAAGACCCTTCCTGGAGAAGAGAACCTGAACCAGAACCTGCATCCTGCCAAGAAGAACTGCCTGGCTGCCCAAAGGACTCACCTGACTGCTTTCTGTGAAGGACTGCTGCCTTGCTGTTGCCCTGCTGCCTTGCTGCTCTCTGGCTGTGGTGAGAAGTGCTCTCCAAGGGCTTGGATAGAGCTTGCCTCCTGTTCCCTGAAGTCTCAGGATCAAAAAGACTTCACCTCTGCAAGAAGGACTCCTTGTGCGGTGAAAATCGACGCATAGCCTGCCAAACCGGAACGACGCAGGCCAATTTCGCAACGAGGAGATTGACACAGCGCCAGCATAGTGACCTGAAATTAGATGCACGGCCCACTGGATCGATGCACAGCCAAGCTGGAACGACGCAGCCTGACTTCCAGAGAGGAATTGACGCAGCGCCGGGTGTACAGTAGAAATTTCCACGCAACGGCCACTGGATCGACGCAGCCCCTGTGACTTCGTCCTGTCAGCCCCGGAAATCCACGCATCGTCCTCGGGGTGTCCAAAAACCCCGCAACCCGAAGAGGATCTACGACCGAGCAACGGAAATCCACGCACAGCCGCCCCTGCATGAAAACTAAACGATGCATCGCCATGTGGGGCCCAAGAAATTGACACACACCTCCCTGTTTTGCACACATCTGCTCCACTGCTGTTCTATGCGGATATTTTGAACGCAAACCAGGTACTTTGTGCTTGAAAGAGACATCTATTGCTTTTAAAAGACTAAAGACACATATTACTTTTACAATGATATCGCAACATATACTTATTGCATCTTAATCGCTTTGATCTGCATTTTATCAGATAAATATTATATATTTTTCTAAACACTGTGTGGTGTATTTTTGTGGTGCTATGCTGTGTTATTGCATGACTTATTGCACAAATACTTTACACATTGCCTTCTAAGTTAAGCCTGACAGCTCAGTGCCAAGCTACTAGAGGGTGGGCACAGGATAATTTGGGTTGTGTGTGACTTACCGTGACTAGAGTGAGGGTCCTTGCTTGGACAGGGGTTAACCTGACTGCCTACCAAAGGGCCCATTTCTAACAGTCATCTTTCTCCTTCCCTTTTTATTTGATTATATCGATTTGCATTGTATTATTTGTTGCATCTTAGTTTGATAATTTATATATTTTTTAACTCTTTAGAACTGTATTGCATAGCAACATTTATTTCCCCGGTCATCTACACACTCACATTCAAGATAGGTATTGCGTCGCTGTTTTCTGAATTACTGAGCTGAGCAGATGTGCAACGCTTGCTGGGATGCATAACCACAACTCAGAAAAAGTTGAGGTGCATGGATGTTGCATGAGGAGAATGTTAGGAATTGAATGAGAGTATGTGTACCTCCAAGTGTGTTGGTGCCTGACTTTTGGGAGTTCATATACTTTTCAACAAAGCAAAAGGGGTTATTAACAATGGGGCCTATTTATGAGAGCCAGTTTACATTGTTCTTGCACCATGCAATGTAGTGCAAGAGCGACGCAAACCTTACGTGTGATTTATGAAGCCATGCAAGGCCACTTTGCACTGCCCTGAGTTGCTCCGTAAATCTGAAGTAAGGCAACTCAGTGCAAATCATTGCATTGCCTTACTCTGCCCTGGGAAGGTGGGCCATGGGTGTTGGATATGCACCCACTCAACATCGATGTTTTTTGACACATTCCCAGAATAACCAGAACTGGTAGAACTGGGAATGTGCCATAATGATACGCCTTCTCAGGTGAGACGTGACGAGGAAAATGTCTTTATTTTTCCTCTCTACTTCCTTTTTGGGTTGGTTTTGTACAGGAAGTGTTCCCTCCTGCACAAAAACAATCCTGCTTGTAACACAGGCACCCTTGCACAATGATGCAAGGGTGTCTGCATTGGAGCAAGGCTGCCAATAGAGTCCCAGCACAGGGGAAAAGGTAGGAATGCACTGTATTGCCTTAAATACAGACATTCTGCCATTTTGCCTGTCACGCAGTGCAGCACAGCGGAGCAAGGTGACTTGCTGCACTGAACTGTGTGAAATTCTTGTAAATAGGCCACAATGATTCTAAATATGGCACACAGCCAGCTTGGGATGTTTTCTTTTGGAGATGTTTGAATAAAGGTTTTCTGAACCCATAACTGTATGTGAAGTACTCAGACTGTTTACTTTCTAGAAGGTTAACTATATTACACCTCATCTGTCACATAAAGAACTATGGGGGTCATTACAAGCTTGGCGGGCTGCTACTGCCAATGCGGCCGCACTCCCGCGGTCCCCATTACAACATCCCCGCTGGGCCGGCGGGCGCAAACCTAGTTTACGCCCGCCGGCCCAGCAGGGATGCGGCCGCAACATGGGAGCCGGCTCCTAATGGAGCCGGCGGTGTTGCGGCCGTGCGACGGGTGCAGTAGCACCCGTCGTACTTTTCACTGTCTGCTATGCAGACAGTGAAAAGCTGCACGGGGCCCTTTTAGGGGGCCCCAGGACTCCCCTTACCGCCAGCCTCTTCCTGGCGGTGCAAACCGCAAGAAACATGCTGGCGGTAGGGGAGTCATAATCCCCGGGGCAGCGATGCTTGCAGCACTGCCCTGGCGGATTATCACCGCCGGGGCTAAAACGTCGGGAAACCGCCGGCCCCGGCGGTGCGACCACGGCGCTACCGCCGCGGTCATAATATGGGTCTACGTACCGCCAGCCTGTTTGCGGTACGGATGCCACTTTAGCCCTGGCGGTCTCAGACCGCCAGGGTCGTAATGACCCCCTATGTCCGCTCTTGTACCGATGAGTGCCAATCAGACACACCCTAGGATATAGAGGTTATACAGCATTAGCAGGGCAATTGGGGATATTTTCTTTTAATTCTAGATGCAGAATAACAAATCCCAACAGGCAAATAAAAAAGGCTGAGTTGTAGTCATTTTCCATGACTGGTTGGAAAAACTGCAGAACTCAGGGGCTTTTTTATGAGAGGCTTGTGCTGCCCGAGTGTCACATTTCCTGACGCTCCGGTGTTGCAAACCTCTCAACCATACTTCAACAAGCCAACCTCTCAACTTTGCCTGGCTTTGAATGGCTAATAGATATGGAGTAAGACAAACAAGCACAAGTTGCTGTGTTGCCTTACTCTGCACCAGGGAGGAATTCCATGGGCGTTGCAGTGGGTTTTCCCATGCAACACCCTTGGGTTTTGATGCTGCGCTAGATTTAGTCAATCACACAATCCTGGGAAAGCGCCAAAACCTGGCGAAGGTGCCCCTTCCTGCACAAAACAATTCTGCATGCAGCGCAGACACACTTGCACGTTGGTGCAAGGGTGTCTGTGTTGGTGCTAGGCAGCCAATGGTGTGTCAGCGCAGGGGGAAAGGACAGGAATGCACAACATTGCATAAATACAGTGCATTCCTGTCGTTTCACACTAGTGTAGGGCAGCACAGGAAGAAGATTTCAGGTGCTGCATTACTCCAATTCCCTTTACATAAAGCCCTTATTGTGGGTGGTAAAGACCACTTTTAAAATACTGTTAATAGTTCTAAATAACAAGGAGAAAGCACAATAAAAAGTGTTCTTCCTCTCTGTTTCATGAAAGACATGCTAGCGCAGGTGTATAAATAAAAATTATTAATGGGTATTCATGTATTTTGAATAAGGGATTTGTGTAGAAAATCATAAAGTAGAGAAATAATACACGCATTCGAAAATGTGATTACGATGAGTGGACTCCAATGTTCATGAAGTATACTTATTAATATTCTAATACTGTGAAATGTTGAATATATGTTTGACTAATGTAGTAATATGTCAACTTTATTAAGTGTAGGCCTTAACGTAGCGAAGGTCTTGGCCTACTTGCCAGGCCTCATGTCAAAAAGCTGTATTTCTTAATGCTTAATAAATGGCTGTCCTAGGAGTTAAACTGTGATTTTCCATTTGCATTGTTTAAATGTGCTCCTAGCTGAGAATTGTTTCCCATGAGAACCGACTGCTAGAAGATGCTGTTCTTGCTAATGTAAAATTTTGTGTGTAATGCGTGTGAGACTGGCTTCCTCAGGAGAAGAACAATGGAGATACTAACTGGAGTAGAAGCTGCAACAATATTGTAACCTGACAAGCCGGATGATGAGGACATTGCAGGACAACCAATTAACAACATGTGAACGGAGTAATTCATAGATTTGGAGTTTTAGTTTTATTGGACAAAGTGTGAACATGCGATGAATTGACCAATAGGTATTTGGGAAATAGTTTCACTAGTTTTGATTTAACGACTCTGCACTGAGAAGAAAGCAGCATTTAGCGCAGCATTCTGCCTTTTGCATTTTTACCTTAAGCATTTGACATAGGGTGATTGCCTATTTTCTTGCTGGTCGAAAGGTCAATATTTTCTTGTGCGTCTTGACAAAGAGACATGCTTAACTTTAATGCTTAAAGACTGCGTTTTCTGAACTCTGATGCGGAATCCTGATGCCTTGCTGATCGACTGATGTCCTGAGGACGAAGACTGACTGCTTGCTGATCCACACTGGGAATGGGTATTATGAATTAGACTGTTGATTATTCTGCATATTTGCTTTTTCTTTCTAGGTACCAAACTGCACTGTTTTGATAGAGCCGTAGTTAGATGTTTTCCAAATTTGTGTTGTTGAATTGTTTTGCATGAAGCCAACATGCTGATGATGATCTGATCCTAGTTAAGGATCCTCACAAATGAAAATCTGCTAATAGGGAAAATTGCATGATGAATTTCTTTGCTGAACTTGAATGTATGTAATCACTCCAACGCAGTTGACTTTGTTTTTAATTTGCACTATAACCTTAGAATGTGTTATAGTTCAAGCTTTCATTAGATTACGTTTCTTCCGCCACGTTGGACAGCCAGTATTGTTTCCGTATGTGTTTAATTTGATTTTGATATTAATCTACATGACTTTAGCATTGTTAATTTAGGGAAATAAATATTCTAACTTTTACTGAAAGGTGTGGTTATTCATGACTGAAAGGCCATGGTGTGTGACAATTTCTGACTCAATTTATTATTACTGTTATTGATTGTTGTTGATTATTGATATTGTGTTTTTGTTATTGATTATTGATTTGCATGTCCTGGAGCTATGGTAAGAACATCTTAATTGTGAGTCAAAAGGTTCATCAACCTAGTTGCGTCCCCTTGTAAGTTTACTTATTCAGGTCAGATGTGCTAACAGACATACCTGATGTGAAATAGACTATTACTGCGCTATATCACTTACTGAAATAAATGCCTGTGTATAAGACATCATGCAAAGTAAGGGTGAATTGGGTGAAAGGTGAGGACTGTACCGTGTAGGTTGCTTGTGTTTTAACATTGTGCAGAGGGATTAGGCACCAGAAGGATCGGTGTTAGAACAATAGTACTGTGAGAATTGGGAAAGCAGGTTGGTCTGTTCTGTAGCAAAATGGGCCCCTATAAGTATAGAGCCTATGACCTAGAACAAGAGTTCTGATAGCCTTTACAGGAATCTGATCGAAATGGAGGCACACCTTCATCATGGAATGTAATAATCATATATGAAACATGTGCTGTTGCTATGCTCTTTGTAAACTGCCTTGTTTCTGATGCATACATGGTTTAGAAGGTATTGTGAGACTAGCGCGTCATCTGAACCAGTTACACCAATGTTTATTTCATAATCCGTTTGGAGCGGTATGCCACCCATTGGCTGTCTAAGAGCACATGTATTTTGTTGCAAGTGTATAACAATGCAATCATCTGAATACTCACAGAACCTTGGAACATGTCTGCTGCCGGGCACACCCAATGATCATTGTTGCTTTTGTTAATCTTAATACAGATGCCAGAGTCTCCCAAAATGTACTTAGACGTGGTCGTGGCTTTTCTCGCACTAGCCTTGCATATTGCTGGAAGCTGCTAGATGGGCAGCAAAAAAGTGATATTTCGAGTACTTGCAGAGGCAGAGTAGGCAGCAAGTCAAAAAGCCCCCTAGATATGGCATTCAAGACTGGCAGTGTCTGCACCAACTTATTTGCCCTGCTCACATTATACTATGTATAGGAAAGGCAGCAGAAGGTGGGGAAACTAGAAGGGGGTGGGCAACCAGAAAGCTGCCTGTGACTTCAGCTGGTTCTTTGGTGTCTATCAATTCCTTGGCCCTTGGAATGGGATATATGTAAATATACAAAGGCTGCTTGACACTGAACAGAAATTTCCTGTCAGTCTTTGGTACCGCAACAATGGTAAGTTGGTGTAATCATGAGAAGGTTTAACAATATCCAATGGGGAGTCAGTTTGATTAAGAGGAGGTCCCCTAATAGAATGTGGTTTTTCACACCCAAAAATCCTCACATATAGGCAGGGAGCATGTAAGAATAGTACTTAAAAGTAAATGTGGTATTACACTAATTAAGCACTTGCAGTTAGTTTGGTCAGAACTGAGGGAACTTTATTCTATTGGGCTTCTACATCTCTCTATTGTTCCAAAGCTAGGGATTTGCTTATTAGAATACGATTGTAGTTATTGGAGATAGATGCTGGCCTTCAATGGTGATGACAGCCTTCTATGTAGAGAAGGGAAGTTGTTATACTAATACAAGTGGTGATTTACTCTTCCTCTTTCCTGACAGATTTACATGGTAAATTTTATTTTCCTCTAATGTTTTAAGTGTGACTTTAGCTATTTGTTCTAAGACTTTGTAAATGTCTTGCCATTTTTCGAAGAGCAGTTTTCAGAAGAGCAAATTTGGTAGTACTTATTCACCTTTTTGGAAAGTATAGGAATGGGACTTTTTATGCATCAGACTGTTTTTGTTCCTCTCTATTTTCTTCATCCATGTCTAATAAACTGCAAAGTTAATAATCAAATAGTAGGTCAAAGGAGGAAATATCCCATGGAGACCTTCACGGAGCATCATAAACACCTGTTCCATAAATAAACCAGCTACAATAAAATCATTCCAACTTCTCATATATGACTAGCCTATTTAAGTATCTCAGACAGACAACTTTTACCTGATCCACAGAACCCACTAAGGACAATCACTCACTTATGTCAGTGAAGAAATGCTTTACCTCACTGAACTGCATTAATTCAACATACCCATCCCATATTCCTCACAGACTTTAACATAAACAGGGATTAAAGCTCTAGGACATTAAAATCATGCTTCAACACGTTTGCTGTCAAGCAACACATCACCAAAGTGATAAACGTTAAAGAAAACCCCTTATCTTTACTGCCTCTTCCCAATTCAAAGAAAATCCTCAACACCTCTAAATTGGTCCATCATTCCATCATGCCATTCCCCATACTTCTTAATGCATCCGTGGACCAAGTCCTATAGAAAATAAACCTGTTATTCCTTGAATGACTTACACCTGGGACCCTACTAAAAATAGTTTAATAGCCTCTCCCTCATCTTGGCCGAATTTCAGAGGTCAACACAGCCACATTCAAAATTGTTCTAAAAACTTAAGTGGAACTCAATCCATCATTGAAAACCTAATCATCAGAACTCAAAACATTTGCTCCAAAAGACCCACAAGAACGCCCATAGAACAAGTGCCTCATGTGGAGACAGGGAGGGAAATAGAAATTAATGAATTCTCTTGGTTGCCTCTGGATGCATTATCTCCATGAACTTGCCCAATTTCAGGCCAGCCCCGCTGTACACATAAGCCTCATGTCTGTACCCACGTTTTACAAAATCACTATCAATTAGGCAACTTATAATAGCAAAGCATTCTATACATCTGGTAAAGACTGCACCAATCTCCTTCCACACCTACCAATCCCTCAATCGGCTGCCAAGAACAACACTGTCAATAACATTTTCACTGCAAGAGTAATTGAGTCAGAAGACACATTTGCAACAGCAAATACAAATCCGTTCTTCCTCCAATCCCCCACTTTTTCCATTCTAAAGATTTGTGCATTTGACCTCTGCACTGAACAACCTCAACTCCCTCAATGCATTGTATATGGCATTCTACCAGCACCCATCATTAATGAAACCTCGCCATGTAGATGTCATACATATGGCATACTTGTTATTTTCAAATTCCTTCATCAAACAAGAAACCCTCTCAGGTGACCTCAAAACAGGATTGGTCCACCCTGTACTGAGAAGGCTTTCATTTGGCCCAGCTGATTTTCAAGTACTCGTCTATCTTTCATTGGAAAAATCATTTACAAAGCTGCCAACGTTAAACTTCACATTTAGTAGGAACCTCCTACAGGAATAACAGTCTTGCTTCTGGCTGTGCTGCAGCAAAGATGTTGCACCCTTTCATGTAGTAAAAAAAAACCTCCTTATCAATTAATCAAGGACCACTGCGTCCTGATCTTGCTCAATACCTCTGCAGCTATTGATCCAGTCAAACATCAAGGAGCTATCCTAACCATCGAAGCACATATGAGCTATATTGCGAAGGTCATGTAATAGTTCACCTCTTACCTCATCGGCCACCATCAATGTGCCCACATAACACCCTCAACACTCAAGAAACTCAAAGTCTCCTGTGGGATTCCCAGGGCTACACCTCTTTCTATCATTATTGTTCTCTACATGGAATCTCTCTAAACCCAATACATTGACAATAATATTAACACCCATCAATATGCCAATGATACACAACTCTATCTGAAAATGTACACAGCCCATGACATTCAGGGCCATATTTATACTTTTTGACGCACAACTGCGCCAACGCAGTTGTGCGTCAAAAAAGTTAACGCCGGCTAACGCCATTCCAAAGCGCCATGCGGGCGCCTTATTTATTGAATGACGTTAGCCGGCACAGTTGACTGGTGTGCGTAAAAAAAAATGACCCACACCAGGCAGCGCCGGAGTAGGGGAAAATGGAGCTTGGACGTCAAAAAATGGGGCAAGTCAGGTCTGAGGCAAAATATTGGCCTCAACCCGATTTGCGCCATTTTTTTTACTCCCAACCCCCATTGAAATGACTCCTGTCTTAGCACAGACAGGAGTCATGCCCCCTTGCCCAATGGCCAGGCCCAGGGGCAGGGGGTGTCCCTGGGGGCATGGGAGGGCACCTCTGGGCTCCTTCCGAGCCCACAGGTCCCTTAACGCCTGCCCTGACCAGGCGTTAAAAAATGACGCAAAAGCGGCTGGACGTCATGTTTTAAGGCCCGCCCACTCCCGTGCGGCATTTTTGCACGGGAGTTTAAATAAGGCGCACATGCCTTGGAGTCATTTTTTAGAAGGGAACGCCTACCTTGTATATCATTAACGCAAGGTAGGTGTCCACGCTAAAAAATGACGCAAACTCCAAGATCTTTGGCGCTAGACGGGTCTAACGCCAAAGTATAAATATGGAGTTAGCTTTGCGTCGGATTTGCGTAAAAAAAAACAACGCAAATCCGGCACAAATATGCCCCTCAGTGGCTCAAAAAATGACATAATCTAGTCAAGCAATGGATGTCAAGTGCCTAGCTAAAGGTCAGCCTCACCAAGAGAAAAAATCTTTAGGTTCTTCAGCAACAACATACATTCACGGATTCAAACTTGGCCATCTGGCAATAATCTAAGGGCCAGATGTAGGAAGCTCTTTGCACATCGCAAACAGCGAATTTCGCTGTTTGTGACGTGCAAAAAGCACATCGCGATGCACAAACCCAGTTTTGCGATTCGGTAACCTGGTTACCGAATCGCAAAACGGGTATGCGACTCGCAATTAGGAAGGGGTGTTCCCTTCCTAATTGCGACTCGCAGTCCAATGTAGGATTGGTTTTGACCGTGACGCGGTCGCAAACCAATCACAGTTAGCATCCATTTTTAATGGATGCTAACCCATTCGCAAAACGGAAGGGACCCCTTCCCCGTTGTGAATGTTAATGTAAATATTTTTTCAGAGCAGGCAGTGGTCCTATGGCTGCTCTGAAAAAATTAAATGAAAACGTTTAATTTTTTATTTTTGTAATGCATCTTGTTTTCCTTTAAGGAAAACGTGCTGCATTACTAAAAAAACTGCTTTATTAAAAAGCAGTCACAGACATGGTGGTTTGCTATCAGCAGCAGGCCACCATCCCTGTGAGGGCCGCCATTTGCAAGGAGGTCGCAAATTGCGACCCACCTCATGATTATTCATGAGGTGGGCCTTGCGACCCCCTTGCAAATTGCAGATGGTGTCAGGGACACCATCCTACATTCCGATTTGCTCTGACTCGCAATTTGCAAGTTGCAAATCGGAATCTCCCTACATCTGGCCCTAAGTGACTTCAGACCCAGTTGAAAGCTAATGATACATCTCATGCAGTCAAGCTAGACAGAGATGTGTTTTTCAAAGAATGAATAGCCACAACACCAAGTCTGCTTTGCAATATATCCCCATCCAGGAAAAAGTGAAAAGCTTCCTTCCCATATCCTGCTTCAAGAAGACCAGTTCAAACCTTAGTCTTCTCTCATTTAAAAGGAGATCACACACTAAAAAGCGCCATGACTCCTGAAAAACTCCCTCCATGCAGCAACCCATCACCTCAAATCCTAAAGAAAGGCATCCACATCACCCAACTATGAGGTAACTACAACAGTTCCCCTTCAAGCTCACCTTATCCTCTAAGCCAACAACATCAAATAATAGCCCCCCTCAGATGGTCAGTACCACACCAGTAGCTAGAACATCATTTAACTAAAAACACAGAATTTCAAGAAGAAAACAACAGAAGACAGTCCTTCTAGATCAATGCTTCAACATTAGAACTTCTCCAACTCTACACTTACTCAGAAAGACACACACCCCTTTAAACAATACCACCTTCCTGCATGATAGGTCCCAATGTGGCTTGAACCCAACTTTTTTATATATTATACCTCATTATAAATTGTCATTGACTGTATCCTGGGCTCTTCCCCACTATTCAGTACTTTGTTGCTACCAGCTAGGTTGTGCACTATAAAATTATGTGACGTACAAACATACATGCACAGTAAATAAAGAAACAGTAAAAGCAGGTTGCCACTCTGGTTCTTCTTAATGGTTTCATTGTGCCGCTTATCAAGACTATCAATTTGCAGATGGTAGGACAACTTCCATTGGGCCTTTATAGTAAGGCAGCTCAGACGTGGCCCATAAAATTTGATAAAAATTTGCTTCACTGATCAGAAAGAATTTCACTTTGAAATACCTCTCAGGAGAATAATTCTAAAATCTGTTTGTGACAGACATTATTGTGTAGGAGTAAGACATTCAGGTAACTTTTCCGTATTCCACTAATACTAAGATGTGGGTACGTATTCTGAAGGATGATTGACAATACCCTTATGTTAGAAATGGGGTTTCTGGGTGGCTAGGGTATGCACCTAAGCCAGGCAGAGCTCACTCACTTTGGTCAGGGCAAGAGAGTTACATGTCCAAGATAACCCCTGCTCACCCCCTTGGTAGCTTGGTATGAGCAGTCAGGCCTAACCCAGAGGCAATGTGTAAAGCGTTTGCACAACACACAACACAAGTGACGCAATATGTACACCACAAAGTAAACACAACACCTATTTTTGTAAAAATAAACTGTATTGCACAAAACATAATTAGACCAAACATTACATGTCAGAAATACCCTGCTATCTTAGCAGTTGTCAGAACGTTACACAGGTTACTAATACTCTGCAAGAATAAGCAGTAGTCACATTAGAACACATAAGTACTCAGGATTCTGCAACAGAAGCAGTAGTCAGGTATCACATTATAAAAGAAATACACTTGTCATGGAAATATAATAAACGCCTATATTAAGAGCATTATAAAAACATATGGCAAG
This sequence comes from Pleurodeles waltl, assembly GCF_031143425.1. Taxonomy (NCBI): domain Eukaryota; kingdom Metazoa; phylum Chordata; class Amphibia; order Caudata; family Salamandridae; genus Pleurodeles; species Pleurodeles waltl. The sequence continues at coordinate 466,512,816 of NC_090450.1, forward strand.
TCCCAAAACACATATAAGCCTGTTATGCCCATAAAAGGAACATTATCAAACATATGTAAGATCAAAAAACTAGCCAGGTGAAAATAATGCCTATACTAGGTGCATAAGGAATATGTAAGTCCTTTATAAGTACCTGTGTTCTGATGTAGAGGCACTTCAGTGCCACGGGGATCATAGAGGGGCCCCCTGGCACTCCTGTGCATAAGACAGGGGCCACGTGTTGATCCTGAGGGGAGGGGGGATGTATGCACCCCCTCTGGTGGTGGACGTCGGGACCCCTCCTGGGACCCGTGTCTGAAACGGGCACCAACATGTTCTCTGGGCCCCTATAAGGTCGCAACTGACCCTCTTTTAGGTGGCCAAAAGTATCTTGAACTCAGAGGGGGTCAACTGTAACCCCGAGCCACGGGCTCCCAGGGGTGAGTGTGTTTGCCCTCCTGCCTGGCCGCGCTACCCTCCGTGGGGGTCCAGGGCAAGGAGGCAGGCAGATGGGTCGCCTCCAGGGAGGGTGACCTCCCAAGTCCGTGGGTCCTCTCAGCAAGGAATGGGGAGGGAGCGCACTGTGAGCTCTCCTGAGCCCGGCACCTCGCTTCCTCTAATGGCCCTCGCACCCGACACTGGTGCGCAAACTCCTCTCGGGCCGCGGCAGTGATGTGGGCCCAGAAGTGGATGTCAGCTGGTGCCCCGGGCTGCGGCGGTGATTCCCACGGTGACGCGCTCGGACGAGTTACGTTTCCCCGCGCCACAGTGGTGTGGTTCAAGTCCTGATAAGTTTTATCCAAAGCGCGGGGCAAGAAAATGAAGGCGTCCTCAAGATGCCACAACTTGAAGGGAGGCGCTCTCTGAAACGCTAGCAGTACGGAGAAAGCGCTCACGAGGTGCTATCTCTTCCCCAAGCAAGGGTGCTTTCCTAGGCTCAGGAGGGCTCCAGCTGTTGCACTCTTCATGGTGTCGGCAGTTTGCAGGGGTGAGGGGCCACAGCACCCTGCCCCTGGAGACAGAAGGGGGGAGAACAGGGCTAGCAGGCCCAGCAACAGGCCAGCACAAGGGGTGCAGATAGTGGCAGTTCTTCCTAGTGACCAGGTAGGTCACAGGTCAGCACAGCAGTAGCAGTCCAAGGTGGGTCCTGGTGAGTCCATTCAGCAGCGTCCTGTGTCCTGTTCCAGCAGAGTCTCTGGAGTCCCAAGAATGTCTAATTGGGGGTGGGAAATTCCCTGTACTCAGTTTGCTGTGGGTTTCACAAAGGAAGGGGGGAGGAGGTTCCAGCCAGTTACGACTGGTCGTGGAAGTGCCACCTCTCTCCTCCAGAACAGGCTCCAAACATCAGTGGGGGGTAAACAACCCTATTGTGTGAGGCCAGGGCACAACCTTTACAAATGCAGGTGTGTCCCGCCTCTCCCGTCTCTCAGCCCAGGAAGACTATTCAGTATGTGGATGCACCTCTGTGACAACTCCACCCTCCCTGTGTACAGGCTGTCTGAAAAGTATGCACAAAGCCCAACTGTCACTCTGCCCAGATGTGGATTAGAGTCAAGCTGCAAAACACCAGAGTCATAAGCACAAAGAAATGCTCACTTTTTAGAAGTGGCATTTCTGTAATAGTAATAAAAAATTCACTTACACAAGTAAGCAGCATTTCTCACTGCCATTTCAACCATACCAAACATGCCTACGCTACCCCTCATAAATCAGACAATACCCCTTCAACATAAGGAAGGGCATTTCCAATGCACACCTATGAGAAGGCAGCTCTCACAGCAGTGAGAAACCAAATGGGCTGTTTGTCACTAACAGGACAGGCCACATTACTCGTTCTGCCCTCTACATACATGGCACCCTGCCCATAGGGCTAGCTAGGGCCTACCTTAGGGGTGGCTTACATGTAGTAAAAGGGGAGTTCTGGGCCTGGCAAGTAAATTTAGATGCTAGGCCCCTGTGGCAGAAAACTGCACACACAGGCCCTGCACTAGCAGGCCTGAGACAGGTTTGAAAGGCTACTTGAGTGGGTGGTGCAAGCAGCGCTGCAGGCCCACTAGTAGTATTTAATTTACAGGCCCTTGGTATAGGGATACCACTTTATAAGGGACTTATAGGAAAATTAAATATGCCAATTAGGTATAAGCCAATCATACCATGTTTACAAGGGAGAGCACATGCACTTTAGCACTGATTAGAAGTGAAAAAGTGCTCAGAGTCATAACGTCAGCCAACAAGGGTCAGAAAAATGAGGAAAAAGATAAAAAGTTTGGGGAATGACCTTGTAAAAAGGCCAGGTCCAACACCCTACAAAAGAAAAATCACAACTTCTTTTTATTGAACTACAGACCTCTAAGGTTTTTTAAGGTTGCAGTGATGTGTTACTACTATCCAATTTAATAAACTTAATTTACCACAGTTCGATGTGGTAGATGGCCTTGGACAAATTCAGACTTGAGACTGACAGGTTGTAGCAGATGTTATCTTTTTCCAGCTCAGTAGTGTACTGTACAGCTAAGGTGTCCAGTGTGGGTCCTGAATGGCCAGATCCATGGCAGAATTTGGGGATTTCATTCTTATATAGATTAGCATACTAATAAAATGATTGAAATTAATGTAAATAGTCCATAGTTATCATGAACATCTGTTGTGGATTCATCCTTCTGGAGCCACTTTTGAATCCTTACGGTTGGCCGTGATTCCAAATTCCATAACAACTCTGTTCCAATCTTTTCATAATGCTTCCCATTAAGAGTGGTGGTTGCAAATGAGCCTTAGGGCTGATGCAAGGTTTATGGGTTTGAGATGTGGGGCACAATATTGTTTTACATCTTTGGACATATAGAAAGATTCTGGACTAAATAAAACAATTCAAGATAATTTTAGAGTTTCCATGGATGTCAGTATGCTGGATGGTGATCTTGTAAGGAATAAGACTCGGGCTCTCTGATGTTTCTGTTTGTGGTAGCCCAAACACCAAGCAGTGCTATATTAAAAAATTATAATACATCTTTTTTTTGGTCAGGGATCTTGGTTATAATGGCAATAAGTAGAATGTGTGTTAGCTTTGATTATTCCATTTGAATAGTCGTTAATCTGTGGTTCCATTCAAAGAAACCATCAGTGGAATCACCATTAACTACAGTGATAATGCCTCTTGCACACGGATTTAACTTTTTTGGGTTCCCATCTGTCATGCTTTGCTTTACTTATTATGTTGGTAAATCGATATTCATGCCATAAGACTTGTGGCTTTGCTTTCTCCATTATTTGACCGAAACTCTAATGTAAATACAATTATCAAAATCTGAAATTCAATCTTGGAGATTTGGTAGTACCCTAAATTTGGTGGTGGCGTCAAAATATCACACTTCTTTTGGATATTGTTGTCTATCTCCTCAGACATTTATAAGACTGAATCCTATTACCTTTTGGGGAACCACTACTAGTCCTTCCACCGGAATTCCATTATTTGTTTGCACTTGCAGTGTATGTCTCTTCATTGATGGAGTTCACATGGACCTAATGACTCCCACATTCTGAGACAATTGCGGGTAAGGTAGTAGTCAAAGTTTTAACACCTAATGTTCCCTTTGTAATAATGGAGTTGTGTAACTTTAAATTAGATAAAGAATTCTTAGTAGTTTTTATGAATTTACTATCTTGAATCCTATATATTAGTAAGGAACTAACATTAAGCATCAGGCCCCCAGTCATTGGCTTCTTGTAAGGCCACTGTCAGAACCCTTTCAGTTGGCCACAAAGCAGACAGGCACTACTGGGTCAAGACCAAGGTAGTAGAGTTCACTTGTCACTTGTCCTGGGGTCTGATCTACTGTGCCTCTGAAAACTGGTCTAATTACACCCTTTCTGCTCTTGACTCTGAGTCATAAGGAAGAGCAATCAAAGAATTTTCAGTGAGGCAGTGTGAAGGGAAAGAGCTCAAACCTCAACAGACAACCAACAGACACAATTATGTATTGTCTTTGCAACTACTTAAGGTTTTAGATAGAGAAAAAATACTTTGCAATCACAGCATAGCATAATACAACACAATGCAGTTATGGTATTTTAGACAAATGTTTATAATCCAGTTTGATAACTGACTTGAGGCACTGCACCCCTTGGTACAGTAACACCATTAATCGAGCCTCTCTGCATTTATATGCCGTTTGTGTATAACCTTTGTCAACCCACTGATTATGCAATGGTGTAATTCACTCAGGACACATCCAAAGCCCAGTTCAGACAAGAGTTCAATGTGCTTTCACCTCTTTTATTTTTTTGGTAAAAGTCTTATTTTCATTTTGCAGACCTCTGTTTGCATATGTTTCTCATTCCACTCCCAGATTTAAGACCTGCAGCTTATCTTTGCTGTGTGAGTGGTGCGGGACAGAGGTGTGCAGGGCCCTGCTCCTACGACAGTGGTTCTAGATTTGTAGGGGCCACAGTAGTGGCCTTGCTTGGAATTTGATGGCTGTGAGATCCCGTGTGCGCTATCTAATGGATTTGAGAAGAAACCAACCAAACTAGAAAAGAGAAAGGAAGACCAGCTCTCCTTCAAAAAATAATCTCTATAAAGAAGCCAAGACTTTAATGCATATGAAGGCAGAGGCATCTCCTATTTCAACATGGGTATCCTCCGAAAGAGTAATGACAGGGTAGAATTAAGATCTCCCTCTCCAACTACCAGATCAAAGGAAATCTGGTCCATACACGATGCTTTAATTTGGAAACACAAGGTCAGTGTTGAAATGACAACCTCTAATACTACAAGGAAACAGAGATTTAGCAAAGCCAGTAGTTCTGGCCTTGGCAAACTGGTGCACTGGTCTTGTTTGTTTTTCAAGGGCATTGCAACCACAGGCCACACAATAAAAATATTAAAAAGTAAAACATGCCACCAACTAAATGTGACCATCACATGCTTACAATAGAGCATTTGAAAATTAAAACTAATTCACTGAAGTGATATTTTTAAAGAAACACCCTTTCAGTTGTGTCATGCATTTTACTATTATTTTTGTGAAGGCAACAAGAAGAAATCATCTCCCAACCAAGTACTTAAACTGAAACAAGCTACAACATCACAGTATCAGAAACACTTTATAACAGCAACTTTAAAAAGACAAAATGCAAAATTAGAATTTAAAAAACATGCTTTAAAAACACTTTGGGACTGATTGCGACTTTGGAGGGTGGCATCAGAGGGTCCAATTGAACTTGTAAAACGGCTGGCAGGATATCTGTTAAGTTTGTGACAGAGTATCCCATCTGTCAAGGTCATAATCAGGTCCATTGTCACTGAAGAGAAAGGAACATTTTTAAGTGGGTGTGAAGTGGGTAAGGTGAGCTAACCCACTGATCGTGCTGTATGTTGAAGTGGGTGGGATCGAAGTGTGAATGGCATATTTAAGAGACCAATGGAAGAACCCTTCTTACCCAAAACCCCTCTATGGATGCATATTATACATACATTTGAGAAAACAGTAGCCTGTTGAGTCAGCTAAGCCCAGACCTATACAGTTGTATTAAATCAGAATTGTAAACACTGCAAAAACAAAATAATGTTTTACTTGTAGGCATGAAAAAAATGAGACAATAGATTGGCTCTACACAAGCAAAGATTAAAAACAAGAGTTGGGGCCATATCTGTTATAAAGATTGGAAAAGATTGGAAACCTGCTTTTTCAGCATAATGCAGTAAAAGACCTTCTATCAAATTTCTATGGAAATGTTTCAAATCTTTTTTTTCTGCAGAGCTTGCTTTTGTACATCTGTGGAGGAAGAATATCTCAATGCCCAACAGGCAAGTGTGTCACGGTTGGAGTGGAACTGTGCTGTGTTTGCAAATATGGAAGTTTCAAGACAGTAAAGCTGCAGTTCTTTGACCTAGTTTCAATAGATTCTCGCAGGTTGATTTGTTTGTTGCCAGTGGTCTTTGCCAGTACTTATTACTGTGCACCTCTTGATCCCTACCTTGGGCGGTAGTCCCGATTGAAATCCAGGATGTGTCGGGCTTCCTGTCCTGTCTCACCATCAGTCCCACACACACCAAGGCTTTATCTAATATGACAAAAAGTGATGGTGTTGTCACATCACCCATCTACCGGTGATGACCACCATCACATGTAATCTAATACTGTAAAGATGTTGTTTTTATATACCTTTAACCCCTTGGGTGCCAAGGACGTAACGGTTATATCCTCAGCTGCACTGCTCGGGTGCCGAGGACGTAACCATTACGTCCTGGACCCGACCCACGGGGGAGAGCGCTTCCCCTTCCACCCCAGTGACGTCTGATGATGTCAGCATGCGATAGCACGCTAATCTCATCAGAGGCCACCCCCATAGCGCTGGAAGCTCAGAAGAGGCATGCTTGTATTTCTCTTCCGATCAGGAAGTGGGGGACGGCAGAGAGGAAAGGCTTTTTTGTCCCACTAGACACCAGGGAGTTTGTTGTTTTTTTGCTTACCTATAAGGGGGGGCAGCCCCTTGGGCAAGGGCCTCTTTCAAAGGGGGACATTTTTTATTAGGCATTTTCTGCCCCCTGTGGGCAGATCAGCCTATATTAATTAGGCTGATCTGACCCCGGGGGGGAAGGGGGCTGCAGCCACTGGACACCTGAGATCTTTTTTTTTGTAGATGTGGGGAGCGACCCCTTAGGCAAGGGTCACTCCCCTGGGGGAAAATTGTTTTAGGCCATTTTCTGCACCCCTTGGGATCAGATCGGCCTATTTTTATTTGCCCAATCTGCCCACAAGAGGGGAAGAAACCACTAGACAACAGGGTTTTTTTTTCACGTCAATTTCTCATGAGGGGAGCGACCCCTTAGGCAAGAGTCGTTCCCTTGGGGGGCAAATTTACTTTAGGCCATTTCTGCTATCCTTGGGGGCACATCAACCTATTTCTACTAGGCCGACCTGCCCCCAGGTGGGGCAGAAACTACTTAGGCACCAGGGATAGGTGTGTGTGTGTTTTGTTTGGAGGGGCAGCCCCTTGGGCAAGGGTTGCTTCCCATGGGGGCAAATTACTGTTGTCCATTCCTGCCCCGCTTGGACATTTTTCTAAGGCCCACCTGCCCTCAAGGGGGGCAGAAAGCCCACCAGACACCACCAGACACCAGGGAAAAATATCTTATCCCAATGGCAATCAAGAGGACATTTGATAATTTTGGGTTTTGGTTTTTACATTTGGGCAATGAGAGCCTGTCTAGCTCTCAAAATCATCCCACTTGGAATGGTGAGGGCTGCACTTTTTGGACTTTGGGACGTTGCCATGTAGAAAACTGTACGAGACCTACGCACATCTAAAAACCAAAGATCTGGGTGAGTCTGGGGTGGTATGCTTTGCATGCACCCGCACTATTTTCTTACCCACAATGCCCTGCAAACCTCCAACTTTGCTTGAAATCCAACATTTTTCCCACATTTTTGTAATGGAACCTTCCGGAATCTGCAGGAATCAACAAATTTCCCACCACCTAGCATTTTCGCATCAATACCGATAACAATTCTGCCTCACTTGTCAGCCTACAAATGTTTTTTTTCAAACTGCCCTTTTCGACCTGCATTGGTTCCCCCTCAATTATGACATGTTTTTGGCTCTTCCCTGTCGCAGGCACTTGGCCCACCTACCCAAGTGAGATATCATTTTTATGGGGAGACCAAGGGGAACGTTGATGGTAGGAAATGTGTGCTGGTGCAGTGATCCCACACAGAAATATGGGGAAAATATGTTTCTTTAGCTAAATCTGAGGTTTGCTGAGGATTCTGGGTAAGAAATCACTGGAGGATCCACGCAAGTCACACCTCCCTGGACTCTCTCAGGTGTCTAGTTTTTGGAAATGTCTGGGTTTGGTAGGTTTCCCTAGATGGCTGCTGAACCCAGAAACAAAAACACAGCTGCCCCCCGCAAAAACAGGTAGTTTTGTCTTTGATAATTTTGATGTGTCTACACAGTGTTTTGGAGCATTAACTGTCTCTGGCACTAGGCCTATCCACACAAGTGAGGTACCATTTTTATATGGAAATGTTGGGCAATGCTGGGTAGAAGGAGGTATGTAGCTCCTCTCAGATTTCAGAACTTTTGCAGCACCGAAATGTGAGGAAAAGGTGTTTTTCGTTTGCCAAATTTTGAGGTTTGCTAAGGATTCTGGGTAACAGAACCTGGTGAGAACGCCACAAGTTGCCCCACCCTGGGTTCCCCTAGGTGTTTAGTTTTCCAAAATTCACAGGTCTGGTATGTTTTCCTAGGTGCCGGCTGAGCTAGACACCAAAATCCCCAGCTAGGTACTTTCCAAAAAACACATCAGTTGTCAATGTAAAAATTTGATGTGCCATGTTGTGTTTTGGGGTATTTCCTGTCGTGGGCACTAGGCCTACTCACACAAGTGAGGTACCATTTTTATTGGGAGACTTGGGGGAATGCTGGGTGGAAGGAAACTTGTGGCTCCTCTAAGATTCCTGAACTTTCTATCACTGAAATGTGAGGAAAAAGTGTATTTAGTGCCAAATTTTGAGGTTTGCAAAGGATTCTGGGTAACAGAACCTGGTGAGAGCCTCACAGGTCACCCCATTCTGGATTTCCCTAGGTGTCTAGTTTTTAAAAATGCACAGGTTAGGTAGGTTGCCCGGGTGCTGGCTGAGCTAGAGGCCAAAATCCACAACTGGGCACTTTACAAAAAACATGTCAGATTTCAATGTAAAAATGTGCTGTGTCCATGTTGCATTTCCTGTAGCAGGCATTAGGCCTACCCCCACAAGTGGGGTACAATTTTTATCAGGATACTTGGGGGAACAGAGAATAGAAGAACAAGTGTTATTGCCCCTTGTCTTTCTCTGCATTTTTTCCTTCCAAATGTAAGACAGTGTGTAAAAAACTCCTTTTGTCTCACTGTCTAGTGTGAGGTGCAACCAGCCCAACTGTCAAACTGACCCAGACAGGGAATCCACAAACAGGCAGAGTCACAGAAATGGTATAAGCAAGTAAAATGCTCACTTGCTAAAAGTGGCATTTTCAAACACACAATCTTAAAATCAACTTTACTAAAAGATGTATTTTTAAATTGTGAGCTCAGAGACCCCAAACTCCACATGTCCATCTGCTCCCAAAGGGAATCTACACTTTAATCAGATTTAAAGGTATCCCCCATGTTAACCTATGAGAGGGACAGGCCTTGCAACAGTGAAAAACGAATTTAGCAATATTTCACTGTCAGGACATATAAAACACATTACTATGGTGGTCATTACAACCCTGGCGGACGGTGTTAAAGCAGCGGTAAAACCGCCAACAGGTGGGCGGTAAAAAATTGGAATTATGACCGTGGCGGAAACCGCCAACAAAGACAGCCACTTTAAAACTCCGACCGCCACGGCGGTACAGACAAACAGCACGGCGGTCACTGCCAACAGACAGGCGTAGGACAATGTACCGCCCACAGTATCACAACCTACCAATCCGCCACCTTTTCCGGGGCGGATTCACCGTGGATAAAAACACGGCGGAAACAGCCATTTCAAAGGGAAAGTGCTCACCTCTACACACTCCACGAGGATTGATGACACCATGGAGCCGGAACTCCATATTCTGCCAGTGATAGTCTTCCTGCTCCTATACGAGGATCATCAACGCCGGCGGCGAAGACCACGGTGAGTACTGCACCTACGACATAGGGGAGGGGGGAAGCAAAAACACAGGGACACACACAACCAACATCCCAACCCCCACCCCGACCCTCACCCACTACAACACACACACCAATGCATATCTATACATTACAGTAACACCCCCCAACCCCCCGGAAGAATGCAAAGACAAAAGGAAATGAGTTGAACTATTGTAATATATCAAAATACAGGAAGCAAATATATACATATATATATACACATTAAACAAAATATACACCACGATTAGTAGTGCAGGTAATGCACCATTCATTGTCCGTGGACCACTGGGCCCAAAATGCATGGGCGAGGCCCACACAGGATACCTGATCAAAACGGAGAGAACACTGCAGGGGCATCAGATCGAAATACAACAGGCACCTCAGGGGGAAGGGAAGGGGAGGCACCTCAGCCGGATGAGTGCACCACGCCAGATCCACGAGGGGGCTCCATGCCCATTGATGTATCCTGGGGAGTGCAAAGCCACAGTCTCTCAAGTCTCTGCAGTGGGTGGGTTGCCCACTGTACCATCCTGGGGAGTGCAAAGCCACAGTCTCTCAAGTCTCTGCAGTGGGTGGGTTACTCACTGTACCATCCTGGGGAGTGCAAAGCCACAGTCTCTCAAGTCTCTGCAGTGGGTGGGTTGCCCACTGTACCATCCTGGGGAGAGCAAAGCCACAGTCTCTCAAGTCTCTGCAGTGGGTGGGTTGCCCACTGTACCATCCTGGGGAGTGCAAAGCCACAGTCTCTCAAGTCTGTGCAGTGGGTGGGTTACCCACTGTACCATCCTGGGGAGTGCAAAGCCACAGTCTCTCAAGTCTCTGCAGTGGGTGGGTTGCCCACTGTACCATCCTGGGGAGTGCAAAGCCACAGTCTCTCAAGTCTCTGCAGTGGGTGGGTTGCCCTCTGTACCATCCTGGGGAGTGCAAAGCCACAGTCTCTCAAGTGGATAACAGTCTCCACTGGTTCTGGAGGGGGACTGGTGCACAGAGTGCAGCACACACCCCGTGACGGTCCCAGTTGCGTCACTGCCCCTGCCGCAAATGGGCTAGCGGTGCATTCCATGGTGGTCTTTGCCCTGTTCAGCGGTCCCTGGCCTGTTCAGCGGTGCTTGCGTTGCCAGTGTCAGACCTGTTCAGCTGTGCATTCCATGGCGGTCTTTGCCCTGTTCAGCGGTCCCTGGCCTCTTCAGCGGTGCTTGCGTTGCCAGTGTCAGACCTGTTCAGCGGTGCATTCCATGGCGGTCTTTGCCCTGTTCAGCGGTCCCTGGCCTCTTCAGCGGTGCTTGCCAAGGCGGTCCTTCATTGCCCAGCAGGGTTGTGGCTGGCAGTCCTTCATGGGTCAGCTGGGCTGTGGCTTGCGGTGCCCTCCTGGCCAGCTGGGCTGTGGCTGGCGGTGGCCTCCTGCCCAGTGACTCTGGGGCTGGCGGTGGCCTCCTGGCCAGTGACGATGGGTCTGGCCTCCTGGGCAGTGACTCTGGCGGTGGCTTCCTGGCCAGTGACTCTGGGGCTGGCGGTGGCCTCCTGGCCAGTGACGATGGGGCTGGCCTCCTGGGCAGTGACTCTGGCGGTGGCCTCCTGGCCATTGACGATGGGGCTGGCCTCCTGGGCAGTGACTCTGGCAATGGCCTCCTGGCCAGTTACGATGGGGCTGGCCTCCTGGGCAGTGACTCTGGCGGTGGCCTCCTGGCCAGTAACGATGGGGCTGGTGGTGGCATCCTGGGCAGCGGGGATGATGGCGGTCCTCTCCGCCGTGCTGCTCCTCCCAGACTTTGGAGATTTCTTCTGCCCCTTCCCCACCTTGGGAGGAGTCACAGCTGAGTCGACACCCCCCCCGGGACCCTTGTGAGCGGCTTTGCTGGCTGGAGTCTTCCCCCTCTCCCGCTGGGCACTGTCCAACTTCTGGTGCTTCACGGGGGGGACTGGCTGTGCTGTGGCTCCGTGCCACACTGGCTGTCCTGGTGGCCGGTGCACTCCACATACCTGTAACAACAGGCACCACTGGTCCCGGAGATTTTTGGGCTGAGGTGCTAGTACAGGACCTATGAGTTGGACAGGGGGGGGGTGGTGTATAAATTGTTTAAGGTGGGCCAGGAAAAGTTTTTGGGAGACACTGGGACGGGTAGATGGAGGGGGTTTGGGAGTGGAGGAAGAGGTGGTGGTTGTAGGAGGTGTAAGTTTTGTGGATTTGGGTGCAGGTGCATGGGCTGGAGGCTGTCGTGAGGTGGATGGCTGGTGGGTGGGTGTGTGCCTGCATTTATGTATCTTCGGAGGGGGCGTCACAGACACACTGGGAGAGGACACAGGGGACGTGTAAATGGGAGTGGGGGTGGTGAGTGCACGTGAGCGGGGTGTGGTGGTAGGTGTGCTGGTGCGGGACGTAGTGGCTGTAGTGGTAGTGCATGCAGGTGTGAGTGTAGACGAGACTGGGAGGGAGGAGGGAGACGACGAGGAGGGGGACACAGTGGAGGCAGTGGATGTTGGTGTGTCTGTATGTGTGTGATGCTTGCGTGAGTGCCTGTGGGATGTGTGGTGCTTATGTTTGCCTGAGCTTCCCTTGTGTGTTAACGTGTGTGCATGCTGGTCTGTAGGTGTGCTTGGGATAGGCTGAGGTACAGGGGATTGGGTCGGGGTGGAGGAAGTTGGAGGGGGGAGGCTAGACACAGGGACAATGGCTGCCATCAGTGCTGAGGCCAGAGTTTGCAGGGTTCGATGAAGGGCAGCCTGACCAGAATTAATGCCCTCCAGGAACGCATTTGTGTGTTGCAATTCCCTTTCTACACCCTGGTTGGCATTCAAAATGGTAGACTGCCCAACAGTGAGGGACCTGAGGAGGTCAATGGCCTCCTCACTGAGGGCAGCAGAGGTGACAGGGGCAGGGGCTGAGGTGCCTGGGGCGAAGGTGATGCCCACCCTCCTGGGTGAGCGGGCACGGGGCGAAGGCTGAGGGAATGCTAGGAGGTCGGTGCTGGGAGGGGGGGTGGCGGCTGTACCTGTGGAAGTGGGGGGCACAGATTTTGCCACCACCACAAGGGAGCTCCCATCGGAGGACGAGTCTGTGTCGCTGGTTGCAGATCCTGTGACCGCCGTGGTGCTCCCCTCACCCTCCGTCCCACTGATATATTCTGAGTCCGTGGTGTGGGCCTCCATGGCCATGTGGGATGCAGCTCCCTCGTGCTCCGGTGCCACTGTACCTCCACGTGATGATGCTGATGCACACAAGAACAGGGAGACCACAAAAAGGGGGGGGACGACAGAAGAAAGACAGGTTGAGTGCATGGCTTACCGCTACCGGTGGCGGACAATACAGACACAGCAGCCCCCTGCACTACGTCACGCTGTTGGGCTCTACAGATACAATTCCTAGGATATGGCCTACATGGCTATGGTCGACATCTGCACACATAGATGACACAGGGGCATGAATACCTGTACTTAGCACTCTACAGAGGTGGGGTGGGGTGCCACATGGCCTGCATTACGGAGGGGCCTAGCCTACGGAACTCGCCCTGGCCTAGAGAAACGCACAGCCCTCCTCCCCCATCCAGACACGTTCACTGCGTGCAAAGTCCGCTGAATGATGTTGTACTCACCCCCTTGTGTCTGCTGTGATGCCCTCAAGCGCCCATCCAACTCAGGGTAAGCCACCGCCAGAATCCGGAACATCAGGGGGGTCATGGTTTGACGGGCACCCCTCCCACGTTGGGAGGCCAACCCCAGCTGAGCCTCCGCCGTCTTCTTGCTCCAGCAGCGAATGTCCTCCCATCTTTTCCGGCAGTGGGTGCTCCGTCTGTGGTGGACCCCCAGGGTCCGGACGTCCTTGGCGATGGCACGCCAAATATCCTTCTCCTGGTGGGCGCTGACCTACATGACATTTACAGGGGAAGAAGAGAAGTCATTAACAACTGCACCGTCTAAGTGAGTGGCCCACATCCCTACCCATTCACAGTCCTTCATGCACGCAGAACTGTGCCCCCTTCATTCTTACAACCAGCCCTCTCCACACAGGCATAGCCCATACAACATGCTCCCTGTGTACTTACCTGTTGGTCTGGAGGACCGTAGAGTAGCGTGTACTGGGGAGGACCCCGTCGACGAGCTTCTCCAACTCCTCTGCAGTGAAGGCAGGGGCCCTTTCCCCAGACGCACAAGCCATTGTCTCTTCCAGACCGAGGTCACAGCAGCACTTGCAGTGTAGGTCCTCTCCTGTCGTAGATCAGGTATCGAGTGATTCAACAGATAGAAAATGGCAGCCACATCCGCGGCGATCACGTCCGCGGCGGTGCGTACCATCACCGCCGGCATACATCGTCATTGGCTCCTGGGACCCATAGGGTCCAATGTTAACCAATGCAGCATTGCGCCGCGGTCTTCGACCTCCTACCGCGATGGTGTACAACGCCAGCGCAGTTACCTCACATCCCATTGTCCCACTTTAGAGGTCAGGCAGCTGCCTTTTCAGGGGCCAACATGCCCTAATTACCAACTGCGTCACACAGACCTAGGTCTTGTCGCACAACACAAATACAGGCCACATTTTGTGTATGAATGGTGTTCTGTGTAGACTGTGGGTACATACCTCTGAGTTGTTTGACTTTGTGGTCGCTGTTGTCATTCCTAGGCACCGTCTGCTGGGACATGTGAGGAGATGGCGGAGTACCGACCGCTGGTGGACCTGTCGACAATGGAGGAAAGACATTTGATCATCACCTACAGGTTTGACCGTGCCACAATCCAGGAACTATGTGCCCAGTTGGAGCCTGACCTGATGTCAGCAATCCACCATCCCACAGGGATCCCCCCTCAAGTGCAGGTGCTATCAGTGCTCCATTTCCTTGCAAGTGGGTCATTTCAAACAACAGTGGCCATGGCATCAGGGATGTCCCAGCCTATGTTTTCCAACGTGTTGTCCAGAGTGTTGTCTGCCCTGCTGAAACACATGCAGAGCTACATCATTTTCCCTCAGGTGGAGGACTTGCCTACAGTTAAAGGTGACTTCTATGCCCTTGGACATATCCCCAACATCATAGGTGCCATTGATGGGACCTAAGTAGCTCTGCTCCCCCCCCACAGGAGTGGACAGGTGTACAGGAACCAGAAGAGTTATCATTCGATGAATGTACAGATTGTATGTTTGGCAGACCAGTACATCTCCCAGGTAAATGCTATGTTCCCTGGCTTGACGCCTACATCCTGCAGAATAGCAGCATCCCTTATGTGATGGGTCAACTCCAGAGACACCGGGTGTGGCTATTAGGGGACTCTGGTTACCCCAACCTGTCATGGCTACTGACCCCAGTGAGGAATCCCAGGACCAGGGCAGAGGAACGCTACAATGAGGCCGATGGGCGGACTAGGAGGGTGATCGAACGCACCTTCGGCCTCCTGAAGGCCAGGTTCAGGTGCCTGCATATGACAGGTGGATCCCTATTCTACTCACCAAAGAAGGTGTACCAGATCATCGTGGCCTGCTGTATGCTTCACAACTTGGCTTTGCAACGACAGGTGCCTTTTCTGCAGGAGGATGGTCCAGATGACGGTGTTGTGGCAGCTGTGGAGCCTGTGGACAGTGATGAGGAGGAAGCAGAGGAAGAAGACATTGACAACAGGGACTCAGTTATCCAGCAATATTTCCAGTGACACACAGGTGAGAACACATTCCTGCCTACTACAAGTACTTTCACACTTCTACCTCTATCCTGTCTGTCGATTTCAACCAGTATATGGTAACTGAGTTGTACATTTCCCTTACGGTTTCACAGGTGTGGTTTCCAACTTGTGTCATCTGCTTAGATTCCTCATGGACTTGAGATGTGTGACATAGGTATGTTGACATTACAATTGAAAACGCATTTTGTCACTGTCATTGCTAATACACATTTTCGATATCACAGACTGACTCCAGATTGTTTTGTGCTTCAAGGGTGTTTATTGAAGTGCTAAATATTGGAGGGGGGTTGTAACATGGTGAGGGGTGATGGTGGAGGAATGTCCATGGCAGAGTCTAGTCTATTAGTCTCACAGGTGCCTTGCCCATATGGGCATAGGAAGTGGAGCTGGGGCAGTTTAAATATGGACAGGGTGACAAAGTGGGACAGTGGGATGACAATCAGGGTGGTCTCATTTCTTGGCGGGGGTCTTGGCATCGTGCTCTGTCTTGTTCCTGGATCTCAGGGACCGCTTGCGGGGTGGTTCTCCGTCTGCAGGGGGTGGGGTGCTGGTGTGGTGGTCCTGTGGCGGTCCTGAATGAGAGGTCGGTATAGGCGCACAGCGAGCGCCCACCTTTGATGCAAGTCTTACTATAAGGGGACGCTCCCTCTCCAGGATACCAGAGGCTAGTAGCCTTAACTGTGAGGGTCCTCCCCAGATATTTTCTTGGTTAAGGTAGGCCCTCCCTTCCATTTGTGATTATTTTCGCAGTGTTTAAGTAGGAATCACTACAGGGATCCAATGCCCTGATGAATGCCCTGAGACTCTCCATAGCTCCACCATAAGGGCAGAAACATGTCGGCTACCCCATTTTAGACAGGTGACCTTGTGAGTCATTGCTCTCACGCTGGTTCCCCATCCTTTTTAACCACACCACACAGGACCCTCATTAAAGTTACCCGGGTACCTGAGTAGGTGTTTTTATTTCCCTAGTATAGCTGGATCCCTCTTTCCAGGAATAAGATTAATTTACGCACTCCCTCCTGTTCTTTTAACAGTGAGGTTGAGTCCGCCCAGGTGGCACTGTCCTACCTGGGTGGGGCTAGGTGGTCATATGATGAAGCATGACACTATATAGTGTGTGAGACCACCTAGTCCGTAAAGGAAACTTTCCTTTCCTTGTTTTTTTCCCCAGCTCCTCTCCTTCCCCCCAGACCGAACATCACTACACAGCCCACCCAATTTTCACCTCTAGTTGAGGACTACGAGTGGTCTAGTGTTACAATTAGTACACTACTGACCCCCACACTTTATATACAACCCCGCACTCCCCTTTTTTGTGATTGTGGTCCTGTGGCGGTGCCTCCTGTCCACTAGCGCCGGCGGAGGTGGTGGGCAGTTCATCGTCCAGGCTTG